>NC_091987.1:78721609-79030175 GCF_044704955.1 Pristiophorus japonicus | reverse complement strand
GATATGTTGACTCAAATTATTTTTTTAAACACTATTTTTAATATTTTTAAATGGGATTTTAGCTAGCCAGAGAGTAGCCACTTTAAAATTGATTCCTTTTGCAATTGTCCTGTAAGGAATTGTCCTTAGCTGCGTACTAAAAGAATGCCGCTCCTTCACCCTGACCTTGCCATTCCTGATGTACCTGCCCGCGCTCCAATCAGCAACCTGGATTTTGGTGACATCCAATCCAGTTGCCCTCTTCACAGCCGTCGCTCTCCTGCACCAGCACGCTCTGTACCTTGAAATGAGAGGTCAAGGCAAAGGAGCGGCGAGGTCGGGGGGGGAAGGAGCGGCGAGGTCGCGCAGAGGAGCAGAAAAAGATCATGAAGCAACGTGATCGGGGCCCAGGAGAGACAAGGGCCCAGAGTTAGCACGGGCCAGCACACATTAGGTCCATGCAGCAGAGCTGGTCTCCAGTCGCCTTGGTTAATCCTTGCATCTGGTCCAAGACCTAATTCTGTCAAGCCCGTGTGGTAGCTGATGTGCAACGACCACCACACGTTTAAAAAAAATCCATGCACAGGCATCTTCCTTCCTTCAACATGTAGTTCAGGATCTGGAATATTAAGTCTTTCTTTGAAACACCTGTCAACTCATCTCTTTTTGGCGTAGAAGCAAGTCATCCTCGATACGAGGGACCGCCTATGATGATGATGACTAAAAGAATTGTACTGGCCAACCAACAGGAGAGGGGAGGGGGTTAGGTGTAAACATTTTATCAGAAAACCTATGGGGCAGTTCCTGTGAGCAAAGAGAGTGCATAACCATTGCCCATATCAAAGTTTCTTCAGTGCATTTCTGCTTCTCCAGGCTGCTAGTGAGTTGGGTTACTGGACCACTCGGTGAATATTCTATTTCATATCTAAACTTTGCATCATGGAGATTCATCCAAGGCAATAATGTAATACTACAGAGAGTGGTCAGATCTTTAAGTTGTTTTCTGGTTTTGTAGGAGTCTGGAAGCTGTGTAAGAAACACCGTGATTCACTTCTCAGCTTTGTACTGGTTATATTACTGGACAAGTAATTCAGCGGTCTGGACTAACAATTCAGAATGTGAGTTCAAGTCCCACCATAGCAGTTTGAGAATTTAAAATCAAGTTTTTTGTTGAAAGTGGAATTTAAAAACTGGCATCAGTAATAATGACCAAGAAGCTGTCGGATCAAAAAGTTGTATCAAACCACTACAAGAATCGTAGCGGTTCTAGAGCTCCAGCACCACCTTCTAAGGGCAACTAGGGATGAGCAATAAATGTCAGCCTTACCAGCGACGCCCACATTCCAAGAATGAATTTTTAAAATTAGATAGGTAGATCGGTGTTTATTGTTTCTAGTGTACACTGCAAAGAGAAGTAATATTATTGCTCATTTCGGGCATGTTATCTCCGAAATTACTTTGTGCAGAGGATCACATTTAGGTTCATCTGAAATGTGGACTCTCTCACATAAGTGGTCCTTTAAATCTGAGTAACATAAGAAGTATTTTGGAGAACATCCAAATCCTAACAATCATCTCATCTAGTTCCTGGTATTTAAAATTATTTCATACTTTACAACACCTCTCAGTCTCAGTCGGTTGAGGATTTCTTCCGATATCCAGGATTTCTCTTCCTCCTTTACCTTTTCCGTAAACCTCATTTTATTCTAACCAGAGCTTTTTAAAAGTTGCTTCAATACAATTTTTAATTCTTCCATTTCTCTTTCTGGATCTTATCCAAACTCGTTAGGATCTGTTACTCACTTCCACAGTGTTAGCCATGGCTCTGTGGCTAGCACTCTCACCTCAACGACAGGAGGTTGTGGGTTCAAGTCCCATTCCAGAGCACAAAAATCTATGCTAACACTCCAATGCAGTACTGAGGGAGTACTACACTGTCGGTGGATTGTCTTTCAGATGAGATGTTAAACTGAGGACCTGTCTGCTCTCTCAGGTGGACTATTTTGAAGAAGAGCAGGGGAGTTACCTCATGTCCTGGCCAATATTTATCCCTCAATCAACATCACTAAAACAGATTATCTGGTCATTAAAACATGCTGTGCAAATTGGCTGCGTGCTTCCTAAATTACAACAGTGACACTTCAAAATTACTTCATTGGCTAAAAAGCGCTTTGGAACGATCTGAAGTTGTAAAAGGTGCTATATAAATGCAAGTCTTTCTTTCTAAATCTTTGCATTCTGGGCTTCATTCGAACCATCAATGTAAATCTTAACAAAATTGTGCTATTGTTCACAATATTGAGCTTGATTCTTACTTCTGCAGCTGTTGTTTAGTTAACTGAATTGTAATGTGCACCACTGTATGTTTTCAATGTTTTTTTTAAAAAAAAGAAGAGTTTCTGAATTATTTAATAGAATGAATATAATTTCTAAGATTTGTTTTTCATTGTCTTTAGGTCCTTTTTGTGAGTATAATGTTCCAGGTTAAATTAAGTACTCATGACAATTGGTTTGTACATTTAGTCCTTTTTGCCATTTCTCTCTCCAGTCCATTTGGTCCTATCGCATCCTTATCTATTCCTTTTCCTATTACAGCATTCACTGAGAGGGGAATCATAGAAATTACAACACAGAAGGAAGCCATTCGGCTCATTGTGCCTATGCTGGTATCAGCTCTTCAACTGGAGCTCCTAGTCTAATCTTATTTCCCAAAGTAAGAATGAAGTGTAACATATAGAACAGGTACAACACAAGTTGTTCCCCGATTGCCAACATGGCCGTTTTTGACAACAGCAGCAGTATAAAAGGAATACGCTCAGAGCGATTTCTGATATAACCATTTTTTTTTACATCTTTGATCCTTTTTTTGTCGAGGTCAAGTTGGCATATTTGGTTTGATTCTGCAACATTTACGTGAGGACCCCGAGTATATTGTGACTTTTCATTTAATTTCTCAGAAGCAATTAACGAGGGAATTGTGCAGTTTAACCTTCAGCAGGCCACTTAACACATGCCCAAAACAAGCTTAATCTGTATTTAAGGTAATCATTGGCGTTTTGTTTTGATTTGCTCCCCGTGTTTCTCTAATCCTGCAACACGCACGAAAAGACAATTTTCTAGAGTTTCAAGTTTATTGAAGTGAATAGGCAGCCCATTGGAGAATAAAGTAATTGACCACGCAAGAACACGCGATGCGTGGCCAGGGTCCCTCGCTGGGTTCGTTAAGCTGCTGCAGCAATAATTTCACAATGTCACGGGCTGGAATTGAGAGGTTTTTGTGCGACAGAAAACAAGAAGATGTGTAAAAACAACAAGATGTGTAAAAACGACTGGAAAGTCGTTCCCAAAAAAGAGACAACCCGCGCTAAAAAGTGATGTGCTTTAAAAAGTCAGCACGTTACTTTGACATCAGGCAGTGCTGTTCATATCGTGTCAGTCTTATATAGGTTTACATAGAATGGGTATTATCCATTTTGATATCAATACCCAAAATATATTTAACTCGGGTTGCAAAATAATTATGCACAGCTAAATCTCAAAGATATGTTCTTAGCCAATGAATTGTTTAATATTTTAAACATTCTCGGTCAGTCAACACTTTTGTCCGTCTGACTTCAGTTTATCTCTATAAAAATATAATGCCTCGAACTTTTTCACGAGTAGAAAGCAACAATTGTTCTCATTAAATTCCTTACTCACCTGGTTGCTGCAGACATTCGCAGGAAAGTCAGACTCGAAGGATTGGTTGTGCCAGGCTCTGCGATCAGTTACTTCTTTGCTCATGTTTCTACCTTGTTTACCCTTCTAAATACAGAAAATAACAAATCACGTCCTCTTTTTATTAGATTTCTTTACAAATCACCGAAAGGCGGGACTGGGAACTATTCTTGGATTCCTCCTTTTTAGTTGTTGTTGTTGTCGAAGATGCAAGTGCTTAGCGCGGTTCGGGTTACCAGAAACAGAGCCTGGGAAAAAGGCGAAATAATTCTCACGTTTCTGCGAGGTTTTTTATTCGCTGAGGTGAACGCGGTGGCAGAGTCGCTTATCAGATTGGTGCGCTGCCGCTTGCGAGTGAGCAGCGCCGCGCTGTCGAACTTCCTCCCAGTCCTCAACAAAATGAAAGAAAAAATGTAGCTTTATAATGAATTAACTTATTGGTATGCTTAAGCCGAATGGGGCATATTGCCTGCGAAGAAGCCTGGGGGAACAACCAGGGCGGTTCTAACAACCAACTCCTCCTCCAGTCTTGGTTATTTTCTACTTGGAGCCAGTCTGGTTTGGTTCAGACTGCCATTTTCCGTTCTGGACCACAGCTCCAGCTTGTACCAATTCCAGCTTTCCCAGACTCGCCAAACACAGCCAGTCCTTTCTCCATATGGCCTAATCTGAGTGAGCCTACCCATCCAGTACATGATCTGGTTGGTCAAGTTCCTTGCCTTACCTGCATACTGCCAGGTAGAAAGTAGTGGGTTCAAATCCCAGTGCAGTACTGAAGGAATATTAAATGCAATTCCTTTATGTCTCACTTCTAAATTCCACCCCCCATCCCTTTCCAGTGGATGAGCGACAATGACCCAAAACATCATCATCATAGGCAGTCCCTCGAAATTGAGGAAGACTTGCTTCCACTCTAAAGTGAGTTCTCAGGTGACTGAAAAGTCCAATATGGGAATTACAGTCTCTGTCGCAGGTGGGACAGATGGTGGGTGAAAGAAAGAGTGGGTGTGGAGTCTGGTTTGCCACACACTCCTTCCACTGTCTGCGCTTGGTTTCTGCATGTTCTCGGCGACGAGACTCGAGGTGCTCCAGATGATCTTCCTTCACTTGGGGTGGTCTTTGGCCAGGGATTCCCAGGTGCTGGTGAGGATGTTGCACTTTATCAAGGAGGCTTTAAGGGTGTCCTTGAAACATTTCCTCTGCCCACCTGGGGCTCGCTTGCCGTGTAGGAGTTCCGAGTAGAGCGCTTGCTTAGGGAGTCTCGTGTCAGACATGTGGACAATGTGGTCCACCCCACGGAGCTGGCCGAGTGTGGTCAATGCTTTGATGCTGGAGTTGTTGGCTTGAGGGAGAACACTGCCATTGGTGCATCTATCCTCCCAGTGGATTTGCAGGATCTTGCAGAGGCAGCGCTGTTGGTACTTCTCCAGCAGTTTGAGTGTTGTAAGAATAAAAGTGTTCAGTAATAAAATTGATACTGTGTATGTATATATGTTGAAAATGTAGACTATACGAAAAGACAGCTTTGAAAGATTCAAAATGGAAGCTCACAGACCTCCAGCATGCTGTTTGTGTATTGTGTTAATTGGAAAGCCATTAAACCTGATCAAGGGATGGCTGGGCCTGTCCAGCAGACACATGAGTGAGGAGAGCTAATAAGGAACTGCCCTGGAACAAAGGTCCAATCCTGAGGCTTTCTGAGGAACAATGGACTTAAGGAATATAAAAACGCAAGCCAGAGATTGCTCTGTCTCTCCTTCTCTCCTGGACACACGGCAAGATCTCCTGCTCAAAGACCAGCCGAAACAGCAGGCCATGTGTTCAGCCAGCCAGCCAGAGGAAAGTGACGTATACCTTTTTATAAATCATTATTGTATCTGTTATTACTAGTAGACGATTACTGATAAATATGTATGTGTGTGTATTTTAATAAACTTCCGAATTATTTTAAAAGAATCAGTCTCACTGTCAATTTAATGCCAGAGATTTAGAAATCTTACAAATTGGTGGAGAATGCGGGCATCTGGCAAGACAGCTTTTTGATGATTCTTTTGAACAATTGGAAATTTCGGGAGTTGCGATTCTAACCTATGCTGCGAAGCATAACTTAGAAACTATTAAACAGATCAGGAGAAATTGCATCTTAAGGAGCAGTCATCTCGATCGTTGTAACTGTTTAAGTGGAGACCCACCAGTAGTTATATTCAAAAGACACAGGATGAAGGGATCGGTCATGAACAGAAAGCCAACAATGAAAAGAAATGTTGAGCTAGTTTATCAGGAGAAGTTGTTCAAAAAGTTCCCGATACAAGACTTAGAATTACAGGCACAGGCACGGTACCTCCACTCGGGTCAACCTGCGTCCTTCGGGGAGATAGTGAAACTTATCCAGGAGAGAGTAGATAAGGAGAGTTAAGGCCAAAATGGGCAAACAGTCTTGTGGCATTCAGCGCATTTTATTGTGCCCAGAGAGATGAGGAATTAATGAGGCAGGAGGCCAAAGTGATACAAGATTTGAAAGAATTGCAAGTAAGAGAGACTCAACGAAAAGAGAGTGAAGATATAAAACAACAAAAGGAAGAAGGCCTCCAACTTGTGAAGCAGTTAAAAGAGGGAGAAATATAGCATTTAAGACAAGAAATTGGTCAATTAAACCACAGTAATTAGGCAATTAGAAAGAGGGGCAGTTTCATTGCTACAACAACAAAGCCTCTCAAATTTAAATGCCACAGCAGCTGTTGTTGAAGCAAATGAAAACAAATTAGAGCTAAAAAAAATATATAAATTGGGAAACTTGAGGCTCCAGCAAGAGATAGAAGATGCTCGGGGAGCATTAAGAGAAGTAATTAAGAAGCCACATAGGGAGGCAGATCACTCCCAGTGCCAACTAGAAATAGCGAGGCTAAAAAGTAAGTTAGGGGAGCAGAAGGCCCTGGTATCCACAGTAACATGGGGAGCCATAACAGAGACAGCAGAATGGGATGAGGGGGAGACAGTTTGGGAAGAGGAAGGAAATCAGTATAATTCCCAGGAGGGTGGTGTAGGATGGGATACCTTGGAGACACAAGAGCCAATCATAGCCGTAGTAACCACTTCTTTACAACGTAATATGCACGGTCATATCACCAGTAACCATACCGACTCACGGCCTATATCTGGTGCTGACGCCACGGCGTGTAGTGACAAGTTGGGGCCCATTAATGATGAGGATGACCCACTGGGAGTTAATAGGAGGTGGGCAAATTTCAGGAGGGGTCACCCCGAGTTGGAAGAGAGAGACTTAACACGAGTCCTCTTCTTGGCCTGTTCCACTTCCCTAAAAGATAATCTGCCAGATGCAGTCCTGCAGCCTGGCAAAGCGGCCGATGCACTCATGACCGAGATCCTAAACCATTTAGGGATCCAAAACTTGAACTTAGTGGCTCTGCTTAATCAGACAAAGCAGCGCACAGAAGAGACCCCTAGAGCCTTCAGTAATTGCCTGTACGATATCTATAAACGTACGCAGAACCAGGCACCCGCAAATTCTACAGTAGGAAAGAATCAGGAACAATTTAAATCTATGTTCCTGACCCAACTCCACCCTTTAGTTAAAACCACCTTGGGCATAGCCATGAGGTCCACCAATCAGTGGCCAGATATAGAGACCAGCGCTCAAATAGCCTTGGAGATGGTAAAAGACCAGTTAAAGGTGAAGTCACCACACACTGCAAATAAACCAATGTCAATGGTGGTGGGATCTCGAAACTACCCCTTTAAGGGACAGTGCTTTAATTGTAAGAAGGTAGGCCACCTAGCAAAAGACTGCAGCAGATCCAGACCAGCACCGAACCATGATGCAATGCATAGATACCTCCCGAGGGATGAATCCAAGCCCTCCAGGACAGATCAATGATTGGATCAATTGATAACCCTTATACAAATCCAAATTGCCACGGGGAGGATGCAAATCATTTACCAGTGCACGCAATCGCCGATGCACACTCATTAGAGAGACCCATTCAAGGATCTACTCTATGACAGGGTTCGGCCTCCAAAGGTTGGTCAGAAGTGGGGTTCCAACATGATGGTAGCAGGAGACCAGGAGTCCTTGTCTTAAAAGGGGGCAGACAGCCGTTACCATTATCCACAACCCATATCCTGAACGCCATGCAGCGGCGGGCAAGGTTTGTGTGGTGTATGTAGCACACAAATCACTGACTCCACACGGTCTGGTGTAAGTCTAACTGCTGTGACCTTCGTCCTTTATTGTTCAGCTCCAGAGTGCCTCCCAGGTGTGGTGGTCAGCCTTATATAGCCTTTGTTACAGGTACTACCAGGGTTTCCCACCGCAGCGCCCTCTGTGGTGTGGCATAGTACTTACAATATATTTAAGGTACTGGGACGATACACACATCATTACATAACATCACACTTGTCCAACGGAAGGCAGGTGGGCATAGACAGTGCGTTAGTATGGTACATATTATCTGGTACATTAACTGGTTATTGACTGGTAGCGGAACCTTGATTTCCTTGTTAGCCGTTATCATTAATTGTACTTCATCCATTATTTTACACAAATACAGTGGCCATTCAGCATAAAAAAAGTAATTCTTATTATAAATTCACTAGCTCACATTAACATAGCTCATTTTATCCTCGCTCTGCCAAACAGAAGTCCTTTGTGGGGACCACCTCTTTGTAAGGCCCTTTTAAGACTCCCAGGTGCATTTCCTCTTTAAGGCGCCATCTTTGATGCAGGAGGATTCCACGAGGCTTCTCCTTGGGCGCCGCTGTCTTTGATGCTCTGCAGCTCCGACACGATGCCGCCGCCATCTTCTTCTCCGCCGCTCCGGATGCCCTCCGCCGTCACAGCCTCTGCTCCCCTCCGCTGCCACCTGACTTGCCGCCTCTCCTGCGGCCATCGTGGCCTCTCCAGCGGCCGCACTTGCCGCGTCCCCGTAGCGGCCTCCCCTGCGGCTGCCATGGCCGTCGCCCGAAGCTACCAGATCCTCGGTGGGGCCCGCCCAGCGGCCTCTTCCTCTGCGGGGCCCTTCCGAACGCCGGCCCCTGGATCCCTCAGCACCCCGCCCGCAACGCCCCGCCGGCTCAACCCCCACCCCCCCTTAGGCCCCTCTGTGCAGGGCTGCTTGCCTGTGGGGGCTGGGGCTGCAGGGTCTCTGTGTGAGATCCGGGCCTGGGACTTGCCTGTGGGGATTAAGGCTGCAGGATCTCTGTGTGAGGTCCGGGGCTGGGACTTGCCTGTGGGGGCTGGGCCTGCAGGATCTCTGTGTGAGGTCCAGGCCTGGGACTTGCCTGTGGTTGGATTGAGGCTGCAGCTCCAGCTCGGTCGGCGCTGCTCTCTGGGGACCCGGGGAACGGCAGCACCCCGGGGAGCAGCAGCCTGTGGAGGAATGAAGTCTTCCCAGTTCCCACGGACCTTTCCCATCCACCTCCGGCCGAGGAGTGTCGGCCCATCGCCTGCAACGACCCACAAAGGTAAAGCGTGCGTCTCGTCCCGGTGGGATACCAGCACCATCGCTCTGCCGAGAACAGGTATCAGTTCCCTGGTGTAGGTACGCAGCTTCGCCGTGACCGGGACCAGCTTGGGTCATGCAGCTGGGTTAATCCACAGTTTATCAAAAGTTCTCCGACTCATCAACGACGGACCCGAGCCCATGTCCACTTCCATACTCACTGGGACCCCGTTGATTTCTACTTCCCTTATCGCTGAGGGCGAATCGTCGGTGCACGTATACAGTCCAAGCACCTCATCCTCTTCCACCTGCTCCTCGCCGAACAGTGGATCATCCCCCATCTCCTCAGCCACATGGTGAGTCCGATTTCTTTTACACATACGCTGAAGGTGGCCTTTAACGTGGCAGGTATTGCATGTGTACTCCGCAAACCTGCACCGGTGAGCCCCATGGCTTCCTCCACAGCGCCAGCATGGTGCTGCTTGATTGGCCCCCTTCGGCGGACTCTGAGCTCCAGGACCCCGAGGTCCGTGCTCTCTGCCCCGGGCAGAGCCATGTTCTGCAGTTTTGTCCGTGGTGGCCGCTATCCTGTGGACAGTGCCTGTTCGGGTTCGAGACTGTGTGGATCATTTGCTTGGTGCTGCAAGTCGAGGTCATATATGCCCGGCTGATGGCGATGGCCTTTGTCAGAGTGACTGTGGGTTCCGTGGCCAGCAGCTTGTGAAGGAGGCCCTCGTGGCCAATCCCCATAATGAAAACGTCCCGCAAAGCCTCATCAAGGTGTGCCCCAAAATCACACGGCGCCGCGAGTCTCCTGAGGTCCGCAGCATATTTGGTGACATCCTGGCCCTCAGATCTGCAGTGATGGTAAAATTTGTATCTGGCCGTGAGGATGCTCTCCTTCGGTTTCAACTGGTCACGAATGAGTTCAGTCAGCTCCTCGTATGACTTGTCCCTGGCACTCCCGGGTGCCAGCAAATCCCTGACGAGACAGTAAATCTCATCTCCACAACTGGAGAGCAATATCGCCTTACGCTTCTCTCTCATTGCGTATGTGTCCTCCGTCAGGTCATTTGCTGTGAAGAAGTACTCGAGCCTTTCTGTAAAGACCTCCCAATCATTGCCCACAGTAAAATCCTTTAGCGAGCCCAGAGTAGCCATGGTTGCGTGGAGTTCGTCCGCTTCCTCGTTGCTAATGTGGTGTATGTAGCACACAAATCACTGACTCCACACGGTCTGGTGTAAGTCTAACTGCTGTGACCTTCGTCGTTTATTGTTCAGCTCCAGAGTGCCTCCCAGGTGTGGTGGTCAGCCTTATATAGTCCTTGTTACAGGTGCTACCAGGGTTTCCCACCGCAGCGCCCTCTGTGGTGTGGCATAGTACTTACATTACATTTAAGGTATTGGGACAATACACACATCATTACATAACAGGTTGTATGATCCTTAAAGGTTTTAACGGTGATACAACCACCACGTATACAGGGAAGGCCACTGAACTTCAGTTGGGAGGTCTCACCTGTAAGGTCCCAGCGCTGATGCTGATGACCACCCCCGATGGAAGGGGAATTTTAGGGACTGATGTGTTGGATCAGTATGGCGCAGTGATAGATTATAATCAGGACTGTGTTTGGATGGGATTGAGAGATAAGGCAGGAGTGATAGAAATTTCAGATGCTCACTCGGTTTTTGCTGTTAAAAAGCCATCTGAGTATGACGCTCCAGGGAGCGAAAATGAAGCTGTGGCAAAACTAATTCAGGAACACCTAGCGGTGTTTGCCACATGCAAGCACGACTGTGAAAAAATGGCAGGCGAGGAATCTATTGAGGGACCCTCCACTCATTCACTAAACAGTGCCCCATCCCAAGGGATAGTCACCCTTACATCCGAGACACCATAAAATCCCTAGGCGGGCAGGGTGTTCTTAGGACAGGCACTTTCATGATCAATTCACCCACATAGCCGATTAAAAAGCCTGATAGCAGCTGGCGACTGATGATTGATTACAGAAAGTTAAATTCTGTAACACCAGCCTGCTCACCGGTAGTAAGAGAAACTCCCATCATATTATCTCAAATTCCTGCAGGTTCCAAGTACTTCTCGACCCTTGACATCGCCAATGGATTCTGGAAGACCAGTACAAATTTGTGTTCACATTTGAGGACCGGAGTTACACCTGGACATGCCTGCCTCAGGAGTTCTACAATGCCCCCACAATATTCCACAAAAGAATGGCTGCAATTTTAAAAGACTTTTCCCGCCCTACCTACTTGCTGCAGTACGTAGACGACCTACTGCTGGCAACTGACAGCATGGAGAAGCATCTGTCCCTTTTGCACGAACTTTTGACATTGTTGGCTCAGGCGGGACTAAAGGTGAATCCCCGTAAGGCTCAATTAGTAAAAGAACGGGTCACCTTTCTAGGAGTGCCCATTTCTCCAGAGAGTGTGGTGGGTCTTGCAGGGGAGGGGAAGTGACTGCCTGACACTGCAAATCATTGCCGTAAAAAAAAACAGGAGATAGATCTGATTGAATGCGGCCCCTTTCTTCCGCCTGCCGATCTCTTATATAATCTGGGATTTAAGGGCTGGTGTTCGACATGTCCCAGTACCCTGGCTAGCGGGCTGGTCTCAGTTGACCCAGGTGGTTTTAATATGTCATTTTAATTGTTATCTAGTTTTACATGTGAAGTTTGTTTTCAAATAAATAAGCAAACTGCAAATTTTAGTGCCCTAAGTAATACGCCAAAGGTAACGGAGGTAAATCGGCAAACCCACGTCATGGCCTGGAATTTCCGCTTAGAAACATGCATGAATCAAATACGCGGTCTGATCCAGGAATTTTGTACGTTAGTTACGCTGTAAGTACAATACAGCTTTAACTTCCCCCTCCCAAAAGGTTAGTATGTAGGTACAGCAAGTGATCAGGATTGCAAATGGGATGGAGTATAAAAGCAGAGAAGTCTTGCTACAGTTATACAGGGTATTGGTGAGGCCAGACCTGGAATACTGCGTGCAGTTTTGGTTTCTATATTTAAGAAAAGATATACTTGCTTTAGAGGCAGTTCAGAGAAGGTTCACTAGGCTGATTCCGGAGATGAGGGGGTTGACTTATGAGGAAAGGTTGAATAGGTTGGGCCTCTACACATTGGAATTCAGATGAATGAGAGGCGATCTTATCGAAACATATATAAGATTATGAGGGGGTTTGACAAGGTGGATGCAGGGAGGATGTTTCCACTGATAGGGGAGACTAGAACAAGAGGCATAATCTTAGAATAAGGGGCCGCCTATTTAAAACCGAGATGAAGAGAACTTTCTTCTCAGAGGGTTGCAAATCTGTGGAATTCGCTGCCTCAGAGAGTTGTGGAGGCTGGGTCATTGAATACGTTTAAGACAGAAATAGACAGTTTCTTAAATGAAAAGGGAATAAAGGGCTATGAGGAGCGGGCAGGGAAGTGGACCTGAGTCCATGATCGGATCAGCCATGATTGTATTAAATGGCGGAGCAGACTCGAGGGGCTGTATGTTCTACTCCTGCTCCTATTTCTTATTTCCAAACCCACCTTGCTGCCACAATTTCTGATCTATGAGGGGGACCCGCATGTATGTCCATTACCCCTGATTAACTTTGAGACCCATCCTGTGCAGAAAGAGCCCATACAGGGTGGCCCAGATGTCTACATCGATGGGTCCTCATATCACATTGAAGGATCCCCTCACACCGGGATGCTGTGGTATTGCCAGAAAAGAATCATCCAGTGAAGATACAACAGACAGTCTTCACAATATGCAGAAATCGCCGCACTTCTAACTGCTGTAAAGGAGACCTCAGATAGACCTGTGAATATTTGGTCCGATAGTGACTATGCTATAAACACCATGCTCTCTCTGCCTCTGTACCATAAAAATGACTATTGTACGATAGACGGTAAGGCCCTGGTTCTAGGGCCCTGGTTACGCCTGCTCTGGTCATACCTTAAACAGCGATCCCAGCCCTGCTTCATAGGAAAGGTAGCAGCCCATAGAAAAGGGGGTCCACATAGTGAGAGAAATTCCAGAGCAGAGCAACCAAGGCTGCTGCAATGGATGGGGAGATCGAGGATATAATTGTTGAGCCCTGCAATGCAAGGCCTCCCCAACAGATCGCCTAGATTTAAAATCCCTGCAGCAGCAATACTGGTCATATGTTGTTGTAAGCACCTTGCACAAGGAAGGCAGACCCCTTCCTCAACCAACAGCCTGGACTCCCAATACCATACTAGCCACTGTCCCTGACTCAGGTGAGCAGTTGCTGATGTTCAAAAGAAAGTCAAACGTCTGCCTGGTGGTGTGTGTTCCACCAGAGATGGGTCAGGAACTGCTCTCCCTTTTTCACTCCCACCCCACAGCAGGGCACTATTCGGCCCTGGTAACCTTCTACAAGGTAGCATCCACAGCTTGGTGGCCTTCCATGAGGGAAACAATCAACCAATACGTGACACGATGCCTACCGTGCCTGCAACACAATCCTCCCGCGTGCACTAACCGAGCCTTGCTTCAAAGCGCACCCCCACCTCAAGGGCCATGGACTCACCTCCAGATAGACTTCATTGGGCCACTTCCACAGGCGCAAGGCAATTTTCAGCATGCCCTAATGGTGGTGGATCAATTCACTAAATGGATCGAAGCATTCCCCTGCCGCTCCAACACTGCAATCACAGCAGCCAAAACACTATTGAATCATGTGTTTTGTAGGTGGGGAGCCAGTGGAAGCAATCGAGGTTTACACTTTACCAATAAAATTTTTACCCACCTGCAGGAAATGTTGGGGATAAAACACAAATTACATATTGCTCACCACCCTCAGTCATCTGGAGGGGTCGAAAGGGGGAACAGGACCCTCAAGTTAATATTAATAAAATTGTGTGCGGACCACCCCACTCAATAGGCTAATATGCTGCCAATGTGCTTAATGGCAATGAGGTCCACACCTCATAGAACAACAGGGGTCTCCCCATATCAGGCCATGAAGGGGAGGCTCATGAGAACAACAGGCCAACTAACACTAACAGGGATGAGTCCCCTGACAATGAAAACATGTAGTTCCAAGTGGCTGGAACATGTGGTAGATCACACCGATCAGATCAATTGATTTGTGGCCACCAAATTGGGGAAGTCAAGAAGACAAATTAAAAGGTACTTTGATGAAAAAGTACTTCTCTTTGAATACGAGGTGGGAGACTCCGTAATGATTCCAAGTTATGGGAAAAAGAAGCAATCCTTTGAGCCCAGGTGGTGGGGACCACATAAGATTATAGACCGATTGAATCCTGCGGTTTATTTGATTCAGTTACTGGGGGAAAAGTGTGTTAAATACAAGAAGTGGTTTCACATTAATCAGTTAAAAATTGCACTGATCTTGTTTCCCACAGACCATGTTACGATCCTCATGACTGTCAGGACGATACTGGTCACGACTGAAGCCGAGGGAAGATGGAGAAGTGGGAGCTGCAGCATGACTCACGAACATCATCAATCATCAATGTGCTTTGAGAAGCGACGGTGCACCAAAGATATGGGAGTTCATTGATGAAGCAACTGAAGATAGTTGGGCCTAGGACACTGCCCTGAGGAACTCCTGCAGCGATGTCCTGGGGCTGGGATGATTGACTTCCAACAACCACAACCATCTTCCTTTGTGCTATGTATGACTCCAGCCAGTGGAGAGTTTTTCTCCCTGATTCCCATTGACTTCAAATTTACTAGGGCTCCTCGAGCCACACTAGGTCAAATGCTGCCTTGATGCCAAGGGCAGTCACTCCCACCTCACCTCTGGAATTCAGCTCTTTTGTCCATATTTGGACCAAAGCTCTAATGAGCCAAGTGGCCTTGGCAGA
Source organism: Pristiophorus japonicus (assembly GCF_044704955.1). Lineage (NCBI taxonomy): Eukaryota > Metazoa > Chordata > Chondrichthyes > Pristiophoridae > Pristiophorus > Pristiophorus japonicus. The sequence continues at coordinate 79,015,141 of NC_091987.1, read as the reverse complement.
ACCTGAACTGAGCATCGTTATTGATGAGTAAATGCCGCTTCATAGCAACTGTCAAGGACACCTTCCATCGCTTTGCTGATGATTGAGAGTAGACTGATGGTGGATTGGATTTGTCCTGTTTTTCGTGGACAGGATATACCTGGGCAGTTTGCCACATTGTTGAGTAGCTGCCAGTTTTGTAGCTATGCTGGAACAGTTTGGCTAGAGGCCCGGCTAGTTCTGGAGCACGTGTCTTCAGCAAGACAGCCGGAATGTTGTCAGGGCCCATAGCCTTTACTGTATCCAGTGCGCTCAGCCGTTTATTGATATCACGTGGAGTGAATCAAATTGGCTGAAGACTGGCATCTGTGATGGTGGAGGAGGCTGAGGTGGATCATGCACCCTATCACAGTTCCAACAGGCATTGTGCCCCATGGATAACCAGTCTTGTATGTTTTATAAATTGAACATTCAATGGGGAATGGGCATTTCAGAAAATAAACCTCTCAAGTTCAACTCTATGCATCTTTCGTAGCATGTTGCTTTCTATGGTATAACATAACTCACCAATGTGATTAATGGGCCTCATAATTAGCTTTTCTCACCAATATTCCAAAATCTTGGCAATATGGAATACCAAATAAATCTTAAAAGTGAGAAGGAAAAGCAACTAATTCTTTTAAAGCAAAGACTCCAGGCCCTGTGTTATAAGAAAAACCCACATTAAAATATTAGCAGATTAAGTAAAGTAAACTACTCATAACATGGTAGACATAATTTATTTTTATCTGTATTACTCCTGAATTTCATGACCCAAGCCCACCCAAAAAGTGGTGCAATAATTTTAATGACCTACATCTTATGTTTATCCAAGTGTAAAATAAAATCTGTTAGGCAGCAATAATGCCAAGTTTGAATTTTATGTTATATATTAAGAATGGATTAATTTAACATTTGGTTATAAAGTCCATTTTTATTACCATGCACAATACAGTATTGAAGGACATGTTGCCCTGCTATAAGGAAATAGTATCAATAGAATCAACAAACACATTTCAGATCACTGCATTGTGTGTTATGAACTTACTGCAAATGGCATTAAAGTAGCACAACTTACATTTATTTGAAATGCATACTCACGGAATGAAAACACATGTCACATGTACATAGAGAACATCTGCACCCAGAAAGTTAAGTAGCCATAGTCCTCGAGAGTGTACCTGTACTCTATACATGGTTTCTAAGACTTGGAGGGGAAAAGAGTAACATTGGAAATATCAATGAGAAGAACAAACATCTTTCATTACAACTAGAAAAATATAACAGATAAATAAAATATTATTCCATAGAAAAATACATATATAGATATCCCCACTAGAATCCAATGTGTTTTTCAACTGAATAGACTATGTACACAAATCTTGTATATCACAATGCATGCCATTACATCATATTTCTACACAAATTGCTAATCAAACTGCTAATATAGGACATATGTATTTGACAAAAAAACTGGCTATTTATATTTTATAGACTGAAGAGAAACTGACAGGTAGGCTGTCCATTCATTGACGGACGCTTTATAAGTTGGTACCCGAACAAACATTGGCCCCACAAGCCTTTCAGAAAACTTTGCGGATGCCTTTAAGGAGCTCCAAGTAGCATCATGCCAGAGCCACATGGTGCAGGATTGCTGGCCTTATATAGATTTGGTGAGCAGATTGATTAGAGGACTTATCTTCTTTGCTAACCTTTCCCAGTCCAACTCCATAATGTTATGCAGCTACACTCTATTAGTGTACATCTGAGTGCCTACAGAACATTTGAGGTACTTCTGAGGAGGCATCATGAAGGATCCTGCAAAAACTGACAGGTCCTCTCCTCACAAATATTGTGACTCCACTGCCTAATCAGCACCCTCAAATATGGATGCCGTGGAAATGGGAGACAACTCACAAAGATAATACAGGTTGAACCTCCCAAAATCCGGAGTTCCGTAATCCGGAGTGTTCCGGAATCCGGACCGATTAGTGGCAGGGTTGTCGGGAATCCGTAAAATGTTCCGGAACCTGGACACCTTGTCAAACCATTTCCGCTGCCATCCAGGCCTAGTGAAAAGTCAAAAAATGAAATCCAACTACTGTACAGTTAATAAAATTGCAAGAATAAAAACGCCAATCCTACCTGCTCTAGGCCAGGTTTTCACAGTCACCGCACCGTTGCTCCTGGGTCTGCAGCAACTCTGCACAGCACACCAGCCCCTTTGGCCAGAATCAACTCTGCACAGCACACAAGCCCCTTCGGCCAGAATCAACTCTGCACAGCACACAAGCCCCTTCAGCCAGAATCAACTCTGCACAGCACACAAGCTCCTTCAGCCAGAATCAACTCTGCACAGCACACAAGCCCCTTCGGTCAGAATCAACTCTGCACAGCACACAAGCCCCTTTGGCCAGAATCAACTCTGCACAACACACAAGCTCCTTCGGCCAGAATCAACTCTGCACAGAACACAAGCCCCTTCGGCCAGAATCAACTCTGCACAGCACACAAGCCCCTTCGGTCAGAATCAACTCTGCACAACACACAAGCTCCTTCGGCCAGAATCAACTAAGCTCCCGCGCGCAAGTCCTCTCCCGCTCGCAAGTCTCCGGCCAGAATCAAACTCTGCGCAGCACACTGCAGCTCCGTACCGAAATCTGGAAATATCCGAACCTGGGCTCGGGCGTTTTTGGACTTCGGACATCAGAAACTTGTTCCGAAGTCTGGAAAAACATGAAAACCGGCTTGGCCTTCGTCCCGAGGTTGCCGGATTCGAGAGGTTCAACCTGTATACAAATTGTCACTTGTATACACGTGCTATAGACAACTGCAGATTTTGGAAGATTTTCTAAATGCAAACAATGCAGATTATTGTACCAAGGGCATCTTGCATGTACAGAAACTTTGGCCAGGAATTATCTGTAAGGCGTAAGAGCGGTGTTGCACTGTTGTTTTAGAAGAAATCCGCACGTAACCGTTTTACGCTGAACCATCACTCCGCAGAAATTTCCTCAATCATTTGCACCATTTCTGAGATACATCCGCTGAAATCCTCTTTCGCTAACTTATATAGCTTCATCCCCATTCAAAAGACCAACTCACGCAAGTTCCCTGGATTTATGCTAATAATGATCTGGCACAGATTCACATCCATAGATTTAGGCACTGCACAGCCCGAAGTCACCCTAAATCAGCAGAGCTGAGATTTATGGAATTTGCTAGCTATTTTCATCACAATTTAAAAAAAAATCTCACTGAGTCCTGCATTATACTTAGCCAAAGTGCTATCAGTCCCAATGAACCTGACATTTTACGGACCCCTATGACCCCATGCATTCAGGACTAAGTAGCTGGAATGGCCTTCCCAGTGGGCATATCCCTGGTCTGCAAAATAATGGAAATGGGGCATCAGAGACAAGAGACTCAAGAGAGTGAGGCACCTTGGCAGAAGACAGCAGCCCACTCACTATTATCTCATTGGCGGCACTTCATTTGTGCTCGTTTTACACCAGTTTTTATGTTCCATTGTAGGTCAATGAGTTCTACAAGAAATTTGGGCCTAAGTTCCTGTCGGTGCAGAAACCAGTGTAAATTTTGGCTGAAATGCAATCCAGAAAATTTCTGGCCTTTAAAGACAGCAATCATGCTACTTTGGGTACATTTATGCACAGGGCTTTCCCAACTATTTTTATTATATTATGAAATAACCTGGAAGGAGAAACAGTAATGACATTTACTAATCATTTGGGCCTCTGATATAATTTTTGCCCTCAGGAATAATCTTGATTTTGTGATCTTTTCCTCCCTGGTACGACATCTTTCAGCAATGAAATTCAGATTTTTTTCCTGCCAGCGTCTTCAAACCAATGATTTAGTTTTGACGATCAGGTGCTATTCAATGAACCTTGAAAACTGCATTACACTTTTTTGACTACCATTACCGATAAATATGACCTCCCTTCATGTGTGAATAGTATTAGAATTATTCAAAAAATAAATATCTTAATGTTTGAAAAGAATTTTAGAAGGATAAACTCAGAATAGAAGAAATGTCTCCTTCGAGACCCATGGTTTTACTACCTGCAATGCATGATATCAGATACATTAGCATTTGATGGTAACTAGGGGGTGAAATTTGATAACACTGAAAAACGGGGTGGGCACTGCATTGCGAGATATGCCCACGCCCATTCAAAAAGTGGCAGCCGAGTGTGGAACATGCTGCTGACAGGCTGTGCGCTCAGCAGGGAGCCAAAGTTCGCATCAATGGAATGAGGCTAGCTTTACTTAAAGCTGGCCTGCTCATCTTCAAGGCAGTCTGCCTTCGGCTGATCCAAAATGGTTTAACAGGCCAGGGAACGGGCACCCAGGGTCTCAGACACAGCACTCAAGCTTAATGCAGGGGGTCATTACTGGTAGAGAGGTCCTCTCCCACAGGGGGGCCTCCAGAAAGAAGGATGTGGGACCAGACTGCTAAGGTGGTCACTGCCCGCAGTGTCACCCCCAGGACCAGGCTCCAGTGCCCAAATCAGTTTCATGATCTCAGAGGAGTGGTTACAATCAGTGAATGCATCTTCAAAAGCTGTCGCCTACAAACTGCACCACTAGCCGCATACACTGCTCAACACATGACACGCCCCCATCACTCACCTACCAACAATCTCTACCAAACACGAGGCACACCTCATCTTCCTAGTTTCACCTCCCCCTCTTGGAGAAGATGTTGCTGGCCATTCTTGGCAGGGACATAGTTGAACCCTTAGCCAGCGGTGGGGCTGAAAGAATACCAGATGCCGGTACTCTCATACATTATCCTCCTCACATCCCACTTCCTCCTCATCCCACAATCTCTTCTGATTTACAAGCTGCACATGGTGTAAGCATGAACTTCTTACTTCCCCCCACCCTCACCACAACCCTTCTTCATTTCAGAGACCCAAGAAATACAGCCTGCCCAGCCAGTGGTTGACCAAGAAGAGGGAGACGAGAGTGAAGAAGAAACCCTGTCACTGGGTTTGACATTCCCAGCCACCAGCTCCTCGAGGTCGTCCTGCAAGGCCATCTGCAGTCTGCCCCACTGAAAGTCACCAGCTTTCCACCAGCCATGCTGCAGCCACTGGGCTAGCACTGCGTAACTGCACTAGGATAGGCAATGGCACACACAAGACAGCGAGGGAATGCACAAGGGTGATTAGTTTATTTTTTGATGTAATATTGAAAGCATATAGGGATAAAGTTGGATTGGAAAGTTTGCTTTGTGGTGGCTTTCGTTTCAGCATTGTGGCCAAAAGGACTCTGTGATGGTCTGTAACAGAGGGAATTTAAGGTATGGGACACATGTTGAAAGAGGAATTGGAGTTGTGTTCACTAGTACCGCAGGCGGATGATTTGATCCTGGATATCCCGGCTAGAAAGGGCTGCCTGGGTTACCTTCTTCCTTCCACTTCCTCCTCTTCTGCTTTCTCCTCCCTCTGCAAGCAGCTTGTCCCCTTTGCTGCCTCTGCTCCATCTCCATGTGATGCTGCAGCCCAAGTGGAACTGCAACTAGAGGCCCAGGACTGGGAGCAAGTGGTGTTCTCAGAGGCCTTTGTTTAAGAGCCAAAGCCTTGCCAAAGTCCAGCAACACTCCCTGTACTCCCTTCACAAACAACTTTTTAAATGTATTGTACCAAGCCACTACGCCAATAAAATGTTACGAAACGAGTACAAAAGCAAAAATCTAAACTTACCTGAAAGTTGTGTGTGTCCCTTTAAGAAGCACTGGCAGCAGCTCTGTTATAACTGCTCCATGCACGTTCTTCCGTGCGTCGTCTGGAGAGGGTGTTATTAAGAGCGGTAACATCCAAAATCACAGATCGTGCATCAATTCAGGCGTTGCATGTCGATTAAGGTCACGATCTGGATCATTTAAACTTGGGAGGCAAACGCAGGCAACGGCAGGGCTGCCAACCTGCCCAAAATGGTGTCCACTGCGTTCTACACCGGAAGTGAGGCAGCAGGCATTTTTTTCTTCCAAACCAGCCTTAACGGCTGTGCTACAGGCTCCAATTTTGCGGTCCTATAGTCTGTAACTGCTACGGTAGTATTTAAAAAGGGACTTTAATACCTGTAAGCTGTGTTGTCAATAGCAACCGCTTGCATTTATATAGAGCCTTTTACATAGTGAAACATCCCTTGGCACTTTATGGGGGAATCAGGTGGGCACCAAGTAAATAGTTAGTAAGGTAACCAACAGCACAAAGAGCTGGGTTTCAAAGAGGAGAGAGATATAACAAGGCAAAGAGATGGCATCTTCTTGATGTTTTCTTTTCTGCAGTCTAACTCTAAAACATAATTTTGTCCAAGTAATTAATTTGTTGTTGGCCCTGCTGTGCAGTAGAAAATGTAAAATCTGGTTAGAACTGTGATAATGTCGTTTGTCATTTAAAATAGACAGGATAGCTGAAAAAAGACTGAAAATATTTGTAACCTTTATCCAAAGATTTGGTATGAAATCTTTTATACAATATAAATGACGTACCAGTTCACAATTATAAACGTAATTGTCATACTTTTTTTAAGTGATTATTGTGTTCAAAAATAAAAGCATTGTGATAACTTTAGTTATTAAACAGGAAAGCTCATCCATATACCTAGTGTAGATTGTGCTACACATTGTCCTTTTTTAAAGAAATTATCTATTATTTAGAGACCCCTGAAATATTTATTTTTTTGAAAATCTTTATAAAACTTATATAGGTATTGTACGGTAATAAAATGATCATTTAAGTAGACTAATAACAAAGGTACTATTATAACTATGCTGTGCCAATTAACAGCATGACTCAAGTCCATTTATGAATATCTTCTTGGCAGGGAACATTCATGATCTATGAACCAATGCTCTGTTTTACAAAGGCTTTCTTTTTTTGTTCTTCCGCTGTCTTTTACAGGCCATTGAATCTTTAAATCGTAGCATATTGAGTCAATGCCCAAATTATTTTCCATCTTTCAGGCTCCCTTGTAAGCCACAAGTAAAAATACTGAATTATTAAAATTATCCAATGAGGAAACATGATAAGCATCTTCACAGAATGAACCAATGTTTCAATTGATTTGTTGCTTGATCCAGTCAGAAAATCTAGAAACTCGAGTATAAACGCCAGGACGATTACGCCGAGCACATCCTTCTCCCCAGCTGACTATTCCTGCCAAAAACCACTTCCTTCTTTTCCCCAAACAAACCAGTGGACCTCCAGAGTCTCCCTAGAATGAAACAAAAACACTTTTAAAGAACAAGCATTGATCACAGTAACTCATATGATATGCTGATTTATAAGGACGGCAGTTTTATCCCATACAATGCACAATGCATTATTCTTGCGTTAACGTGGAATTCCACAGCTGAGGGCTTGGGCACTGAAGGTACATCTGCAATTAAAATTGAGGATGGGCAAAGGTTAGATTTGGAGAAACTCAGAGATCTCGGAGGTTTGTGTTGCTGCAGGAGGTTACAAAGATAGGGAGGGCGAGGCCGTGGAGGGATTTGAAAGCAAGGATGAGAATTTTAAAATTGAGTTGTTTCCAGACTAGGAACCAATGTAGGTCAACGTGGTGAAGGGGGAACAGGACTTTGTGCGAGTTAGAATAGGGGCAGCAAATGATCCCAAGTTTATGTAGGATGAAAATGGGAGGCAGGCCAGGAGAGCATTGGAATAATCAAACCCAGAAATAACAAAGGCATGGATGAGGGTTTCCTCAGCAGGTGAGCTAAAGCAGGGACAGAGTTGGGCGATGTTACGGAGGTGGAAATAGGCAGTCTTGGTGATAGAGTGGACATGTGGTCGGAAACTCATCTTGGGGTCAAATAATACATTAAGGTTGCAAACAGTCTGTTTCAGCCTCAGACAGTTGCCAGGGACAGGGATGGTTAGGAACGGCGTTTGTGGCGTGATCCGAACAATGGTTTTGGTCTCACCAATATTTAGTTGGAGGAAATGTCTGCTCATCCAGTACTGGGTGTCGAACAAGCAGTGTGACAAATCAAGAGACAATGGAAAGGTCGAGAGAGATGTTGGTGAAGTAGAGCTGGGTGTCTTCAGCATAAATACATTCTATTTTCAGATGATGCACTGAGGAGCAGCGTGGAGATGAGGGGGCCAAGGACAGATTGTTGGGGGCCTCCAGAGGTAAAGTTGTGGGAACAAGAGAAGCCATTGCAGGTGATTCTCTGGCTACAACTGGATATGAATGGAACCAGGTGAGGGCAATTCCACTCAGATGGATAATGGAGGAGAGGCGTTGGAGGAAGATGGTGCAGTCAACCATGTCAAAGGCTGCAGACAGGTCAAGAAGGAAGATGAGGGATAGTTTACCACTGTCACAGTCACATAAGATATCATTTGGACTTTGATAAAGGCCGTTTCAGTACTGTGGCAAGGAATTTAAGGAGCTAGGAGCTAAATTAAAATGTAGGACCTCAAAAGTAGTAATCTCAGGATTGCTACCAGTGCCACGTGCTAGTCAGAGTAGGAATCGCAGGATAGCTCAGATGAATACGTGGCTTGAGCAGTGGTGCAGCAGGGAGGGATTCAAATTCCTGGGGCATTGGAACCGGTTCTGGGGGAGGTGGGACGAGTACAAACCGGACAGTCTGCACCTAGGCAGGACCGGAACCAATGTCCTAGGGGGAGTGTTTGCTAGTGCTGTTGGGAAGGAGTTAAACTAATATGGCAGGGGGATGGGAACCAATGCAGGGAGACAGAGGGAAACAAAAAGGAGACAAAAGCAAAAGAAAGAAAGGAGATGAGTAAAAGTGGAGGGCAGAGAAACCCAAGGCAAAAAACAAAAGGGGCCACTGAATGTAAAGGGGCTGCAGGAGGGGTCAAAACTAAAAATCATGGTTTAAAAACTAGTATTAAAACACCCTACCTAAACGCACGCAGCATTCGAAATAAAGTAAATGAGTTGACGGCACAAATCATTACAAATGGCTATGATTTGGTGGCCATTACAGAAACATGGTTGCAGGGTGGCCAAGACTGGAATTAAACATACAGGGGTATCTGACGATTTGCAAAAATAGACAAGAAGGGAAAGGAGATGGGGTAGCTCTGTTAATAAAGGATGATATCAGGGCATTTGTGAGAGACGATATTGGCTCCAATGAACAAAATGTTGAATCATTGTGGGTGGAGATTTGAGATAGTAAGGGGAAAAAGTCACTGGTGGGCGTAGTTTATAGGCCCCCAAATAATAACTTCACGGTGGGGCGGACAATAATCAAGGGAATAATGGAGGCATGTGAAAAAGGAACGGCAGTAATCATGGGGGATTTTAACCTACATATCGATTGGTCAAATCAAATCGCACGGGGTAGCCTGGAGGAGGAATTCATAGAATACATACGGGATTGTTTCTTAGAACAGTATGTTACAGAACCTACAAGGGAGCAAGCTATCTTAGATCTGGTCCTCTGTAATGAGACAGGAATAATAAACGATCTCCTAGTAAAAGATCCTCTCGGAATGAGTGATCACAGTATGATTGAATTTGTAATACAGATTGAGGGTGAGGAAGTTGTGTCAGAAACGAGCGTACTATGCTTAAACAAAGGGGACTACAGTGGGATGAGGGCAGAGTTGGCTAAAGTAGACTGGAAACACAGACTAAACGGTGGCACAATTGAGGAACAGTGGAGGACTTTTAAGGAGCTCTTTCATAGTGCTCAACAAAAATATATTCCAGTGAAAAAGGGCGGTAAGAGAAGGGATAACCAGCCGTGGATAACCAAGGAAATAAAGGAGAGTATCAAATTAAAAACCAATGCGTATACGGTGGCAAGGTTAGTGGGAAAATAGAAGATTGGGAAAATTTTAAATGACAGCAAAGAATGACTAAGAAAGCAATAAAGAAAGGAAAGATAGATTACGAAGGTAAACTTGCGCAAAACATAAAAACAGATAGTAAAAGCTTTTACAGATACATAAAACGGAAAAGAGTGGCTAAAGTAAATGTTGGTCCCTTAGAAGATGAGAAGGGGGATTTAATAATGGGAAATGTGGAAATGGCTGAGACCTTAAACAATTATTTTGCTTCGGTCTTCACAGTAGAAGACACAGAAACCATGCCAGAAATTGCTGGTCACAGGAATGTGGGAAGGGAGGACCTTGAGACAATCACTATCACTAGTGGGGTAGTGCTGGACAGGCTAATGGGATTCAAGGTAGACAAGTCCCCTGGTCCTGATGAAATGCATCCCAGGGTATTAAAAGAGATGGTGGAAGTTATAGCAGATGCATTCGTTATAATCTACCAAAATTCTCTGGACTCTGGGGAGGTACCATCGGATTGGAAAGCAGCTAATGTAACGCCTCTGTTTAAAAAAGGGGGCAGACAAAATGCAGGTAACTATCGGCCATTTAGTTTAACATCTGTAGTGGAGAAAATGCTTGAAACTATCATTAAGGAAGAAATAGTGGGACATCTAGATAGGAATAGTGCAATCAAGCAGACGCAGCATGGATTCATGAAGGGGAAATCATGTTTAACTAATTTACTGGAATTCTTTGAGGATATAACGAGCATGGTGGATAGAGGTGTACCGATGGATGTGGTGTATTTAGATTTTCAAAAGGCATTCGATAAGGTGCCACACAAAAGGTTACTGCAGAAGATAAAGGTACGCGGAGTCAGTGGAAATGTATTAGCATGGATAGAGAATTGGCTGGCTAACAGAAAGCAGAGAGTCGGGATAAATGGGTCCTTTTCGGGTTGGAAATCGGTTGTTAGTGGTGTGCCACAGGGATCGGTGCTGGGTTCACAACTGTTTACAATATACATAGATGACCTGGAAGAGGGGACAGAGTGTAGTGTAACAAAATTTGCAGATGACACAAAGATTAGTGGGAAAGCGGGTTGTGTAGAGGACACAGAGAGGCTGAAAAGAGATTTAGATAGGTTAAGCGAATGGGCTAAGGTTTGGCAGATGGAATACAATGTCGGAAAGTGTGAGGTCATCCACCTTGGGAAAAAACAGTAAAAGGGAATATTATTTGAATGGGGAGAAATTACAACATGCTGTGGTGCAAAGAGACCTGGGGGTCCTTGCGCATGAATCCCAAAAAGTTAGTTTGCAGGTGCAGCAGGTAATCAGGAAGGCGAATGGAATGTTGGCCTTCATTGCGAGAGGGATGGAGTACAAAAGCAGGGAGGTCCTTCTGCAACTGTATAGGGTATTGGTGAGGCCGCACCTGGAGTACTGCGTGCAGTTTTGGTCACCTTACATTAGGAAGGATATACTAGCTTTGGAGGGGGTACAGAGACGATTCACTAGGCTGATTCCGGAGATGAGGGGGTTACCTTATGATGATAGATTGAGTAGACTGGGTCTTTACTCGTTGGAGTTCAGAAGGATGAGGGGTGATCTTATAGAAACATTTAAAATAATGAAAGGGATAGACAAGATAGAGGCAGAGAGGTTATTTCCACTGGTCGGGGAGACTAGAACTAGGGGGCACAGCCTTAAAATACGGGGGAGCCAATTTAAAACTGAGTTGAGAAGGGATTTCTTCTCCCAGAGGGTTGTGAATCTGTGGAATTCTCTGTCCAAGGAAGCAGTTGAGGCTAGCTCATTGAATGTATTCAAGTCACAGATAGATAGATTTTTAACCAATAAGGGAATTAAGAGTTATGGGGAGCGGGCGGGTAAGTGGAGCTGAATCCACGGCCAGATCAGCCATGATCTTGTTGAATGGCGGAGCAGGCTCGAGGGGCTAGATGGCCTACTCCTGTTCCTAATTCTTATGTTCTTATGTTCTTATGACAGAAACCTGATTGGGGGGATTCAAATATAGAGTTACAGGAACGATGGGGGCGAATTTGTAAGGCGATAACACGTTCAAGGATTTTGGAGAGGAATGGAAGGTTGGAGATGGAGTGGTAGTTTGCAAGGACAGAGGAATCAAGGATGAGCTTTTTGAGGAGCGGGGTGATGGCAGATTTGTAGGGGAGCAGAACTGTACCTGAGGAGGGGGAACGGTTAACAATATCAGCTGACATGGTGGCCAGGAAGGGAAGTTGAATGTTCAGCAATTTGATGGGAACAGGGTCAAGGGAGCAGAAGGTGAGTCTCAAGGACAAGATGAACTTGAAGAGCACATGAGGGGAGATAGGAGAAAAACCAGATAAAGATGGGAGTTCAGGGCTAGGGCAGGGGGAACCTTAGAGGAAGTGTGGCCCGGTGGTCTAGGGGAAGGGAGGGAAGCGGCGCAGGCAGCTGAATGGATGATGGCAATCTTAGTGACAAAGAAATCCATGAGCTCCTCGCATTTGTTGGAATTGAGGATGGAGGAAGCACAAGAGAGGGGTTTAAGAAAACAGTTTATGGTTTAGAAGACAAGCCGAGTTTATCTTTGCATTCCAAGATGATCCTGGAATAGTGAGCAGTTTAGCATAGGAAAGCAGGACTAGATAGTGCTTTGTATGGTCCAGCCAGATCTGCCGATAATTGGCTAAACCAGTTGTCCGCCATAAACGTTTAATTCTGCGTCTCTTTGACTTAAGGGAGCAGAGATGAGGGTCATACCAGGGAGAGAAAATAGGGTGAAAGAGAGGCACAACCTCAGCTGTTTTTCTCTTTTTTCTTAATTAAGAGTGTGATTTGCAAAATCAATCTGAGATCACAGACTGTCTGTCTCCAGCATCAACTGACTGTCTTTTATGTGAGCAAATGAATTCACTGAGCTGTTACAGATCTTCAATATCAGATAGTGACAATGTTTTTGTTTGTTTTGCTTTTTTTCCAAGTGTGAGACAGAAATTTGATGCAACAAGAAGTTCGAAGGACAGGAAATGTGCACCAGACATTCCATTTTTATATTATATTTGAGATACAACAGATATCAAAGCAAAAACGCACATTGACGCCTATTTTCATGTTTTTCCACTATGCACAGTGACAGTATTATGCGGCAAAACATTCCATATCTATAAGTGTATAAAACCAATGGTTATAGTTTAACCATGGTAGATGGTACCTTGGATATGCCAGCAATAAATCAAAATTTTGCTTGGTGTCAGAAATAATTTTAAAAAGTGTAACTATCTTAATAGCTCTATGGTGGCGTCTCTTTTCTTTGGTCACTGTGAACCAGATATTAGACAGCAGCCAACCATAATTGGTCCTGTGCTACAAGTATGCTTTTTTTTAATAAATATTTTATAATACATTTTTTTTTTCTGAATGCTGAAGACTTATCCCACTATAACCTGGAAACAAATTAAAGCTGTTATGCAGGAGCAATGTTTTTAGGCATCAGCAGAAAAAAAGCCTCTTCAATGTGGCTTTATACTGCCCTTAACTAATACACAAAAAAAGATTAACTTGTCATTTACCTTTTTGCTCTTTGTGGGATCTTGCTGTGTAAAAAGGCTATTATGTTTGCCTGTGTAACGAGAGTAACTGGTCTTCAAAGTTCAGTGAGTTATGCAGGTAGACAATAAAAGGTCATTTCAATGTACAATTTACTGTATGTGAAGCGCTTTTAAATCTTTCAGATACGATAAGATAGTTCATAAAGTCATGTTTCTTCTGTATTATCTTACCCAACAGCAACACACAACAGAATTGGGAGACATTGTGTTGCCCTTCCCTATTAACTGGGCCTCCCCTTCCTCAGATTCAGCAGTAGCTTTCTACTGCCAATACTAGGAATAAATCTTACGTCTTTGTTGCTGTTGTCAGGTGCAAAACTACATTACTGCACACAGCAAAGTCACTCACCATGACTCAGGAATTATATTTCAAAAGCTCAAGATTTTTCAGTCACATTAGTTATGATATTCTAGTGGACAGTGTCATTTTAAAAACTCTAAATGTCCTTTCATCATATTCAAGTGGAGAAAGACCATGAGCTAGATTTTACACTTTTTTTTACATGCATAACGCTAACTTAACGTGATCAGGAAGGCCAAAGGTATCTTGGTCTTTATTGCAAAGGGGATGGAGTATAAAAGCAGGGAAGTCTTGCTACAGCTATACAAGGTCTTGGTGAGGCCACACCTGGAATACTGCATGCAATTTTGGTTTCCATATTTACGAAAGGATATACTTGCTTTAGAGGCAGTTCAGAGAAGGTTCCGGAGATGAGGGGTTGACTTTTGAGGAAAGGTTGAGTAGGTTGGACCTATACTCATTGGAATTCAGAAGAATGAGAGGTGATCTTATCGAAATGTATAAGATTATAAGGGGGCTTGACAAGGTGGATGCAGAGAGGATGTTTCCACTAATGGGGGAGACTAGAACTAGAGGGCATGATCTTAGAATAAGGGGCCGCCCATGAGAAGACATTCCTTCTCTCAGAGGTTTGTAAATCTGTGGAATTTGCTGCCTCAGAGAGCTGTGGAATTTGGGATATTGAATAAATTTAAGACAGAAATAGACAGTTTCTTAAACGATAAGGGGATAAGGGTTATGGGGAGCGGGCAGGGAAGTGGAGCTGAATCCATGATCAGATCAACCATGATCTTATTAAATGGCGGAGCAGGCTCGAGGGACCGTATGGCCTACTCCTGTTCCTATTTCTTATGTTCTTATGTTAACATCCATTTTACCGCTGAAATGACGTATAATGCCCAGATATCGCCCATTTAGCCACAAAATGGAAACTGACGCCCATTTTTCGGACACTTATCGGCAAGCGTTACTTTCCCCATGTACATAATGCCGGGAAAAAATAATACCGTCTGCCCACTTTTTTGGGGCGCAATCATCAGAATGGGGGGAAACCAACACCCATAATATCACCGAGCGTTACTTTCTACAAGTAATTAACGGCGAGATTCAATAATACCGCCCGCCCACTTTATTTTGTTGTAAAGATCACATTAGCCGAAACTAACGCCCAGGAGATCGCCCACCGTCACTTTCACCACCCTGCACACATCTCGCCAACAATATTGCTCACCCAAAAAACCGCCGGGAAAAAGTGGAACTAACCGGAACTTCTCAGCGGTATGGACGCATGGCGCATCATTTAAAAGGCTGCTCTGCTTCAACCTCGGGGGAGTTCGGATGTACTCTGGAGGTCTTTGGAGATGATGTGAACATCTGAACAAACATCTTTATCATACTGTGGATGATTGGAATTTAATAGGTGTCTTCGTCGGGACATTCATTCTTTGTGACCAATCGGTGCAAAACAGATAGCTATTGGAATGGGGCCTGTCCTTTCTCACCCTCTCTTGATGGCCACTTATATGCTGCAGACTCGAGATGGCAGAAGGTACGCTCTACAGCATTATGTGCCCAATGTAAGACGTGCCAGACTGATGAGGAGGACCAGACGTTACACACCCCGCAAGTACAGGGAGAAGCAGTCTTACCTCAACTTGCCCGACACCACCTGCCTTCGGAGACTGCGCTTCCACAAAGAGGTTATCACTGAGGTATGGCAGCTCATAAGAGGAGATCTGCATCCTGCCAGCACCATCAGGACTGCACTGTCCATCGAGGTCAAAGTCACCGCGGCACTGCCGTTCTATGTGTCGGGTTCTTTTCGGGCCTCAGCTGGCGACATTTGCGGTATGTCTCAGCATGCCTCACACTGCTGCATTAGACAGGTCACTGAACACCTGTTCGCATGCAGGATGGACTTTATCAGCTTCCCTATGACCAGGGAGGCTCAGACTGAGAGGGCTCTAAGATTCTACCAAATTGCTAACTTCCCCAAGGTGCAGGGAGAAATAGACTGTTCGCACATCGCGATGCGGGCACCTTTTCAGGATGCAGAGGTTTTCAGGAACCGCAAGGGATTCCACTCCCTGAATGTGCAACTCGTTGTCGACCACCAGCAAATTATTATGGCAGTGAATGCTAAATTTCCAGGCAGCATCCATGATGATCACATCCTGCGTGAGAACACTGTATCTGACTTGTTTAACGATCAGCCACAAGGTCAACGCTGGATGTTTGGTGACAAAGGATATGGTCTCGCCACCTGGCTGATGAACCCCCTGCATGACACCCACACCGAAGCCGAGAAGCAATGCAACGAGAGCCACAGAGCCACTCGCAATATCATGGAGAAAACCACTTGAGTGCTTAAGCAGTGCTTTAGAAGCCTAGACCACTCAGGAGGCGAGCTCCAATACCATCCTGAGTAGGTAGCTCAATTCGTGGTGTGTGCTCCATGCTGCACAACTTGGCTATCAGGAGGGGACAAGAATTGCCAGAAGGGTGTGACGGTCCACCTCAGGAGAGGAAGAGGAGGAAGCTGACCTCGGGCCACACAATCAGGCTGACGCTGAAGCCATGCCCCTGCCCCCGCCCCCTTGTAGACTGCATGAAAGGGCCCATGATGGCATCATAGCTGCAAGACTCTTACGTCAGGAGCTCATAGATGAGCGCTTTGCTTGACAGAACGTTGGTGGTATTTACAAGGCTGACACACTGCTGGGTGTGCAGGTCATACATCAATGGTGGGTATCACCTTGGTGAAAGTAAGTTGATTCAAGTTAAGTGTAGTTATACCCTTTCATGTTAAGGAATCACCAGTGTGTAACAGTGCAGCTATCTGAGCCAATGTGCAACAAGGTTTTTGTTAAATAAAAAGCATTTAAACCAAACATTTGTCTGAAATCATAAGTATTTCTGTAAAAGCCAACCCTTCACACACCTCCCCCCACCCCCCGCTTCTCCTCCCCACCTCTACCACTTCCCCTTCTGACTCCAAGCCACCTGGCCGAGAAGTTCCTCAGGCACTGCTTCATTGGGGGGGGCGGGGGGATGACAGCCGAACCGCTGCTTGGACGGATAAGGGAGAGGACGGTCCCGAGGTGGGAACGTGCTCCGAGCCAGAAGCAAGATGTTGCTCCTGGTTCTCATGTGTCATTGGCAATGGGGGTGCAGCATCTTGGGGTGCAGTGCCGTGCTTCGGGACCACTGAGAGCCCTCTGCCACCAGTGTTCCTGGCTACCAGCTCCAGAGCCTCCTCCATCCCTTCCATGTTATATATTATTTGTTGGACAAAAACTCGATGGCAACTATGTTCTGGATGCTTAGTAGGCATTTTGCTGCTGGTGAATCTCCCTCGTGCCTCCCACAACAGCCAAACAAGCACACACCACACCCACACAGGCTTTCAGTACCTCTCTGCTCCCGCTCTCTCTGTCTCCTCTTCTGCTCATGTAATGATGACCCCTGACCTCCTAAATCGCAGGAAACGAGCGTTGCCATGCCGTTGCTAAAGATGGCGACACTTTACGGCAGAAGGTCAGAGTGATTTAACGCTAACGCCCATTTCAGATCGCTTGCAGTAACGGCCAATTTTTAAAATGGAGACTAGGGGCTTTGAGAATGGGCGACAAGCCGGCGATCTGAAAACTCATTTTTATCACCCAAGCAGTAAATACCACCCATTTTTGGACGATCTGCACAAAAGTATAAAATCTAACCCCTACCTCTTACCTCTACATCTCCCTGAACTGAAGTAGCACTCAGAAACAAATCATTTAACTCATATCTGATAAGAAGAGACTTAACGTACACCCAAATAGGATTCTCAGTCTTAAGACCTCAACCTGTGATCTTGTTGTTATGAGGCTAGTGCAAAGCACTATACTGCTCATTCAACCTGGCCAGTTAATGTGGAGCTATATTTATTCTGTAGGAATTGTTTATATCTGATTCATAGAATCATAGAATGGTTACAGCACAGAAGAAAGCCATTCAGCTCATTGAGCCAGTGCCGGCTCTCTGCAAGAGCACCTCAGCTAGTCCCACTCCCCTGCCTTTTCCCCATAGCCCTGATAATTTTTTCTTTCAGGGATACTTATCTAACTTCCTTTTTAAAACTGTGATTGAGTCTGCCTCCACCACTCTTTCAGGCAGTACGATCCAGATCCTAACCACTCGCTAAAAACGTTTTTCCTCATGTCGCCTTTGGTTCTTTTGCCAATCACCTTAAATCTGTGTCCTCTGGTTCTCAACCCTTCTGCCAATGGGAACAGTTTCTCTCTATCTACTCTGTTCCGATCCCTCATGATTTTGAACACCACTATCAGATCTCCTCTCAATCTGCTCTGCTCTAAGGAGAACAATCCCAGCTTCTCCAGTCTATCCACGTAACTGAAGTCCCTCATCCCTGGAATCATTCTCGTAAATCTTTTCTGCACCCTCTCTAAGGCCTTCACATCGTTCCTAAAGTGCGGTGCCCAGAATTAGACACAATACTCCAGTTGAGTCCAAACCAGTGTTTTATACATTTTCATCATAGTTTCCACACTTTTGTACTCTATACCTCTATTCATGAACATAAGAACATAAGAACATAAGAATTAGGAACAGGTGTAGGCCATCTAGCCCTTCGAGCCTGCCCCGCCATTCAATGAGATCATGGCTGATCTGGTCGTGGACTCAGCTCCACTTACCCGCCCTCTCCCCGTAACCCTTAATTCCCTTATTGGTTAAAAATCTATCTATCTTTGACTTGAAAACATTCAATGAGCTAGCCTCACCTGCTTCCTTGGGCAGAGAATTCCACAGATTCACAACCCTCTGGGAGAAGAAATTTTTTCTCAACTCGGTTTTAAATTGGCTCCTCCGTATTTTGAGGCTGTGCCCCCTAGTTCTAGTCTCCCCCACCAATGGAAACAACCTCTCTGCCTCTATCTTGTCTATCCCTTTCATGATTTTAAATGTTTCTATGAGATCACCACTCATCCTTCTGAACTCCAAGGAGTAAAGACCCCGTCTACTCAATCTATCATCATAAGGTAACCCCCCTCATTTCTGGAATCAGCCTAGTGAATCGTCTCTGTACCCCTTCCAAAGCTAGTATATCCTTCCTTAAATAAGGTGACCAAAACTGCACGCAGTACTCCAGGTGCGGCCTTACCAATACCTTATACAGTTGCAGCAAGACCTCCCTGCTTTTGTACTCCATCCCTTTCGCAATGAAGGCCAATATTCCATTTGCCTTCCTGATTACCTGCTGCACCTGCAAATTAACCTTTTGGGATTCATGCACAAGGACCCCCAGGTCCCTTTGCACCACAGCATGTTGTAATTTCTCCCCATTCAAATAATATTCCCTTTTACTGTTTTTTTTCCCAAGGTGGATGACCTCACACTTTCCGACATTGTATTCCATCTGCCAAACCTTAGCCCATTCGCTTAACCTATCCAAATCTCCTTGCAGTCTCTCTGAGTCCTCTACACAACCCGCTTTCCCACTAATCTTAGTGTCATCTGCAAATTTTGTTGCACTACACTCTATCCCCTCTTCTAGGCCATCTATGTATATTGTAAACAGTTGTGGTCCCAGCACTGATCCCTGTGGCACACCACTAACCACTGATTTCCAACCGGAAAAAGACCCATTTATCCCGACTCTCTGCTTTCTGTTCGCCAGCCAATTCTCTATCCATGCTAATACATTTCCTCTGACTCCGCGTACCTTTATCTTCTGTAGTAACCTTTTGTGTGGCACCTTATCGAATGCCTTTTGGAAATCTAAATACACCACATCCATCGGTACACCTCTATCCACCATGCTCGTTATATCCTCAAAGAATTCCAGTAAATTAGTTAAACATGATTTCCCCTTCATGAATCCATGCTGCGTCTGCTTGATTGCACTATTCCTATCCAGATGTCCCGCTATTTCTTCCTTAATGATAGTTTCAAGCATTTTCCCCACTACAGATGTTAAACTAACCGGCCTATAGTTACCTGCCTTTTGCCTGCCCCCTTTTTTAAACAGGATGCCTTAAGCTTTTTTAACTGCTTTCTCAACCCACCCTGCCACCTTCAACAATTTGTGTACTCTGTTCATGCACCCCCTTTAGGATTGTAACCTTCAGTTTATATTTCCTCTCCTCATTTTTTCTAGCAAAATGTATCACTTCACATTTTTCTGCATTAAATTTCATCTGCCACATGGCCACCCATTCCACCAGCCTGTCTATGTCCTCTTGAAGTCTATCACTATCCTCCTCACTGTTCACTATACTTCCAAGTTTTGTGTCATCTGCAAATTTTGAAATTGTGCTCTGTACACCCACATCCAAGTCACTAATATACATCAAGAAAAGCACTGACCCCTGGGGAACACCACTGTATGTCTTCCTCCAGTGCAAAAAGCAACCATTCACCACTACTCCCCATTTCCTGTCACTTAGCCAATTTCGAATCCTTGCTGCCACTGTCCCTTTTATTCCATGGGCTTCAACTTTGCTGGCAAGCCTATTATGTGGTACTTTGTTGAACACCTTTTGGAAATCCATCTACCCGTCAACCGCACTGCTCTCATCAACCCTTTCTGTTACCTCATGAAAAACTCGATCAAGTTGGTTAAACACAATTTGCTGTGCTGGCTTTCCTTAATTAATCCACAATTGTCCAAGTGACTGTTAATTCTGTCCCTGATTATTGTTTCTAAAAGCTTCCCCACTACTGAGGTTAAACTGACCGGCCTATAGTTGCTGGGTTTATCTTTACACTCTTTTTTGAACAAGGGTGTAACATTTGCAATTCTCCAGTCCTCTGGCACCACTCCTGTTTCTAAGGAAGATTGGAAGATTATGGCCAGTACATCCGCGATTTCTTCCTTCACTTCCCTCAGCATCCAAGGATGCATCCTATCCGGTCCTGGTGACTTATCTACTTTACAGCCAGCCTTTCTAGTACCTCATCTTTATCAATTCTTATCCCATCCAGTATCTCCTCTACCTCCTCCGTTACTATGTCTATGGCAGAATCTTCTTCCTTGGTGAAGACAGATGTAAAGTACTCATTTAGTACCTCAGCCACTCTGCCTCCATGCATAGGTCTCCTTTTTGGTCCTTAATCGGCCCCACCCCTTACTACCCATTTACTATTTTTCTTTTTCACTTCTCCTCTGAGAATATTTGGCCTGAAATTCCAGTTTAAGGACACTGACCACTCAATAGCATCTAATTTAGTTGCTGACTGAAAGTCTGTTGCAATGTTTTCAATTGCAATGTTGCACTTTTGGTTTTCTCTCTTAATGTTTCAAGATATCTTTGTTAGTGAACCTTCTCCCCTAAGATCCACAGCTGTAACTCTTCTATTAGAGATGCTATCCAACTTTTAACCAAATTTATGTGACCCTGCTTTTGATCTAATATACTCATGCACGCAATCACATTTTCTTCAAAATGGTCATTATTACAGACCAATGGTTTATAGGTGACAGCAATCAAAGCTTTTATTTACAAATAAATACTAATATGCAGTGTGATAACTGACAAAATAGTAAAAAGATCATACAGCATACATAAACACAATTAAAATGAAAAAGCCATAGTCCATGGCATTGTATATGGGGAGTCAAGACCAAGTTACACCTTCAGGTGATGCAGGGTTAAGGATTAGGGAATATTTGGACCAGGCACATAGAATAATGCAGCCCCCATTTCAATGTTATATATTTTGTCCTTATTTATATATTTAGTTTTCTATGTTCATATTTATACTGGAAACTGAATATGTCAATGTAATTATACACTACCAACAGTGGAGCAAAAACATTAAAGTTGAGGCTGCAAGAGACCTTGTGAGAATCAGCAGTGCTAAGCTTGTGAAGAAAATCGTGTCTATGTTTAAATTACTAAAAATCTAGACTTCATTCTCGAGCCACACAATTGAAAAACACTTCCCACTTGAATTTGGCAGTGGGGGGGTGACCAGAATTTATTGATCCATACTCCAGGATGTGGTCAACAGCTTCAAAAGGGAGAGGGGAGAAAGATGTTAATGTGATTTCCTTTAAGAATCTCTAGATATATTTATTATTCTATATAAAGGACCCAGAGTTGAATTATTATTGTGAGAATTATAGTGACATGCAGTAGCAAAAAGAAAGTTCTTTATTTTGAATATATAGGTCTTGTGTATATAGCCCTATTTTACTGTTGATATCATGTCTGTATATAACCCATATTTTTGGTAAATAGCCCATGAAATTACATAGGGTTATATATTTTTTTCCTATATGTAGAGTATATAAAATGATTTATAAAGATGTAATTGTATATGATTTTGCAGTAAATAAAAAAATAGGAGCTAGAAATTCAGTATCGCCCCGGCCGGGGCTAACTGTTGCCACCGGTGCTACAGGGCCGGCGAATTTGCCACGGGGCGCGGGATTCACCCCGCCATGGCAGTATTGCCTGAGTGCCCCGTTAGTGCCCCCACCAGGCACTAACATGCTGAATTTCTCCCCCTAGCTTTCTCTTTCAAGACATGATCCTACTTAAGATCACCCTTCTGTTTAGAAAATAAAGATTAAACTTGAGTGCCTTTGCAGTAAGATCTGATGAAAATCAAAGTACTTCATTCTGTATTTTAGATTAATTATCTGTACTGAAATGCATGGTCTCCTACCTGGCATGCATCAACTCCACCGCGAAGATAGCCTGCACAAAGCATTCTGGACGTCACTGTGTTCTCGTATAGCTTGTTACAAATATTGAGAGGAATTATTTTCACACTGGCCTCCTGAAGAACTGTGGCTAGTTCACCTACCAACCAGAAAGGATTTTGTTGAGCTAAATATTATTCACAGAATCAAACATCCATTGGATCTGTTGTTCACACCAAAGTTATTTCCTTGCAATCTGCAATTACTGCTCAAGCTGCTGATTCTGTGCTGTTTCTGTGCTTGCTTTGATTAATTACATCCACACTTAGCTGATATATTTGTCTGTTGACCAATATTTTATATTTATTTTAATTATTTCAGTCTGCAGCAGGGTAGCACTCAAGTGTAACATTTTTACAGCAACCAAAGGCATTAAAAATTAATATTTGTTATTTCAAACATCTTTTTAAGTTATTCACCCCCTGAGCCAGTTACGTAGAATTATTCAGAATTTCACGACACAGAAACCGGCCATTCGGCCCAACAGATCAATGCCAGTGTTTATGCTCCATATGAGCCTGCTCCCACCTCACTTCATCTTACCCTATCAACATATCCATCAATTCCTTTTACCTCATGTACTTATCTAGTTTCCCCTTTAATGGATCTATGCTATTCGATTCCACCACTCCATGTGGTAGCATGTTCCACATTCTCAACATCTCCTAATAAAGACGTTTCTCCTGAATTCCTCATTAGATTTATTAGTGACTATCTTATATTTATGACCCCTAGATTTGGACTCCCCACACAAGTGGAAACATCTTCTCTACGTCTACCCTATCGAATCCTTTCATAATTTTGAAGACCTCTGAATAGGGCACTTCTCCACGTTCTCGTTTCTAGAGAATAGAGGTCCATCCTGTTCAGTCTTTTCTGATAGCTGTTCCATTATTCAATTAAATTATGGCTGATCTGTACCTTAATTCCATTTACCCACCTGTGCTCCATTTCCCTCAATACCCTTACATAACGAAAATCTATCGATCTCATCAGTCTTAAAAGGTTTAATTGACCAAACATCACAGCCTTTTTGGGGAGTGAGTTCTGGATTTCTACTACACTCTGTGCAAAAAAGTGCTTCCTGATTTCACTCCTAAATTGCCTAGCTCTGATTGTAAGATTATATCCTCTTTTTCTGGATTCCCCCACTGAAGGAAATAGTTTCTCTGTATCTACCCTATGATTTAAAATGATTAAGGGATTTGATAGGGTAGATTAGATCCCCTCTCAATCTATTAATCTCAAGGGAATATAGCCACTATCTCTTACTTAATTTGTTCATCGTGGTTTCTTAACGACACAGGTGGGGCCTTTGCCTTTTAGGGGTATGTGCTGGTTTTATATTGTACTTCTTTGAATACTTTCCATTGTTTGTCTGAAGGTTTACCCATTAAAAGTTCACATCAGTTTACTGTGATCAATTTAATTCTCATCCCTTTGAAGTTTGCCTTAGATTTAAAACCTTGGTTTGTGACTCTCCCCTTGCCCACTCAAACCTCATATCAAATCTAATCATTATATGCTCCCCCACAGACAGATTGTTAGCTAAATCTGGTTCATAACTGGGAAGTATTTTGTCACAGGGATGAACCCAACATTCTCAACATTAGTGATGGCAATCTATTCCATTCACTGACATTCAGGATACCAGAAAAGACCCAAACAAATAATGAAATCACTGCAAGAGTAAACCTGCCAGAAAGGAGCACTGCATTGGATACGGTTGGGTATCGTCACAGAGAGAGTTGAAGAAGTTTGAGGACACTAAGAAGCTGATGGTAACTGATAATCATTGATATGAATGAAAATATTAAGTTAGAGAATACAGTAGTTCATAATGTCAGTATAATCATACCAATGTTGTTGTGCAGAGACTGATGAAGCTGCTCTTCAGTTGGCTGCTATGAGACCTAAAATGAATTTGTATCTGATTTTTCCTTCTACACTTAAAAAAAAAGTCCTCAACCCCCAGTTATGCTGGCTCATATTCTGAATTCGCTCATTTGTAGGGAGGAAAGAAAAGGGAAAATTCTGATAGGGGAGCAGAATATTTGTTTTTATTCATCCTCAGAATGTGGGCGTCGCAGGTAAGGCCATTATTTATTGATCATCCCTACTTGCCCTGAGAAGGTAGTCATGGGCCTTCTTTTAAACCACGACAGTTCTTTGTGGCGGTTTGGTATAACTGAGTGGGTTGCTGGGCCACTTCAGATGACAGTTAAGAGATTGGTATGGGACTGGAGTCACATATTGACCAGACCAAATAAGGATGGCAGGCTTCCTTTCCTAAAGGGTATTAGTGAATCACTTGGGTTTTTACAACAATCTAACAGCTTCATTGGTCACTTTTTACTGATACCATAGAATCATAGAATAGTACAGCACAGAAAGAGGCCATTCAGCTCATCGGGTCTGCACTGGCTCTTTCGATGTGCAATCCAGTTAGTCCCACTCCCAACTCTTTCTCCCATATCCCGGCAATTCTTTCTCTTTCAAGTATGTATCCAATTCGCTTATGAGGGCTACGATTGACTCTGTATCCATCACCCTATCAGGCCGTGCATTCCAAATCCTAACCATTCGTTGTGTAAAAAGGTTTTCCCTCATTTTGCCTCTGGTTCTTTTGCGAATTACCTTAAATCTGTCCTCTCGCATTATTGACCGTTCAACCACTGGAAACAGTTTCTCTTTATTTACTCTATCTAAACCCTTTATGATTTTAAACACCTCTATCAAATCTCTGCTTAGCTTTATCTGTTCCAAGAAGGCAACCCCAGCGACTCCAGTCTATCCATGTCCCTCATCCCCAGAACCATTCTAGTAAATCTCTTCTGTACCATTTCTAAAATCTTCACATCCTTCCTAAAGTGTGGTGCCTAGAAATGGACACAATACTCCAGCTGGGGCCGAACTAGTGTTTTATATAGGTTTTATATAGGCTTTTGTACTCTATGCTAGATTTATAAAGCCGAGGATTCCATTTGCTTTATTAACTGCTTTGTTAACCTGTCCTGTCACCATCAAAGATTTGTGCACAAGCACCCCCAGGTCTCTCTGTTCTTGCACCCCCTTTAAAATTATTCAATTTAGTGTGTATGGTCTCTCCTCATTCTTCCTACCAAAATGTATCACCTCACACTTCTCTGTGTTGAATTTCATCTGCCATGTGTCCGCCCATTCCACCAGCCTGGTATATCTTCTTGAAATCTATTATTATCTTCCTCACTGTTTGTTTCCAGATTTTTAAACTGAATTCCAACTCTTAGACTGCAATGGTGGGATTTGAATTCACATCGTCTAGATTATTAGCCCAGTAACATAACCATTGCACTACCATACAGCAGGGGCTCAATTAACACAGATTGTAATCTTCCAGTAGACTTTCAGTAATGTAAAACTAATACAGCTGTAAATCAGATTAACCTGGCAAAATGAAGGCAAGCTCTTTTTCAGTAAAATCTTCAACTAACATTTTAGGATGTCATCATTATAAAAAATCAATTTTACTTTTCACAATATCAAAAAATCTAAAAAAAGAAAATGTAACATATCTTTTTCACCCAACTGCAACAAACATAAAATTGCATATTTCCACTGTACATAACTGTATACACACCTGAATGCACAAATGAACATTTTATCCAGTCAGTTTATTTGTATAACAATTACAAGGTAAATTCACCTTTCCCATCCTCAGGGAGTGTGAATCAGAGACTGGGGTACAACACTGTAGCCCTGATTCTCCAACTCATGCTCACTTCAGGCGTGGCTTTTCTGTTGGGCGCGCGGGATTGGTAAATTGACCCACACACTTAACAGGAATGCACTCTATTATCACATACAATTTAAATACATTAAGCACTACTCTCATTTATAGTTTCAACAGCCTTTTCCAAAGCAACATACCATCTTCTCCTAGAACTCCCCAGCCAGTGACGTAGCAGTTTGCTGTAGTACTGAAGACATGAGTAGTGGCGGGTAAGCAGACAGGTTGGATGGAATCACTGAAAAAGACTGGTGTCTTCAGTTCTAACAGGGCAATGTCATAATCTGATGTGTGTTCATCATATTTGGGATGGGTAACAATTCTGTTAATTGATCTGGTCACTATCCGGGAGTTTATTCTATTCATTAGCCTCAAGCTTAGATATGCCGTCCAAGCTGATGAGGTGGAATATCTGTAAAAATAAGGAAATTCTATTACATAATATAGATTTGCTCACCCAATAACTCACTGGGTTTATGTAGTGAATAAATAAGCCATACCGTCTCTCCCTAGTGGGCGCCAATGAAGTGGCTGCAGAGTTTGCAGCGGCCCTCCACCTTAACTGAAGAGGAGAGACGTTGTGACACGTAAGCACGACGCAGCACGTCCGTGTCATGCTGATGACATCAGCGCGGCGCTGATGACTGTTCGGGGTGGCAGACCCGCTGCGAGGGCACTTCTGCCTTGCTCATGACCAGAATACCGCACCACGGAGAAAAAAACCCCACAATGCTGAATTTTTCCGATATCTCCGCCCCATGGACAGCGGTGGAACAAAGTTTTAAAAAACTGTCATGTATCTTACATTATTATATATAACTGTATCCTAACATGCTATACATGACTGTAATAAGATATGACCTGTAACCACCAGCATACCTTACCACCAGGGGTGCACTTGCAAGAGACAGGTATATAAGGACAGGTCTCAGGCAAGTGCAGCATTCCAGAGCTGTGAAATAAAGGTGCAGGTCCAGAGTGACCTTGACTTCACTACATGCCTCGTGTGAATCTGTACTGAGGGGACAGGACTTTACAGTGGCGACAAGTTACGGGATTATAGAATGGCGAACAGCGGATCAGATGAAAAGTACAATGCGGGAGACAATTGGGAGGACTTTATAGAATGGCTCCAGCAAAGCTTTGTAACCAAAGACTGGTTATGCGACGATAATGCAGACAAGAGAAGAGCCCATCTCTTGACCAGCTGTGGCTCGAAAACATCCACTTTGATGAAGGATCTGTTGGCACCCGAGAAACCAGCAAGCAAGGCGTTTGAAGAATTGAGCACACTGGTAAGAGACCACCTGAAGCCAGCAAGCAGCCTACACATGGCCAGACACAGGTTCTACAACTACAGACGCTGTGTGGGCCAGAGCATACCCAACTTCATGGCGGAACTTCAGAGGTTGACTAGTTTATGTGAGTTCTCCGATGAACTGAGGAGAGAAATGCTGAGAGACTTTTTCATTGAAGGAATAGGCCACGCAGGCATATTCCGAAAGCTCACAGAGACCAAGAACCTGACTTTAGAGGCAGCAGCACTGGTTGCACAGACATTCTTGGTAGGGGCAGAAGAAACGAGGTTGATTTACAATGCAGGTATGACAACTAACAAAATATCGGAACAAGAAGTTCACAGCACCAAACAAGCTGCTACCCCCACACACAGACAAAACCAGGAGAACAGGCTCTCGACAGCAGGCAGAAGCCATCAAGGGCCACAGGAACGGCCGTTCACACCTCATCAACCCACAATGTGAGCAATCAACTACAAACTGAGAGAAGCTCAAGAGAGATCAGCCAGACGCAGCTCATTCTTTGGGAACACTTTGAACAATGGAACAGGTCTGTGCTGGAGGTGTGGGGGTGGGCACTCGTCAAGGGGATGTCGATTTCGCAGGCTGTTTGCAGAAATTGTGAATATACAGGGCATTTGGCCCGCATGTGCAAAAAAACGGCAGCTCGGCTGGTATACGAATCGGATGGGTCGGAAAGCGGACCAGATGATGGTGGGGACAGTACCCGGGACACCGATGTACAGCGGGTCAACACGATCAATGGCCGCTGCTCCTACAACAGGATGCCTCCTATAATGATGAGGGTTCTACTCAACGGGATATCTGTCAACCTGGAGCTGGATACAGGAGCGAGTCAATTTCTCATGGGCGCTCAACAATTTGAACAACTGTGGCCGCATAAAAGAGACAGACCAAAACTCATAAGGGTCAACACCAAACTAAGGACCTATACCAAAGAAATCGTACCAATCCTCGGCAGCGCCATGCTCTCTGTCACACACAAAGGGACAGTGAACCGACTTCTCCTGTGGATTGTCCCCAGAGACCCCCCAGCACTGCTGGGGAGAAGCTGACTGAGTACCATGACAGAAATTCGAGGGGGAGATGGAATGAGATAGGGGACAAAGTGTTTGTACTAAACTATGGCAAGAGTCCCAAATGGCTTGCAGGGACAGTAACGGGCAAGGAAAAAAAACAGGCTACTGGTAGTACAAATGGACAATGGCAAAACCTGCCGGAGGCATGTAGACCAAGTCAAAAGCAGATTTACCAACAACACTGCGGAACTAGAGGCAGACTACAATGTGGAACTCGCACCACACCTGGTGGACAGACAGAGGGAACAACCTGAGGAAAGGGCAATCCCAACAGACAGCCCAGGCGAGTCAACAACAATCACACCAATCGAAACAGACAGCCCAGGCGAGATACCAGCAACCACACCCAAAGAAAAACTGACACCAAGGCAAACAACTGAACCACAACTCAGACGCTCCACGCGAGAGCGTAGACCACCTGAGAGACTGAGCCTATAAAGACAATAAGACTTTGGGAGAGGGTGATGTCATGTATCTTACATTATTATATATAACTGTATCCTAACATGCTATACATAACTGTAATAAGATATGACCTGTAACCACCAGCATACCTTACCACCAGGGGTGCACTTGCAAGAAACAGGTATATAAGGACAGGTTTCAGGCAAGTGCAGCATTCCAGAGCTGTGAAATAAACGTGCAGGTCCAGAGTGACCTTGACTTCACTACATGCCTTGTGTGAATCTGTACTGAGGGGACAGGACTTTACAAAAACGGCAGGGGGATGGGAACCAATGCAGGGAGACAGAGGGAAACAAAAAGGAGACAAAAGCAAAAGACAGAAAGGAGATGAGTAAAAGTGGAGGGCAGAGAAACCCAAGGCAAAAAACAAAAAGGGCCACTGAATGTAAAGGGGCTGCAGGAAGGGTCAAAACTAAAAATCATGGATTAAAAACTAGTATTAAAACACTCTACCTAAACGCACGCAGCATTCGAAATAAAGTAAATGAGTTGACGGCACAAATCATTACAAATGGCTATGATTTGGTGGCCATTACAGAAACATGGTTGCAAGGTGGCCAAGACTGGGAATTAAACATACAGGGGTATCTGACGACTCAGAAAGATAGACAAGGGGAAAGGAGGTGGGGTAGCTCTGTTAATAAAGGATGATATCAGAGCAGTTGTGAGAGACGATATTGGCTCTAATGAACAAAATGTTGAATCATTGTGGGTGGAGATTAGAGATAGTAAGGGGAAAAAGTCACTGGTGGGCGTAGTTTATAGGCCCCCAAATAATAACTTCACGGTGGGGCGGGCAATAATCAAGGGAATAATGGAAGCATGTGAAAAAGGAACGGCAGTAATCATGGGGGGTTTTAACCTACATATCGATTGGTCAAATCAAATCGCACGGGGTAGCCTGGAAGAGGAATTCATAGAATACATACGGGATTGTTTCTTAGAACAGTATGTTACAGAACCTACGAGGGAGCAAGCTATCTTAGATCTGGTCCTCTGTAATGAGACAGGAATAATAAACGATCTCCTAGTAAAAGATCCTCTCGGAATGAGTGATCACAGTATGTTTGAATTTGTAATACAGATTGAGGGTGAGGAAGTAGTGTCTCAAACGAGCATACTATGCTTAAACAAAGGGGACTACAGTGGGATGAGGGCAGAGTTGGCTAAAGTAGACTGGAAACACAGACTAAACGGTGGCACAATTGAGGAACAGTGGAGGACTTTTAAGGAGCTCTTTCATAGTGCTCAACAAAAATATATTCCAATGAAAAAGAAGGGCGGTAAGAGAAGGGATAACCAGCCGTGGATAACCAGGGAAATTAAGGAGAGTATCAAATTAAAAACCAATGCGTATAAGGTGGCCAAGGTTAGTGGGAAAATAG
Organism: Pristiophorus japonicus; assembly: GCF_044704955.1. Lineage (NCBI taxonomy): Eukaryota > Metazoa > Chordata > Chondrichthyes > Pristiophoridae > Pristiophorus > Pristiophorus japonicus. The sequence continues at coordinate 78,984,679 of NC_091987.1, read as the reverse complement.
AAGATTGGGAAAATTTTAAACGACAGCAAAGAATGATTAAAAAAGCAATAAAGAAAGGAAAGATAGATTACGAAGGTAAACTTGCGCAAAACATAAAAACAGATAGTAAAAGCTTTTACAGATATATAAAACGGAAAAGAGTGACTAAAGTAAATGTTGGTCCCTTAGAAGATGAGAAGGGGGATTTAATAATGGGAAATGTGGAAATGGCTAAGACCTTAAACAATTATTTTGCTTCAGTCTTCACAGTGGAAGACACAAAAACCATGCCAGAAATTGCTGGTCACAGGAATGTGGAAAGGGAGGACCTGGAGACAGTCACTATCACTAGGGGGGTAGTGCTGGACAGGCTAATGGGACTCAAGGTAGACAAGTCCCCTGGTCCTGATGAAATGCATCCCAGAGTATTAAAAGAGATGGCGGAAGTTATAGCAGATGCATTCGTTATAATCTACCAAAATTCTCTGGACTCTGGGGAGGTACCAGCGGATTGGAAAGCAGCTAATGTAACGACTCTGTTTAAAAAAGGGGGCAGACAAAAGGCAGGTAACTATAGGCCGGTTAGTTTAACATCTGTTGTGGGGAAAATGCTTGAAACTATTATTAAGGAAGAAATAGCGGGACATCTAGATAGGAATAGTGCAATCAAGCAGACGCAGCATGAAGGGGAAATCATGTTTAACTAATTTACTGGAATTCTTTGAGGATATAACGAGCATGGTGGATAGAGGTGTACCGATGGATCTGTTGTATTTAGATTTTCAAAAGGCATTCGATAAGGTGCCACACAAAAGGTTACTGCAGAAGATAAAGGTATGCGGGGTCAGTGGAAATGTATTAGCATGGATCGAGAATTGGCTGGCTAACAGAAAGCAGAGAGTCGGGATAAATGGGTCCTTTTCGGGTTGGAAATCGGTTGTTAGTGGTGTGCCACAGGGATCAGTGCTGGGACCACAACTGTTTACAATATACATAGATGACCTGGAAGAGGGGACAGAGTGTTGTGTAACAAAATTTGCAGATGACACAAAGATTAGTGGGAAAGCGGGTTGTGTAGAGGACACAGAGAGGCTGCAAAGAGATTTAGATAGGTTAAGCGAATGGGCTAAGGTTTGACAGATGGAATACAATGTCGGAAAGTGTGAGGTCATCCACCTTGGGGTAAAAAAAACAAAAAAAGGAATACTATTTGAATGGGGAGAAATTACAACATGCTGTGGTGCAGAGGGACCTGGGGGTCCTCGTGCATGAATCCCAAAAAGTTAGTTTGCAGGTGCAGCAGGTAATCAGGAAGGCGAATGGAATGTTGGCCTTCATTGCGAGAGGGATGGAGTACAAAAGCAGGGAGGTCCTTCTGCAGCTGTATAGGGTATTGGTGAGGCCGCACCTGGAGTACTGCGTGCAGTTTTGGTCGCCTTACTTAAGGAAGGATATACTGGCTTTGGAGGGGGTACAGAGACGATTCACTCGGCTGATTCCGGAGATGAGGGGGTTACCTTATGATGATAGATTGAGTAGACTGGGTCTTTACTCGTTGGAGTTCAGAAGAATGAGGGGTGCTCTTGTAGAAACATTTAAAATAATGAAAGGGATAGACAAGGTAGAGGCAGAAAGGTTATTTCCACTGGTCGGGGAGACTAGAACTAGGGGGCACAGCCTCAAAATACGGGGGAGCCAATTTAAAACCGAGTTGAGAAGGAATTTCTTCTCCCAGAGAGTTGTGAATCTGTGGAATTCTCTGCCCAAGGAAGCAGTTGAGGCGAGCTCATTGAATGTATTCAAGTCACAGATAGATAGATTTTTAACCAATAAGGGAATTAAGGGTTATGGGGAGCGGGCGGGTAAGTGGAGCTGAGTCCACGGCCAGATCAGCCATGATCTTGTTGAATGGCGGAACAGGCTCGAGGGGCTAGATGGCCTACTCCTGTTCTTAATTCTTATGTTCTTCTGTTCTTATCTTTCGGGCGAAGGGCAATTTCTACCCCTAAGTGTCAAAGGATTGAGCCATAAGAAACTTGGCCTTTCAGCCTTGAAAGGGGGCGATTTAGAAGGGACCCTTTAGGTATATATTGAAGTACAGAAAAGGTAAAACTGGAGTACTACTAAAAGGTAACTTTGATTGTCGGAAAAGGCAGCACAGATTCAAATGGTGAACAGTAAAATCTAGGAAAATAGGATGAGAAGTAGGTCATTCTGGAAGCAGAAAAAATCTTAGTAGCATTTAAGGGAGAATTGGATACTATGATAGAGTGAATTTCATTTTTTAAGATGGAAGAGCGAAGGTGGGCCTTCCTCATTCATTTTTACCTTGTGATTTCTGCTGGGGTGAAGGAAGGGTGCTGCAACAGATTTTAGTGCCCCTAAGTTAAGGCTCCTGGTCCTGATTGCTATCCCACAACACTTGCTGGAAACATGTGCATGTGCACATCAGTGAGAATAGGATTAGGCTTGACTGAGAAACACCCCACAATCGAATAGCTTGCTAACACTCATCATCAAGGCTCAGACACGAATAATGCCACTTGGGCAAGGTACAGGAAGGTGACTGACATCATAGAACCTTCTGTCATCAAATAGTCAATGGATCTCAAGAGAGCAGGAAAGGGTTGAAAATTGAAATGAAAAGGGGGAAAAAAACAAAATAGGTCATACATAGAAATACAAAAGCAAAATACTGCAGATGCTGGAATCTGAAATAAAAACTGAAAATCTCAGCAGGTCAAGCAGCATCTGTGGAGAGAAACAGTTAACATTTCAGGTCTGTAACTCTTAATCAGAACTGGTAAAGTTAGAGACATAACAGGTTCTTATGGAAGTGCAGGGGCAGGGAAAGGGGCAGAGGAGGAAAGAACAAACAGAAGGTCTGTGATAGCGTGGAAGGCAGACGAGATTAAGAGACAAAAGGGATGATGAGCGAAAATGACGGTAATGGGATGTTAAGAAATAAAAGATGAGTCTAGATGGGGTGTGAATGGCAGAATCATCACCAGCTGCCATGGGAAAGAGGAAAAAAAAGGAGCGGTGTAAAAGAAAAGAGAAAAAAATATGGGCAGAGGTTATGGTCTGAAATTGTTGAACTTGATGTTGAGTCCAGAAGGCTGTAAAGTGCCTAAACGAAACATGAGGTGCTGTTCCTCGAGCTTGCGTTGTGCTTCATTGGAACTGTATAGGAGGCCGAGGATGGAGAGATCCAAGTGGGAGTGGAGCGGAGAACTAAAGTGACAGGCGACCGGAAGCTCGGGGTCACGCTTACGGACTGAACAGAGATGTTCTGCAAAGCAGTCACCCAACCTGCGTATGGTCTCCCCAACGTAGCAGAGACCACATCTTGAGCAGCGAATACAGTAAAGTAAATTGAAAGAAGTACAAGTAAATCGCTGTTTCACGTGCAAGGAGTGTTTGGGGTCCTAGACAGTGGGAAGGGAGGAGGTAAAAGGGCAGGTGTTGCATCTCCTGCGCTTGCATGGGAAGGTGTCATGGGAAGGGAAGGGGGTGCTGGGGGTGAATGAGGAGTGGACCAGGGTGTCACGGAGGGAGCGGTCCCTTCGGAATGCTGAGAGGGGAGGGATAAATGCGTTTGGTGGTGGGATCACGCTGGAGGTGGCGGAAATGGTGGCGGATGATCCATTGAAAGTGGAGGCTGGTGGGGTGAAAGATGAGGACAAGGGGAACCCTATCGTGGTTCTGAGAGGGAGAGGAAGCGGTGAGAGCAGAAGTACGGGAAATAGAATAGACACATCAACAGTAGAGGGGAATCCTCGGTTGAGGAAAAAGGAACACATATCAGAGTCACTGGTATGGAAGGTGGTGTCATCAGAACAGATGCGACAGAGATGGAGAAACAGAGAGAATGGAATGGAGTCCTTACAGGATGCAGGGTTCGAGGAAATGTAGTCCAGGTAGCTGTGGGCTTATAGTGAATGTTTGTCAATAGCCTATCCCTAAAAGTGGAGACAGAGAAGTCGAGGAAGGGAAAGGAAGAGTCGGAGATGGACCATGTTAAGGTGAGGGAAGGGTGGAAATTGGATGCAAAATGAATTAAATAATCCAGTTCAGGGCGAGAGGAGGAAACAGCCCTGATACAGTAATCAATGTACTGGAAAAAGAGATGAGGGAGGGGACCCAAGTAGGACTGGATCAAAGAATGTTCCACATATCCCACGAAAAGGCAGGCATAGCTAGGACCCATGCGGGTTCCCATAGCAACAACTTTAATTTGGAGGAAGTGAGTGGAGTTAAAGGAGAAGTTGTTCAATGTGAGAACAAGTTCAGCCAGGCGGAGGAGGGTGGTGATGGATGGGGACTGGTTGGGCCTCTGCTCGAGGAAGTAGCAGAGCGCTCTCAGGTCGTCCTGGTGGGGGATGGAAGTATAGAGGGGTTGGACACCATAGTGAAAAGGAAACGGTTGGGGCCAGGAAACTAAAAACTGTTAAAGTGGCAGAGGGCATCGGAAGAGTCGCAGATGTAGGTGGGAAGAGACTGGACAAGGGGAGAAAAAATGGAGCCGAGATCGGAAGAAATAATTTCCGTGGGGCAGGAACAGGCAGAAACGATGGGTCTACCAGGGCAGTCCTGTTTGTAAATCTGGGGAAGGAGGTAGAAGCGGGCTGTGCAGGGTTGGGGAACTATGAGGTTGGCGGCCATGGAGGGAAGACCTCCAGAGGAGATGAGGTCAGTGATGGTCTGGGAAATAATGGCTTGATGTTCGGTAGTGGGGTCATGGTCCAGGGGGAGGTAGGAGGAGGGGTCAGAGAGTTGGTGATCAGCTTCTGCAAGGTAGAGGTCGGTTCGCCAAACAACAGTGCCACCTCTGTCAGTGGGTTTAATGACGAAGTTGGGGTTGGATCCGAGAGAGTGGAGTGCTGCAAGTTCAGAGGGAGGGAGGTTGGAGTGAGTGAGGGGAGCAGAGAAATTCAGACGGCTGTTGTCCGTCGGCAGTTCGCAATGAAAAGATTTAGAGAGGGTAAGAAGCCAGAGGGAGGAGTCCAGGTAGAGCAAGAATTCTAAAAACGGGAGAAAGGGTCTGCTGTGCGGGGGGGGAAGACTCCTGACTGGACTACAACAATGGAGAACAAAGAAATGGCAGACCAATTGAACAAATACTTTGGTTCTGTCTTCACGAAGGAAGACATAAATAACCTTCCGGAAGTACTAGGGGACTGAGGGTCTAGTGAGAATGAGGAACTGAAGGAAACCCTTATTAGGCGGGAAATTGTGTTAGGGAAATTGATGGGATTGAAGACCGATAAATCCCCGGGGCCTGATAGTCTGCATCCCAGAGTACTTAAGGAAGTGGCCCTAGAAATAGTGGATGCATTGGTGATCATTTTCCAACAGTCTATCAACTCTGGATCAGTTCCTATGGACTGGAGGGTAGTTAATGTAACACCACTTTTTAAGAAAGGAGGGAGAGAGAAAATGGGTAATTATAGATCGGTTAGCCTGACATCAGTAGTGGGGAAAATGCTGGACTCAATTATTAAAGATGAAATAGCAGCGCATTTGGAAAGCAGTGACAGGATCGGTCCAAGTCAGCATGGATTTATGAAAGGGAAATCATGCTTGACAAATCTTCTGGAATTTTTTTGAGGATGTAACTGGTAGAGTGACAAGGGAGAACCAGTGGATGTGGTGTATTTGGACTTTCAAAAGGCTTTTGACAAGGTCCCACACAAGGGATTGGTGTGCAAAATTAAAGCACATGATATTGGGGGTAATGTACCGACATGGATTGAGAACGGGTTGGCAGACAGGAAGCAGAGAGTCGGGATAAACGGGTCCTTTTCAGAATGGCAGGCAGTGACTATGGGGTGCCGGAGGGCTCAGTGCTGGGACCCCAGCTATTTACAATATACATTAATGATTTAGACCAAGGAATTGAATGTAATATCTCCAATTTTGCAGATGACACTAAGCTGGGTGGCGGTGTGAGCTGTGAAGAGGATGCTAAGACGCTGCAGGGTGACTTGGACACGTTAGGTGAGTGGGCAAATGCATGGCAGATGCAGTATAATGTGGATAAATGTGAGGTTATCCACTTTGGTGGCAAAAACACGAAGGCAGAATATTATCTGAATGGCGGCAGATTAGGGAAAGGGAAGGTGCAACGAGACCTGGGTGTCATGGTACATCAGTCATTGAAAGTTGGCATGCAGGTACAGCAGGTGGTGAAGAAGGCAAATGGTACGTTGGCCTTCATAGCTAGGAAATTTGAGTATAGGAGCAGGGAGGTCTTACTGCAGTTGTACAGGGCCTTGGTGAGGCCTCACCTGGAATATTGTGTTCAGTTTTGGTCTCCTAATCTGAGGAAGGACATTCTTGCTATTGAGGGAGTGCATTGAAGGTTCACCAGACTGATTCCCGGGATGGCAGGACTGACATATGAGGAGAGACTGGATCGACTGGGCCTGTATTCACTGGAGTTTAGAGGGATGAGAGGGGATCTCATAGAAACATATAAAATTCTGACACGACTGGACAGGTTAGATGCAGGAAGAATGTTCTCGATGTTGGGGAAGTCCAGAACCAGGAGACATAGTCTAAGGATAAGGGGTAAGCCATTTAGGACTGAGATGTTAACTTGTGGAATTCCCTACTGCAGAGAGTTGTTGATGCCAGTTTATTGGATATATTCAAGAGGGAGTTAGATATGGCCCTTATGGCTAAAGGGATCAAGGGGTATGGAGAGAAAGCAGGAAAGGGGTAATGAGGTGAATGATCAGCCATGATCTTATTAAATGGTGGTGCAGGCTCGAAGGGCTGAATGGCCTACTCCTGCACCTATTTTCTATGTTTTTATGTTTCTATGTATATTTAAAAGTACACTGAAATCTTAAGTCACACAACTAAATTGAAATGTACAGTCACAGATTGATTGACATTTTGGATGGCTAATAACAGGACTGAAGGTTGTATGAATAGTTCAGACATTAGGGGAAAAATTCCTTTTGTGATACATGTAGCAAATCACTGGATAAAAAGAAAATTGGGAGGGATATAAATCATGAAGCTGATTTGTTACCCCCCGCATTTTGCTCCCACCAAGGAGCTATTTCACCCCAGTGGTTCCTGTTCTGCTGGAATAATGAGAATTTCTCATTTATCGAATATAACTCATTGGGGATGACTATAATTTAATGCTTCATTTAACCTTCGGTCATTATTCTATTGTCTGTATAAACAGCAGAATAGTTGATAATTAAGTGTTAAAAATATTCCAAAAGTAAGGATAAAAGGGTAAAAATTCTGTTGCTTCCACTTCTGGCACATCAGGAAACTGGGTGCCCCGGCCCATTATTTTCCATTCATTAAAGTTAATGGACGGAAGATGGTGGGTTGTGAGTGCGTAGTTTCTCAATATGTACTCCTGGTGTGAGCCAGAAGCAGGCACAGCAAAACTTTACCCCTAAACTGGGAAAGGAACAGTTACATCAAAATAATGAACTTTAAGCACACTTTTGCTAAATCAAGGGTAGGCTGGAGGATTCACAGACTTCTCTTTAAATGTATCCCTCCTTCAATTTATAGAATAATAGAATGATACAGCACAGAAGGAGGTCATTCAGCCCATCGTGCCTGTGCTAGCTAGACAGTACACTGAAATACTGTGTGTACTTTAACTGGTATTACACTTTTTAATGCTTCTCGCTTTTTACATTCTTGTGTTACGGATTAAAAAAGTAAACTTTTATCTATTATTTGAATCTGAGCATTTCTGGCATATTTTATTAATCCAGCTTCCTAAATTACTATTACCACAAGAATTACTGATCAGTCGGCTCCATATCTCAAATTAGAAACAAATAATTTATTAAACAAAATATATTTCTGAAAATAATCTTTGCAGTTCTTACAAATTCGGGATGATAATGATCGTATTCCTACATACCGTATAGAGTCGGAGTCTTGGAAGCAATGGCCAGCTGAAACGAGCCAACGATTTGAAACAATGGATGCCCCACATATATGTCCGTACATTCCCATCTGCAGACTAACTTGCCAAGGCCATTTCCCATTCTTGGCATCTTCACCCCCAACTATTTTTGTTTTCTTGGTTGGGCTTGTTCCACATCCTGAAACAGATTTGGAGACTTATATTTTCAGTTTGCATTACATTCCACAAATTTAAATGAATCAAAACAAAACAAGCCAAAAATAACCTATTTTTATACAAGAGGCAATGACTTCTGATTCAATTTCAGGCGAATAAAACTAAAGAAAAAGTGTAATACAGGTTTGTTTATATATCTTTGTCATTGTAGTTAATAGTAGTCAAGAAATTGTCTACAGGACTGGGGAGTACCTTATACCAGAGTGGACTATCCAGATACGTACTTAGCATGTACAGTACTGGCTACAGCCATAAATAAAACCTACACTACAACTGGGATACTGCACAAAAATGTTACTCTCCACCATGTCAATAGTGGGCTTATGTTGGGCTTATACCTGCAACTCTATGCTGGGAATATAGAACCAGTAAATACAACAAATGTACAAGGACTATGGGGATGAATTTCCGTGAGGGTTCTCACGCTTGTCTGCTGTATCTTTGGTAGGTGAGCCGCAGAAACCCTGGAAAAATGGAGTAAACACCATTTGTGTTGTTTTCCCAGGATCTCTGTGGTATTTCCACTTAAGTTACGGTGAATGAGCAGGAGAAACTTTGTGGAAATTCACCCCTTTCCTCTAATATTAACTCATCATTATGCAAAACATGCACAAAAATGTACTATTTTGTGCACGTCACCAGTTTCATGCACATTTATAGTTTTCACCCCTTCTCCGACTGCTCTCTTGCTGTTGTGATACTGATTGTTTTTTTACTTTTATACTTATCTTCAGCTGCTATGCTTTTTCCAGGTCTCTTATTGCCTCTGATCATCTTTTCAATATATTTCTGCAATTTCTTGTACTCAACCCAGTGAACCCCTTCACCTTTCTCCCTACAGGATCCATTTAGCACCTTGTGAGTTTAGTCTGTTGTTGTTGTTTTTGGGAATGTATTTATCCTCCAAGCTCCACATTATACCTTTAAAAATGTTGCATTTGTCTCCTCCTGAAGTGTTGCTGAGCAACCTTCCCCAATTTATTCATATTACTTGTTCCATCATTTCATATAATTTACCCCTTTCAAAGTTATGTATCTGGCTCCTAATGCTGGGTATTACAGACTCCTAAATCATTATCATGCTGTGGCTGCTGTCCCCCTGGGGTGCTACAACTTCCATTTCCTTGGCACTTTCTGGATCGTTTACAAGTACCAGATTAAGATAAGCATTGCCCATTATGACTTCCTTGATACACTGGGTCAAGAAGTAATCATGCAATGCATCTACCAGCTCCGACTGGTAAACAATTTGGATTTTCTCAGTTTATATTTGGTTGATTGAAAACTCCCACTAAAATAACTTTCCTGTTCTCACATACCCTTCTTATCTCTTCATAACGCAAACTGTTCTCCTTATGCTCACCTAGTGGTCCATAGATAGCCCTAGTATTAGTACGGATTATTTGCATCAGTGATTGCGAGCTTTCTACCTCCCACAGTATCAACTACTTTTACCTGCCTAGTGTTGTTATGCCATCTTCGTTTCTATCCATTTCATTGTTTCAAAGTACTCTATACACCTGAATATAACATTAATTTTATCCTCTGGATTAGGTCATGATTCTGGTATTCGCACCACATCAGTGTTCCCTACCGGCACAACAGTTTCCACTTCCGCCATGTTTTTTTTCTAATTTATCCATATACAACTTATTATAGATTTGCTTCGTCTCATGTTCCCCTGTGTCTGTCCATGCCTGGTTTCTGTTTCAAGGCAATATCTAATATACAGAGCGATATATTTCTGGGTATCTGTGTCAATGCCTATCTATAAATTGCCTTCTACATTATGATCAGTCATGTCTGGAATCCTGTTTACGAACATAAGAAATAGGAGCAGGAGTAGGCCATTTGGCCCCTCGAGCCTGGTCCACCATTCAATAAGATCATGGCTGATCTGATCTTGGCCTCAACTCCACTTTCCTGCCAGCTCCCCATAACCCTTGACTCTCCTATAGTTCAAGAATCTGTCTATTTCCACCTTAAATAAATTCAATGACCCAGTCTTCACAGCTCTCTGGGGTAGAGAATTCTAAAGATTCCCGACCCTCTGAGAGAAGAAATTCCTCATCATCACCATTTTAAATGGGCGACCCCTTATTCTGAAACTATGCCCCTAGTTTTTGATTCCTCCACAAGGGGAAACATCCTCTCTGCATCTACCCTGTCAAGCCCCCTCAGAATCTTATTTGTTTCAATAAGATCACCTCTCATTCTTTTAAACTCCAATGAGTATAGGCCCAACCTGCTCAACATTTTTTCATAAGACAACCCCTTCAGATCGTGAACCTTCTCTGAACTGCCTCCAATGCAAGTATATTCCTACTTAAATAAGGAGACCAAAACTGTACACAGTACTCCAGGTGTGGTCTCACCAACATCCTGCACAGCTATAGCAACACTTCCCTACTTTTATACTCCATCCCCCTTGCAATAAAGGCCAACATTCCATTTACCTTCCTAAATACTTGCTGTACCTGCATGCTAATTTTTGTGTTTCATGTATGAGGACCCCCAGATCCCTCTGAATCGTAGCATTTTGTAGTCTCTCTCCATTTAAATAATAATTTGCTTTTTCATTCTTCATACAAAAATGGATAACCTCACATTTTCCTACATTTGACTCTATCTGCCAAACTTTTACCCACTCACTTAACCTATCTATATCCCTTTGCAGATTATTTCTGTCCTCCTCACAACTTGCTTTCCTAACTATCTTTTTATCAGCAAATTTGGCTACAATACACTCGGTCTCTTCATCCAAGTCATCAATATAGATTGTAAATAGTTGAGCCCCCAGCACTGATCCCTGTGGCACCGCACAATGTTACAGTTTGCCAACCTGAAAATTACTCTGTTTTCTGATAGATAGCCAATCCTTTCTCCATATATATTACCCCCAACCCCGTGAGCTCTTATCTTGTGCGGTAACCTTTCATGTAGCACCTTATCGAATACCTTCTGGAAATCCAAATACACCGCATCCACTGGTTCCCCCTTATGCATCCTGCTTGTTACATGCTCAAAGAACTCCAGCAAATTTGTCAAACACGATTTCCCTTTCATAAAACCATGTTGACTCTGCCTGATTGTATTATGATTTTTTAAATGTCCTGCTACTACTTACTTAATAATAGATTCCAGCATTTTCTCAATGATAGATGTTAGGCTAACTCGGCTTCAGTTTCCTGCTTTCTGTCTCCATCCTTTCTTGAATAGGGGCTACCTTTGCGGTTTTCCAATCCGCTGGAACTTCTCCAGAATCCAGAGAATTTTGGTAGATTACAACCAGTGCATCCACTCTCTCTGCAACCACTTCTTTTAAGACACTAGGATGCTGGCTATCAGGTCCAGGGGAATTGTCCGCCATTATCCCAGTACTTTTTCTCTATGGATAGTGATTGCTTTAAGTTCCTTCCTCCCTATAGCCCCTTGATTATCTCTTATTATTGGGATGCTTTTAATGTCTTCAACTGTGAAGACCGATACAAAAGCGATAAGGGGGTAAAGATTTATGGGAAGCGGGCAGGGAAGTGGAGCTGAGTCCATGATCGGATCAGCCATGATCTTATTGAATGGCAGAGCAGGCTCGAGGGGCCAAATGGCCTACTCCTGCTCCTATTTCTTATGTTCTTAAAATATTTGTTCAAAGTCTCTGCCATTTTCCTGTCTCCCATTATTAATTTCCCAGTCTCATCCTCTAAGGAACCAATGTTTACTTTAGCTACTCGCTTCCTTTTTATATATCTGTAGAAGCTCTTACTGTCTGTTTTTATATTTCTTGATAGTTTACTCTCATAATTTATCTTCTTCCTCTTTATTTTTTTAGTCATCCTTTGTTGGTTTCTAAAAATTTCCCAACCCTCTGTCCTACCACTAATTTCTAACATTGTATGCCTTTGTTTTCAATTTGATTCCATCCTTAATTTCCTTAGTTAGCCTTAGTTTCTTTCCTGCTCTCCACCCCACCCGCCCCCCATCCCACTTGTCTAGTCTTTTTGTTCATACCTGGTTTAATGTAACCCATTGCCCTGGTACCACTGCTTTTTATTGTGGAAGGATTACCAGTTATTAATGAAGGTAGCGTTGTTGTTCTCACACCATGTTCAGCCACTCATTTTTTGGGGGGTGAATTCTCCTCCTTTCCCAAATACTGGAAGCATACCACAGAACATTACTTTGTATCCTCTATCTTTGAGTTGTGTTGCACTCCTCATATGTGGCTTTTAAGCGGCCAAATTATTTCTATGCCATTTAACCCTGCTACCATTGTCTCCCCTTCAATATCCCTCTAACCTGCCCACTCCAAAATAAAGTCACATTAGTGTATCTGTTAATCCAAATGTTATTTATTCTATCAGTGCAGCGTGTTTTAATCATGTGACAGTGTCTTCCACTTCCTAACTATGTGCATTTTCTAACTCTTTCGACAGCTCAGGAGAAGGTGAAGTAGCTAGCTGCTGTATGTCAGTGCCTGCTTCGAGAAATAAATATGGCCCAGTACCTCCTTGCGCTGGGTCAGTAGATGGTCCTGTTACTATACTACAGGTGCTACTTTGATATTGATGTATTGGCTGCTTGGGCCTACATACCCGAATTCCCATTAGTAGTGAGTGTTATGAATGTGATGTCACTCTCAAAGACACTTGCATTATTTGTGCCAGCAAACAAAGGGGTTGCTGAAGCCCTGCATAATCAGTTTTCCAACATGGTGACAAGACAGCTGAAGGTTGGACCCCACTGTCTTTATTGCCAAACTCAAAGCAAATGTGATGGAAACCATGCATGAATTGATAATCTTGGCCAACTATGTTCACTGTGGTGATCTGGAGTTCAGTCTAGTGATCGTGAAGTTGCACGTCTTCTCCACAGACATCCTAAACTGAACAAGCTGCTTGGCACATCATCAAATGGCTCCAGCAGGTACTGATGTAGAACTATCAAACTATATTCACAGGCAGTCTCTGTGAGTTCTAAATCCTGGGCTTGGCAAGGAGTCTTCAAGATCACACTCCAAGCAGCAGATTGCTTCTTTGACACTTTCTCCTCTTCACTTAATCTTAATGCTTCATGTAGATGTATTTGTGTTGGCATTTGGCATTGTAGGAGAAGGTGACATAGGGTACTTAAGATGGCTGGTTAGGTCTGGTGAGTGGACAGTGACATTACTTGCTCTTGGAAACCTAGCAGAAAAGATCACTTACAATATTAACAGTATGACCCACCTTAAAACACAACTTCACATTACTGTGTGTTAAGGTGTGGTGTCTGTGTGTGGAGGAAAGGGGTGGCATATACTAGATCAAATAAGGAGATATGGAATGAAAAGCAAAGGATATAGCCCTGAACTTTTGGAAGACCACCAAGCTCATTCTACTGTCTCCTAGTCCAGAATCTCCAATACTCTCCCCTCATTAGGAGTTAAAGGTCACAGCGTAGATGATCTCCTTCTCCCCTTCTGTCTGCACATATGTTATGTGCAGTCTTCTGCAAACAGATATAAAATAAATATATGTTGTAAAGAATAGCACAAGTGCCCAGGCCAACATGCAGCATTCAAAGACCTCGACTTGGCAGTGTTCTTCATGTTTACCACATTTAAGGGTACACAGGGTACTCACATCGATCTATAGAATAGAATAAAATCTTACAGCACAAAAGGAGGCCATGTGGCCCATCATGCCTGTGCTCTCTGAAAGAGCTGTCCAATTTAGTCCCACATCCCAGCTTTTTCCCCTTAACCCTGCAAATTAGTAGATTTTGCTTTTCGAAAGATAATATGGAATCTGATTCCATCACTTTCGGGTAGTGCATTCCAGATTTTAACAACCCTGTGGGTGAAGACATTTCTCATTTCCCCTCTAGTTCTTTTGCCAATTATTTAAAATCCATGACCTCTGGTTACCGACCTACTTGCCAGAGGAAATAGTTTCACCCTACTTGCTCTATCAAAACCCCTCATAATTTTGGATCTCCCCTTAACCTTCTCTGCTCTAAGGAAAACATTCCCGGCTTCTCCAATCTCTCCACATATCTACTCCTCTGGACCCTCTCCAGGGTTTAAACATCCATTGTACAGTGTCCTGGTACAAGGTATATTTGGCAAAGTGCCTCTGTGATGGTACACAAAGTTTAGCTTGAAGTGCAGTTTACATACAGTGTAAGGCATCAGTGTGAAATTAAGTCACATATTAACGCACTTATCTTGGCAATCTTATGAAGCCCAGCCAACTTTCATTTGCTGCCCGGTTTTGCCACAGGTGGGACAACATTTACTTGCTTTGTCACCTCAATCCATAGTGCTCTTGCATTGCTTCTTATTGCAGGATGGCTCTCTCCTCCAAATAGAGTCGCCAAAGCAGTACCTGTAAAGCACTGCCACTTAACGTTCTGCCTACTGCCATTTGCGGTTCCCCTGCACCAAGACAAGTTTAAGGGTAGATAACCCATTTCAGCATGTTGGCACTATGCAGCTTATCATATGTTAAAAGCAGCAAAATATTAGTCAAATTAGTACACAGTCAACATTTTGCCCTGCAGGCGCAAGCAGTGCCTAAAATACATTAGCACCCCCATAAAGATGTTTGCAACTGCCAGATCACCCCAAATACCAACACTGTGCCAAGTCCTCCTCCTACTCTGCTTATCAGCACTGCAAAGTAGTGTGCACGCTGCTTGGTGCTGTCAATACTCATTCAGAGCTGAATTTTGAAGGTTTTTGTTGCCCAATTAGAATTGTGCCCCGCAACTTCTGTGCAATAAGTGTTGAGAAAAAAGGCAAAGCTGGTCTCCAAGCTTTGTCTGCTATCTCACTGAGATTGTAGCAGCTCAAATTATAGATTTATTCCATACTTTCCTTGGCCAAAGAGTAAATATGTGCACAAAAGTATGTACAATTACCATGGCACTTCTGATGCCACTGAACTTCTTCTGCATTTTCTCCCAGGTCCAATGGATCTGGAAGACTGCATTAACTTGGTCTTCAACCTCCAATCATGTAGCTTGGTCCTGTGATTTAACAAGGGGATGGCTCCAAAAAGGACCACCTTCCTTTGCTGCACCTCCTGAAACAGGACCTCCAATGACTTATCTGAAAAAGTGTGAGTGTTCCACATTGCTCTATTGCAAACTAAATGCACACCTCTACACTGCAATGACACGCACAAGTTAAATGACAAAATTAGTCCACTCTCATTTAGTAGTGTGTAGCAACACTTTAACAGCTGCTGCTTTGTCCTGTGCAGGTAGCATTCTGAAATGAAGGGATTGAACTTGCCTTGCAATTCAGTAAGGTGAATCCTCCCTGCTACTTGGGCCATGGACAAACACAGTCTGGATTTAGTCCACCTTCGGGCTATTTTGTTTCTTTTTAAAAAATGACTGATAGTCTCTAGTAAACAATCTAGTTCCTACAGTCTGTGACGATCCCCATAGTGTGGTGTACATGGCCTCAAAGCAATGATCCATCTGTTCAATCCCAGAGAGTCAGTAGTTGGAGGGAGCATTATCTGGCATTGTTTTAGTTGAGAAGGATGTTTGTAACTGGCCTTTTCCTAGTGTTGTACTCATCTTATCCCCAGTCATCTATGTAAAGCAAGGCAACCAGGTGAGGGTAGCACATCCATTTGTTCCAGGTTCTGGAAATCAAAATGGCAGTCCTTACTCTTTAGAAAAAGTAAAAGCTGCTCTATAATCTTAAATAACAGTATCATCTATTCGTAACAGTTTATGTAAGAACCACAGCCATTCTGATTTTATTGAAGTAGTTGCACCCCTTGGGTTTTGGCTTTAAAGAATGCAAATTTCATAATCTCTGAAGCTGGATCTGAAGTCTAATTAACCAGACTTCCAGTCCTTAACATAACTTATTTCAATGGGGATGCAAATAGTATGGTGTTATGACAAAGAGGTACTGTATATAAAGTTTTCATTTTACTGTTCATCCTGCTTGCACTCCATTTAGACTTGTAAACTAGCAGTAAATGTACATCTAAGTCAGTTAAGGTTATTTTGTAATATTAATAACAAATGCATTAAAACATTGTTACAAAATCCCTCCATCTGCTATTTCAGCATTTAAAACGAATAGGTTAATGCCTTTGCTAAAATACCAACCGGATTTCACAGATAAAATTTCACGGCATAAGTGATGTCAAGAGAAATGCTGAAGATATAAAATAAACCATTTGGATAGCACAATGAAGACATTCCCCGCTGGTATTATTCACTACAGGGGGTAATAAAAATGTATCCAACAAAAATATGACCCGGTGTATGATCATGCCTTGCTGTATACCACATCCACATTTTACCTCAACATACCACAGCCTGATTCATCTGATCCATCCATGCAGTCTCTTTTCCCATCACATTCTGGGTTAACCTTGTTCAAACATTTTCCATTACGGCACTTATATGATGACAAGGAGCAGCCTTTATGCACCGAAGGAAGGATTGCTGGTGAGAAATTGCATCATTCAATGAATTACTACATCATGAAAATCAAAACTTGCAGAGCTTTTCTAGGCATCCCAGCATCACTTACAAACTCCTCAAATACATGAGAAATATTGGTCACTTAAAATGGCTGGCTAGATATAAATTAAATGAAAACACAGTTCAATAGCTACATCTACTGGGACACTCAGAAACATCAGCCAGAGGGAAAAACTTTAAATTTGCTTGCACGTAAAATGCACCCTTTTGAGCATCACAGAAAGGTTCCTGTTCTCCAACATTCCATGAATACCTCTATTCTTCAAGAAAACTAACTTTTCTGCCATTTATCATTTGTATAGTAATTGATAACCTAGCTGTGAATAAACCAGAGCATTTAATCCTAACTCCACTATAACGCTCTACTCTATCTACCAATTTAAATAAATGGAGACAGGCTCCAATCAGCCAATAATACTCTCTTACATCACCCCATCAGCAGCTCACTTGCACAGTTTCAGCAATCTTCATGCTCATTTAAGAATCTACCCATTTGTACAGGAATTAGATTAAGTCTACTGCAAAAATAATTATTCATGTGACTTACGCCTGTCAATACGCTCTTTGCTGGATGTGTGTTTTTCCCCCTTTGAGGCTCCCTGTACATTTTTCCATTAACATTTAGAGAAATACTTGGAGAATATTAACTGTGTTCCTTGTACAAAGCAAATTGAAATATCACTACCTGTACTGTGGGCTGGAATTGGGTCCCAGCCAACTCACTGACAAATAAAACAAAAAATACTTGCGTTTATATAGTGTCTTTCATGATTTCAGGACCTCAGTGCAACATCTCAACTGAAAGACAGCAGCTCTGACAGTGCAGCACTTCCTCAGTACTGCACTGAAGTGTCAGCCTAAATTATGGCTGACTTTATTCATTCTGCAGTCAGTTTTAGGTCAATCCAGTTCAATTTATATATGTTTCTGACTGAGCTAAACGTCCAAAAACAGGCTCAAAAAAGTATTTTAATGCCCCAACAATCATCCCACTGGATCAACTGTGCTGGGGACATCATGCCACAAGAAGGAGATTACCAGACCACCTCAGACCCCTGACCGGAATCTAATCAAATAGTGTACTATAAATGACTTTTAAATGCTTTATGTTCATGATAATATGAACCTTTGCAGCAGGCAGTAATATTTATGTACTTTACCAAACAATAGTATGTTGCAAAGTTGCTGGGTTTCTTTTTGCAAGCTTGCTTTACATTGCTCTGGTATTTATGTGTTAGCTCATATTTTTCTTGAAGTTCTCTTTGGTATAAAAAGTTAACAGATTCTTTAATCTCACAAATACAATTTATAGTTACCATTAATATCTGCATGATCTACATTCCTAATAAGTTATAATTAGGTTAGATTTTATGTAAAAATATATCTGTTGGACTGACATTTCCATCTAGCTGATAGCATTCATTCTATTCTACTGCTTCACCTTAAAATGTCAGCACTTTACTCACAAACTAAATCCTAACATAAGAACATAGGAAATAGGAGCAGGTGTAGACCATACGGCCCCTCAAGCCTGCTCCACCATTTAATATGATCATGGCTGATCCAAACATGGACTCAGGTCCACTTCCCTGCCTGCTCCCCATAACCCCATAATCCCTTATCGGTTAAGAAACTGTCTATCTCTGTCTTAAATTTATTCAATGCCCCGGCTTCCACAGCTCTCTGAGGCAGTGAATTCCACAGAATTACAACCCTCAGAGAAAAAATTCCTCCTCATCTCAGTTTTAAATGGGCGGCCCCTTATTCTAAGATTATGCACTCTAGTTCTAGTCTCCCCTATCAGTGGAAACATCCTCTCTGCATCCACCTTGACAAGCCTCCTCATAATTGTGATATATTCACAGAGCACAAGCACACACAGCTTCCAAAATGGCAGGCAGCTCTCTCGGAAGCCTCCGGAAATCTGCCTGGTTCTGTTTATTATTAACTATGCAGTTGCAGTACACAATATGTCCACATCCACAGTGTAGAGCTACAAACATTACAAGCTTACAGACATTATACTTCTCCCTCCTCAATGAAGAAGCCATCAAAACAAACGTCATACATAACTTTCATGTTTATACATAACACAGGATATAAACTTTTTTTTTCCATATTTACAAATTTAACTTTACCACTTGTTTTCTGTTTCGAAGAGGATACCTTCGCTTTCGAACAGAAACTTCCAAACATGGTGTCGATTTTACACTTATTCGAGGCTCCTACTGAGGAACGTTTTCCTCCACGGAATTTCCTTGAATTTCATTTGAACTCACTCTAACTTCAGGCTCTTTGTTTTCCTGACTCGGACTCAGACTTTCATTCTGATTCTCTCCTGGATTTGTTTCCAGTACAATGGATTTAAGATTTGCTACTGTGGATCAAAACTATCTGATGAGTCAGAAATAATTGATTCATTCCCACCTTCAACTCCTTCCATGTCTGTAGGTAAAATATGATCAATATGAACAAACCTAACCTGTCCATTATCAAACATCTTTACCAAATATGTGTGAGGACCACATATCTTCACCACTCTTCCTGATAACCACTTTAACCATTTATGGTGATGGTTCTTCACTCTCACCTTCTGGTTTAATTTCACTCTTCTCTCTTTTACTCTATCTCTATCATGATTCTCTTTCTGTCTTAATTGTGTCTCTTCTACAGACTGTGCCAAATTTGGCTTTAACAAAGAGAATCTGGTTCGTGGCTGTCGTTTGAGAAACAACCTTGCTGGTGTTCTACCAGTAGTTGTATGAGGAGTATTTCGATATGTAATCAAATAATTCACCAATTTGTGATCCAATGACAACTGTCATTTCCTTGGATTTGGATCTAACATTTGTTTTATGAGGGCACGTTTTACAATTTGTACAGTGCGCTCTGCTGCACTATTCGAAGCAGGATGGTATGGTAGAGTCTTGGTATGTTTCACACCATTTTTGCTCGTGAATTGTGCAAAATCTTCTGAACAAAATTGTGGTCCATTATCCGAAACAATCTCTTCAGCGAGGCCAAATGAAGAAAATAATTTTCATAAAATGTCCAATGTTTTACTTATTGTTATTTTCCACATTGGAAACACCTCAACCCACTTTGAATAGCTATCAATCACAATGAACAATTGTTGTCCATCTAACTCAGCAAAATCAATATGTAGCCTTTGCCACACCCTGGGAAGCCATTTCCATGGGTTTAATGGTACTGGTGGTGGTTGCTTGCTTACCGATTGACATGTCGTACACTGACTCACGATGTACTCTAAATCTTGATCAAGACCTGGCCACCATAAATAACTGCGTGCAAAACTCTTGGTCAAACACATTCCCAGGTGCTGGTCATGGAGATCTCCTAATAATTTGGACCTAAATTTATTTGGTATAACCACTCTTGCACCCCACATGATATAATCTTTATCGACTGATAATTCATTCCTATGAATGAAGAATGGATGTGTTTGTTACCTGGTTTGGCCATCCATTTGCAATATACTCATACACCTTTGACATCACTGGGTCACGTTTGGTTGCTCTACCAATCTCTTCAGCTGTGACTGGCAGTTCATCAATGTATGGAAAATAAAATAGTTCTTCCCTATCGGGTGTAACTTGTAATGGGGAAGGCAATATAGACATTGCATCAGCATTAGTGATCAGCTGATCGTCTGTATTCAATATCATATGTATATGCTGACAAAATCAAAGCCCATCTCTGCATTCGGACTGCAGCTAATGTTGGAACTGGGGACTTTGGATGGAGGATTACTGTTAGGGGCTTATGGTCCGTAACAATGGTAAACTTATGACCATACAAGTATTTGTGAAACTTCTTGACCCCAAAAATTAATGCCAAAGCTTCCCTTTCAATTTGCGCATAATTACACTCACTGACACTGAGAGTGCGTGAAGCAAAAGCAATTGGTCTCTCCTCCCCACTTCGTGATACATGAAAGATCACTGCCCCAACTCCATACAGAGAAGCATCACATGCTAGTTTAATCTCCTTAGATATGTCACAGTGAACTAACATGGTGCTCTCTACTAATTTGCTTTTACATTCCTTGAATGCTGTATCGCATTCTTTTGACCACTTCCAATGGACCTGTTTTTTCAAAAGTTCATTCAGTGGATGTAATACTGTAGCCAAATTTGGTAGGAACTTCCCGTAAAAGTTCAAAAGACCCAAGAATGATCGAAGTTCAGTGACATTCCTGGGAGTGGGTGCATTTCTAATTGCATCCAATTTTTCCATGATTGGATGTAAACCATCTTTGTCTACTCTGTACCCTAAGTACTCCACTGAGTTTTTAAATAACTCACACTTACAAGCAGACACTCGTACTTTGTGCTTCTCTAGCTGTTTGAGGACTTCATTCAATATGTTATTATGAATTTGCCTATTTGGTGCTGAAATTAGTATGTCATCCAAATAACATACTACCCCTTCAATACCTTGCAAAATCTGGTTCATCACCCCTTGGAATATGGCAGGGGCGGAAGACACTCCAAACGGTAGCCTATTAAATTGATATAGACCTAGATGAGTATTTATAGTCAAACATGACTTGGTCTCCTCATCTAGTTCAAGCTGTAAGTAGGCATTCGTAAGATCCAGTTTTGAGAAGATCTGACCACCTGTCAGTGTTGAGAACAAATCTTCTATATTCGGCAATGTATTGGGGACATTACCCTCGAGAACCTGGTTTACGGTTACTTTATAATCACCACACAATCTTACCTTACAATCGGACTTAGGTACAACAACAATGGGTGTAGCCCAATTACATCGATCTATCTTACAAATAATGTTCTCAGTCTCTAGTCTTTTGAGTTCTTACTCAACTTTCTCCTTGAGTGCATATGGTATGGAACGTGGCTTGTAGTAAACCGATCTAGTGTCCTTCTGTACCCTGACACTCGCCTTGAAGCCTTGGATCGGACTGCCTGTTTCACAGAACACCTTCAGATACTTCTTGATAACCTCATCCGTTGATGAAAATTTCGCTTCCACACAGAAAATCTTACTCCAATCCAGCTTCAGTGAGCTCAACCAATTTCTTCCTAGTAAGGCAGGCTTGTCTCCTTTCACTACTATTAGAGGCAAGTTATGAAATTAATCCTTGTATTTCACCGGTACGGTGATACGACCTACCACAGGAATTTTCTCTCCCGAGTAGCCACGCAGCTCCATCTTGGATTTCTCCAGTTGAAAATCACGCAATTTGTAGAGGTACAGTGACTCCGGTACTACACTCACGGATGCACCTGTGTCAATTTCCATTGGTATCTTGAATCCTACAACATCTATGTGGATTTTGATGCTTTCCGAATCGCTGTCCGTTAAACTCGTGCTCCTGATGACGTGTAGCTCTAACATCTCCTCGTCCTGTTGTTGTTCTTCCATGCTATGTAGTCTCTTGGGATTTCTACTCATAGCTTTGAATGCTGGACTCATAGCTTTAAAAACTGGTTTACCCTTCAGTCGGCATGCCTTCACAAGATGCCCAATCTTTCTGCAACTTTGAGCAATGTGTTGTCCCAGGCACCTATAGCACGACTTCGACGTTCTGTTAGAACTTCCAGTTTCTGAGACTTTGGGCCCCCACCATCTTTTACCTTGAACCTGCAGGTGATTTACCTCGGTTGACTGACGACCGTAATTATTATTTAATTCTCGGGAATATTGTTCGGCCATGCCCATCGACCTCGCTGTCTGACAAGCAATCTCAAAAGTCAAGTCATCCGTCATCAATAACTTCCTTCTGATCGCATCATTTTTCACCCCACAAACAAAACAATCCCGTAATGCTCAGTTTTGAAAGTTTCCAAAATTACAGTGCATTGATCGCTTTTTTAATGCTACGATGTAATCACTGATGCTTTATTAGTCTTTTGATTCCGAATCCCAAAACGATAGCTTTCAGCAATTTCTAACAGTTTGGGGTTATAGTGCTGCTCCAGCTTCGTTAAAATCTCTTTAAGCGTTGTGTCCTTTGGCTCGTCAGGCACAAGCAGATTTACAAGGGTTTTGTATAATGCCAGACCCGCCTCCGATAAGAAGATCGCTTTCTTACGTTCCAACACAGCCCGGTTCTGGACTGCACTGTCTGGAACTTCGATTCTGTTATTTGCAGTGAAATACATTTCTAGCCGATCCATATATGCTTTAAAACATTCCCGGTCGTGTCTATATTCCCCCAAATGTCCGATTACACCTGCCATTTTAATCTCTAGCTGTTCACACTGTGTGCTGTATTTTACCTCAGATTTTGTAGCTTTTTCCAAAGACAGAAACCTAAAAAGTCTCTGTCGGCTGGCTGAATCCTTCACCAACAAAATTTAAGCTTTAAATCATCCGAAAAATCCCATCTCGCCGCCAAATGTGATATATTCACAGAGCACAAGCACACACAGCTTCCAACATGGCAGGCAGCTCTCTCGGAAGCCTCCGGAAATCTGTCTGGTTCTGTTTATTATTAACTATGCAGTTGCAGTACACAATACGTCCACATCCACAGTGTAGAGCTACAAACATTACAAGCTTACAGACATTACAATAATCTTATACGTTTCGATAAGATCACCTCTCATCTTCTGAATTCCAATGAGTAGAGGCCCAACCTCCTCAACCTTTCCTCATAAGTCAACCCCCTCATCTCCGGAATCAACCTGGTGAACCTTCTTTGAACTGCCTCCGAAGCAAGTATATCCTTCAGTAAATATGGAAACCAAAACTAAACACAGTATTCCAGGTATGGCCTCACCAATATCCTGTATAAATGTAGCCAGACTTCCCTGCTTTTATACTCCTTCCCCTTTGCAATAAAGGCCAAGATTCCATTGGCCTTCCTGATCACTTGCTGTACCTGCATACTAACTTTTTGTGTTTCATGCACAAGTACCCCCAGGTCCCGCTGTACTGCAGCACTTTGCAATCTTTCTCCATTTAAATAATAACTTGCTCTTTGATTTTTTTTCTACCAAAGTGCATGACCTCACACTTTCCAACATTATACTCCATCTGCCAAATTTTTACCCACTCACTTAGCCTATGTCCTTTTGCAGATCTTGTGTGTCCTCCTCACACATTGCTTTTCCTCCCATCTTTGTATTGTCAGCAAACTTGGCTACGTTACACTCAGTCCCTTCTTCCAAGTCGTTAATATAGATTGTAAATAGTTGGGGTCCCAGCATTGATCCCTGCGGCACCCCACTAGTTACTGATTGCCAACCCGAGAATGAACCATTTATCCTGACTCTCTGTTTTCTGTTAGTTAGCCTATCCTCTATCCATGCTAATATATTACCCCCAACCTCGTGAACTTTTATCTTGTGCAGTAATCTTTTATGTGGCAGCTTGTCAACTGCCTTCTGGAAGTCCAAATACACCACATCCACTGGTTCCCCTTTATCCACCTTGTTCGCTTAATCCTCAAAGAATTCCAGCAAATCTGTCAAACATGACTTCCCCTTCATAAATCCATGCCGACTCTGCCTGACTGAATTATGTTTTTCCAAATGTCCGGCTACTGCTTCTTTAATAATGGACTCCAACATCTTCCCAACCACAGATGTTAGGTTAACTGGACTATAGTTTCCTGCTTTTTGTCTGCCTCCTTTTTTAAATAGGAACATTACATTTGCAGTTTTCCAATCTGCTGGGACCTCCCCAGAATCCAGGGAACCTTGGCAAATTACAATCAATGCATTCACTATTCCTGCCACTGCTTCTCTTAAGACCCTAGGATGCAAGCCATCAGGTCCAGGGGATTCATCTCCCTTTAGTCCCATCATCTTACTGAGTACCACCTCCTTAGTTTTGTGATTGTGTTAAGTTCCTCTCCCCCCCGCCCCCCCGCCATAGCCCCTTGACTATCCACTGTTGGGATATTGTTTGTGTCCTCTACTGTTATTTGTTCAGAGTTTCTGCCATCTCCACGTTCCTCATTACTAATTCCCCGTTATCGTCCTCTAAGGAACCAACATTTACTTTAGCCACTCTTTTCCTTTTTATATACCTTTAAAAACTATCTGTTTTAATATTTTGTGCTAGTTTACTTTCATAGTCTACCTTCCATTTCTTAATCATTTTTTTTTGTTATTCTTTGCTGGCTTTTAAAAGCTTCCCAATCTTCTGTCTTCACACTAGTTTTGGCCATTTTGTATGCCCTTGTTTTTAATTGAATGCTGTCCTTTATTTCTTTAGTTAGCCCTTTTCTCCTCACTGGAATATATTTTTCTTGAGAGTTGTGAAATATCTCCTTAAATGTTCGCCACTGTTCATCAACCGTCCTACACTTTAATCTATTTTCCCAGTCCACTTTAGCCAACTCTGCCCTCATACCTTCATAGTCTCCTTTATTTAAGCTTAGTATGCTGGTTAGAGATCCAATTTTCTCACCCTCCATCTGAATTTGAAATTCAACCATGCTCTTATCACTCATTCCAAGGGGATCCTTTACTAAGAGATTGTTTATTAATCCTGTCTCATTGCACAGGAACAGATCAAGATAGCCTGCTCCCTGGTTGGTTCCATTACATACTGCTCAAGGAGCCCATCCCTTATGCATTCTATGAACTCTTCCTCAAGGCTACTGTTATGTATGAATGAAGAGTCTGACTAGATACTGTGAGCTCAAAGTAAAGTGTGATCTTAGTCTTTTATTGCAGGTCTCCAGAGTGTCTCTCCAGCCTATGTGGCCTCCTTAAGTACCTGTGCTCCCAAGGGATTGTGGGATCGCTTGGGACTCCAGGAGATGAGCCCTCTGGTGGCTACACAAAGCATATACAGGTTTACATATATAACAGCTACCCTGACCAATTTGATTTGTCCAATCAATATGGAGGTTCAAATCACCCACGATTATTGCTGTTCCCTTTTTACATGCCCGCACTATTTTCTGGTTTATACTCCGACAACAGAGTTGCTACTGTTAGGGGGCCTATAGACTACGCCCACCAGTGACTTTTTCCCCTTATTTTTCCTTGGCCCACCCATTTATTCGGCGCACTCACGGGAGATGCTTTGCATGCTGTCCGGCCTCTCCAGGATCTTCGCATAGCGTGGCCAGTCGGGCGGGGGCAGAGCCAGCGTCCCGCACTGAAAACAGTGCCGGGACGTCTGCGCATGTGCATTGGAGTGTGCATGCACCGTAGCTCCTGCCCACAGACTCTCAGTGTGCATGCTGCAGCGTGGGACCCGATGCATCCCTCCCCTATCCCAGGCCGAGTGGCCTACCATACAGGCCAGCCCACTGCCTTCCCGGCTGAAGATGAAGGTAGGGTAGGACTTACTTCTATTTTTTATTTTGATATTTTGAAAAATTTATGTAAATATGTTTTGTCTCTTGTGAATAGTGGTGACCATTTGTCAAGCCTATTTACCTAGTGCTAATGTGAAAGAAGAACATAAGTGATGGAGGAACACTGAGAGAATATCTTATTTATTGAAGTAGAATTTATTTAGATAATATGGGCTCAATTTTGG
Organism: Pristiophorus japonicus; assembly: GCF_044704955.1. Classification (NCBI taxonomy): domain Eukaryota; kingdom Metazoa; phylum Chordata; class Chondrichthyes; family Pristiophoridae; genus Pristiophorus; species Pristiophorus japonicus. Next base: position 78,958,581 of record NC_091987.1, on the reverse strand, counting down.
CCCAGTATAATCACTGCAAACAAATAGTTGTTTAAATTAGTTGTGAGATTAGGGCAATTTAATTCAACTATCTTTTACTTCTTTTATTTTTGTAGTTTAAGCTTCCATGAATGCTTCTATTGCATAGTAAATTAACTTTGCGAAGTTTGTCATATGATGTCCTGTATAGCTGTTTGATCCTATTCACATTCTTTAGTCAAGTCAGCTGGCCTCCGATGTACCTACCTGCGCTGATTTCTTACCTCTCCGCAAGGGTTTTCACAAATGGCCACATACGCTGGCCTAAGTTAGTTTGGAGTAACTATTAGCTGGCCAAAGTGGCCTAAATGGCCAAAACGGGTGTAGGTGGCTGGTAATGCCCCTTTTGAAAAGAATCCTAACTAACTCACTTACACTGGCGTAAATGGAATGTGCAAAATGTGGATTTTTAAGATACTCCAGAAAAATCAAGTTGCACCAAAAAAACCAGAGCAACTTCTGGCCAATTTTGAGCCCTATAGAACTTTCACTCCTGGTGACTAAGGCTGAGAAAGGTTTATCTATGAAATCTAAATCACAAGGTCTATCACATTAAAAGCTTCACAAAAAATCATATTTGTTATACAGGAAATTATCATATCACTAAGATTTATTGGTCAACTTGTGCATACATTGAAGCAAGTTATTTCCAAGAAATATTATAATAAAGCAGGAACATGAAAGTTGAATTTATAAGCATTTACCTGCTCTTGTACAATTTAATTCATCGCTTTCATCACCACAATCATTTATTCCATCACAAACAGATCCATGGAGAATGCAGTTTCCACTTGGGCATGTGAAATAACAGTCTGCAATTTTATCAAAAACAAATGACAGCCAACTAGTTATCACGAGGAACAACAGAATTGAAAATTAATAAGCAAGACCAAAATAAGCTTGAATTATTCAGAGTTGATTTGCTCATCTTAATGTATTATTACATGAAATCTTGAGAATATTGTCACTTTATTGCAGTCCATGGACTGCTAACATGCTATCATACGTTTTACATTCATGATCATCATAGGCGGTCCCTCGAATCGAGGAGGACTTGCTTCCACGCCAAAAAGTTCACTGGTGTTTCAATGAGAACCTAATATTCCAGGTCCCGAGCTACATATTGTAGGGTGAAAGATGCCTCTGCGTGGATTTTTTTAACGTGTGGTGACCGTTGCACACCAACCATCACATGGGCTTGACAGAGCTAGGTCTTGGTCCAGTGGCAAGGATTAACTAAGACTACTGGAGACCAGCTCTGCTACTGGAGACCTAGTGCACACACATATCACAGTGTGGGCTGGCCTGTGCTGCCCCTGGGCCCTCGGCTCTTCTGGGCCCCGAACTCATACCTCTCCTGGGCCACTATCACGTCGCTCGACAATCTTTCGCCACTCCTCCGCCCCGACCTTGCCACTCTTCCGCCCCGACCTCGCCACTCTTCCGCCCCGACCTCACCGCTCCTGCTTTACAATCATCAATCTGGATCTTCGTGACACCAAATCTATTCGCCCTCTTCACAGCCGTCGCTCTCCTGCTCCATCATGTGTTGCTCCCTGGAGAGATACACCGCCACACTGCTCCTTCTGCTCCCCGGCCTGCTCCGATGGTGCTCGTAATTGGTGTAGGCCTGCGGCCCCAGATCAGAGCCCACAAGCTCCATGTTTGCCCCCGGTTCCAGGCCCGGTCAGTCTTTGACCGCCCGGGGGAGTGGGCTCACCGGCCGCCATCTTGGACAAGGCAGGGTTCACGGAGCATGCCGTGACCATTACTAATACTAGCTTTTTAAATACCCCAGCTGCAGTGGCGAGACTCAACATCATGGGCCCAAGCTTCCACACGATAAAAAACGGGCGCCCCTCCGAGCTGGGCGCCCGTTTTTTGCGCCTAAAACGGCGCCGGAAAAAAAACGCGCAATTCTGGAGCGCCCTGCAGCTCCTTGTCTGTTTGGCGCAGCGCCCAGGGGGGCGGAGCCTACACTCGCGCTGATTTTGTAAGAGGGAGGGGGCAGGTACCATTTAAAATAGTTTTTTCCTGCCGGCAACGCTGCGCGTGCGCGTTGGAGCGTTCGCTCACGCGCAGTGTGAAGGAAACATTGGCACTCGGCCATTTTTGTAGTTCTTTGTAGCTGTTTAATTTTTGAACATTTTTTAATAAAAGCACATCAGCACTGAGAAGGCTGCAGGAAGCCTCAGAAAGTTGAGGCAGCCATTTCCCTCCCCCTCCCCCCCCCCCCGCGGGAACGAACGGCTTTTTCCTCCCCCCCCCCCCCCGCGGGAACAAACGGCTTTCTCCTCCCCCCCCCCCCCCGCGGGAACAAACGGCTTTCTCCTCCCCCCCCCCCCCGCGGGAACAAACGGCTTTCTCCTCCCCCCCCCCCCCCGCGGGAACAAACGGCTTTCTCCTCCCCCCCCCCCCCGCGGGAACAAACGGCTTTCTCCTCCCCCCCCCCCCCGCGGGAACAAACGGCTTTCTCCTCCCCCCCCCCTCCCGCTCAGCGGCACGAACGCCTGCAGTATTCTCCCTGGCTGAAGCACTTTCACACAGGTAGGAAGATGGTTTATTTAATCTTTTCTTTGCTTATAAATGTTTATTCAGGTTGGATTAATTTGTATAATATTTGTAGAAGTATAAATAAGGATTTATTATAGAATTTAATGACTTCCCTTCCCCCCCCCTCCCCCCCACCTCGTTCTGGACGCCTAATTTGTAACCTGCGCCTGATTTTTTAATGTGTAGACAAGGTTTTTTCAGTTCTACAAAAATCTTCACTTGCTCCATTCTAAGTTAGTTTGGAGTACGTTTTCACTGTGGAAACTTTGAAATCAGGCGTCAGTGGCCGGACACGCCCCCTTTTGAAGAAAAAATTCTGTTCCAAAGTGGAACTGTTCTAACTGACTAGAACTGCAGAAAAAAAAATGTGGAGAATTGCGATTTCTAAGATAGTCCGTTCTCCACCAGTTGCTCCTAAAAATCAGGCGCAAATCATGTGGAAACTTGGGCCCATAGTCCCCAGATCATTAGTCCGGCTCTCTGCTATATCCCTACCGAACATCCAACACCCATTTAAAGAGACATCTTATTGATCCATTGAACTATCAAGTGCTCCCTTCTCTATTACATGAAATACAAGCAAAAATTGTTTGGTCAGTGCTAATTTATAATTTTTTTCTCGCGTTTAATACTATCGCACAAAGTCAAGATCTACCCTTTGAGGTGTAGATAAAAAGGTGAGAGTGCAGATAGAAAAGGCCATTAAAAAGGCAAATGGAATTCTGGATTGTACACATAGTAGCTTTGAATATAAAAAGTGGAATACAAAAATGTTGTTGAATTTGTGCAAGTCACTTATTAAGCCATAGCTGGAATGCAGCGTGCAGTTCTGGAAACCCCATTACAGGAAGAATACAGTGACAATTCAATAGAATTATATCAAGAAAGAGGGCTTATATTTGTGAAGAAAGTTTGAAAAATTAGGGATTTTACAGAGAACATTAGGTGGGGTTTAATAGAGGTTTACAAAATTATGAAAAATTGAAACGATAAACAGTGCTTAATTATTTTGACTGGTTGGCAAGTTGGTAGCAAAGTGGGGCAAAAACCAAGTGATCACTAGAAGAACAAAGGACAAAATTAGAAAAAAATGTTTTCACACAAAGGGTTATTAGTGCAAGGAATTCTTTACCACACGTAAGGCAAGATGAGGCAGAGTTTATAACATAAAATTGAAAAGGAAGAATATGAAAGGAAACAAGGAAACGAGGACAAGAATAGTTGAACAGCTGTCACCAGCACATGCCCAATGGAATTAATGGTTTGCTTCTGTGCTGCAATTTCTATGATCGGTGATGACCCTGGATCTAAACACTTTCCCTGCACCCTATATCCCATCAAATGAGTACATATTAAAAATAAACCAAGTTCACACAGAGAAAGGAAAATCAGGCGGTGTCCAGAACAGAATCAATGGAAAGGAAGATCAGGCGGGGTGTATAATGGGCGGCTGATACAATAATGCCAGTTTTTCCGCCCCCATTGAAGTTAAAAATTACCCCCCTAGTATCTCAAGTCTCTTCCTGTAACTATAGTTACTCATCCTGGTGAATCTATGCTGTACACTCTCCATGGCTTGAAATACCCCTTACTTAGAAAGTTAAGGTTAGTCACTTTTGATCCATGCTGGGTGCCATTTACGAGATCATGCTACAATAAGTTCTCATGTTAACTCTAGATAACTGATTCCATTATTTTACTCAGTACTGATGGTAACGTGATGAGCTTGTAGTTCCCTAGGACAGTTTTGCTACAGTTGGAAAATAGGTACCATCTAGCTAGATCACATCAACATCCTGATCATGACTGTCAGCACCTCAGAAATTACAAACTTTATCTCTCTGAATTATGTACAAAGTTTGCACCTCGCATTATTTTTGAAAAGCAATTACAATTTGTGCACTATATTATGTGTCTTTTACCATTTGGTTAGTGTAAATAAAGAACTGTTCATTCAAAAGGTAAATGGGAAAACTTACTGCACTTCGTTTCATCACTGCCATCCAGACAATCTCTCCATCCATCACAGTGGTTCTTTAAAGAAATACATGATCCATCCTTGCATTTAAATTGGTTCGGGCATGCTAGTTAAACAATAAATTTAGTAATTCTGGTAAAAAGACAATCTATTTTCTCCACAATAAAATTTGTAGAGGACAGTACTTAATATAAATTTGAACAATGGACTTTGACAAAAGTGAGGCATTTTTGTCTGAGGTTTAGTGGTATTAGCTTCCTTAATTTTGTCATGGTGGATGAGGGTTTAAAATCCAGCCTCGTTCACAGAAAACATGCCATAGTTGCAAAAATTAGTTGTTTTTTTCTTAATCATAAGGGCCTAGCCATTCAATTCAATGCAAACATTCTGTGGGATTGGTATGAATTATATTTGATTGGCAACTTCCTTTTGAGTTAACTGACAGTTATTTAAATCTGTAAATAAAAAAATCAGGTTAGTATCTTTCATCAGAGCCAAGAACTAAAAGATAATCATACATTTAGGAGGGCTGCAAAGTACAAGAGAGGGAAGGAGAAACCACAGGCACTGCAATCATGGAGGGGTATTCCTGCAAACAGACAAGACTTAATAAAAAACTTTTTTCATTTAAGTGTTGCCTCAGCAGTAGGAATGGATGTAGTGACTGGCTGCTGTGTGTCAACAGAAGCTCGTTGGGATTCAGCTGGCTCTTGTTCCATACATTTGAGTCCTGAGACAGACCTGCTGCAGGCCGCATGGGCAGTCTGAGCCATGCTTTCTGATGTCTGCACAGGCATCAGAGTGGGGAAAAGGGAGGATCCAGATTTGGTGGCATTTTGAGAGACAGCAACATTATCCATGCACATTCAGTTATGTTCTGCTACTGGGCTCTTCCTCACTATGGCCATTGATTGACAAGACATCAGATGTAATGTCACCAATGAGATCAAAGAAGCACTTGCCCATGATTCTCTGTAACTGATCATCAATCCTGCTAATGTCAGAAGAGATAGACCATTAACTTTGGAACCATAGGCTTCTATGGCAGTAGTCTGAGAATCTACGTGAGAAGCACCTTTAGGGCCTCCGGCATGGGCAACTCTAAGCATGTGTAATGTCCCTGGAGTTGCCACATGTTCCATGATGGACAGTAGTGTTGTGAAGCCACCCTGCATGGTGTTACACATGGGTATGGCCTCCACCTATAACACACTAACATGGTCCCTGGAGTCTGCACCAAGGCTTGATGCTCAGAAACATCCTTACTTCAAAAAGCAAGAGATCAAGATGCCTGGGAGGATCAGCCAAGGAACAATGCAAGATGGCCATCGGAACAGCTAGTTCCTCTTCCTGCTGTGTCACTAGCAGTGCACCTTCACACATATGCTGTATATCCCACTCAAATCTAAATCCCACAGGTCAGAAGTATCTGAGTTCATGCTTGGGAGGGAGAAAGTGAGTGATGCTGTGTGTTGTGAATTGCTGGCATGACTGGATGTACTGCGGCCTGCCTTGGCATCATCTGACAAATCTGGAGACAGAGAAGAGGAAGGCAGGTTACAACAGTGTCCTGATGATTAGCCTTCACATATAGATTTCAGAAGGGGTGACATAGTAAAGGACGACAACAGTGATCTTAATTTGTATAATGCCTTCTAAGAAACTTCCCAAGTGTTTCAGAGCTGGCCATAGGAAATGGAAATGGGTGTCAAGGCAGGAAGAGAGATGATGACGAGTTTGGTTGGAAAGATGAGATTTGAGAAAGTATTTAAATATGAAGAGGTAAAAAAGCAAAGAGGTCATGAGAGTTCTAGAGAGTAGGACTAGAGCAGCTGAAAATAGTGACATTGACCCGTGTGGGGAGGGAATTATTGGAAATCCTAAATCAGTGAACAGCACATTGGGGAGGACTTAGAGGAGCTTGCAGAGCTAGGGTGGGACAAAGATCACGGAGGGATTTATGGATGACGATTAAGGATTTTAAATCTAATGCGCTGAGGATAGGGAACCAGTGTAAGTCAGCAAAGATGGGGTGTGATGGATGAATGGGACTTAGTGCAGGACAGGAAATGGGTGATGGTTTTGCACAAATTAGAGTTTATGTAAGGAGGAGGATAGGAGGCCAGCAATGAGAGCAATGGAATATTCTGGTAAAATCGGCAGCATGTATAACGGGGATGAAGTCAAAGGATTGGAGTTTGTGGCAGGGGCAAGAGGGGATTGCTTCAGTCTGCTTGATGTTTAGCTGGAGGAAGTTGTCACACATCCAAGACTTAACGGCATATGAGCAATCTGACAGCGTGGAGGCAGCTGAAGGATCAAGAAAAGTGGGAGAGAGTGAAGGGTGTCAACAACAACAACTTGCATTTATATAGAACCTTTAATGTAGTAAAATATCCCAAGGGACTTCACTGGAGCATTATCAGACAAGAAAAGAATAATCATTTAATATTCAGCCTTCTACCCTTACATATTTTAAACTCGTGTTCCCTGGTCATTCTCAATCTGTTAAACAGGATTAATCTATCAATAGGCAGACTATCTGGCCCTTTAATTACTTTATAGACTTCTATCAGGTTACCTCTAAGCCTTCGCTGCTCTAAAGTAAATAGACCAAGGTCCTTGAGCCTATCTGAGTGGCTGATGTTCTTTAAGCTAGGAATCATTCTTGTAACTCTTCTATGGACCTTTTCCATGGTCACTATATCACCCACAGAACACGTTCAAGGACATTTAAAGAGAATGGAGAGATTGGAGGTTAGGTAATTGGTGAGGACAGATGGATTGAGGATAGGGTTATTTTTACGAATGATGATGATGGTAGTTTTGAAGAGGACAGGAATGCTGTTGAGGAAAGGAAACCAGTAACAAAATCAGCAAGAGGTGGATCTCATGGACACAGTAAGTTTGGAGAGGGTGGGGCAGATTGAAAAAAGATTGGGGAGTAGGGTTGGTATGGATGAAATGGGGGGGGGGGGGGGGGAGAGGTTAGAGGCTGGGGACAAAGACGGGAGGAAGTGGTGGAGACATCTGTGCAGATAGTCTCAATCTTAGAGATGAAGAAATCCATAAGCTCCTTGTTGATGTGAGGGTAGGAAGAGCTGGAGAAATGTAATTAAAGAGGCGGTTGGTCATAAACGAAGGAGCCTAAGGTTGCTTTTATCCATCAGGATGATCCTGGAGTAATTGGCTATTTTGGTTAAGAAAAGCAAGGCACAGCATTATTTGAAATGATCAAGCCAGATCTGGCAACTGGTAACTAGGCCAGTTGTGGAACAGTTTGTGTTCCATTGACTTGAAAGAACAGAAGTTGCAACTGTATCAGGGAAGAGATGGGGTGGGAAACAGTTATTGATTTGATATGAATATGGACATCGAGATGAAGGAAGTTAAGCAAATTTACAGCAGCAGAGATATCAAGAGTGGAGGGACAAAGGGGGATGGGGGCAGTTGGGACTTAGAAAGTGAGTTTGTGAGGGAGGTGGGTGTGATTGTTTCCATGAACAGTTGATGAGAATAATGGAATAAGGGAAGGTAGGGGATGTGAGTGGAAATGAAGACAAGGAAGTGGTCAGAGATAGCTTTGTTAATGACTGATATCTCGCATACAAAGTGGCCATGAGGAATGATCTGGTTAAAGGGATATATGCTTTACTAATAGTTAATGAATAAGAGAATTGCCCGAGAAGGAAAAGCAGCAGAACTTGATACCAAACCTTGAAATAGTGGTTACCCTCCTACTTCCTCATCTCTGGAATCCTCTATGGTCTCCATTCCCAAAATTTCAGGAGCTTCTTCCTCATACAGGTTAAGAGATTTGTCTTTTGGGGTCTGTCACCTGTCATAGATTTCTCTCAGTTGTTAAGGGCCAATCTCCGTTTAAGAATAAGGGTACAAAAAGCGAGATGTTCCAATTATTAAAATGAGATACAGTAATACCCAAATGTTAGCATGCGGCTTGTCGTAGGTGTGACAACATGTATATGCAAAAGCTACATTAAATGGGAGGATTCTTTTAGGTTGAATGCATGCAAGGATGTGAAGAATGTAAAATTTGTAAGTATACTTAATTAATGTAAGGTTAGGGCGGGTTCTCATTTCTTGGCTGACCTAAGTAATGTTGAACTTTTTTCTGCACTGATTCAGTATGCATAGTCTTGTGGAGGTGGCAATCACACTGGAGATAACCTCCTTCCATTCTCCTGGGCTGCTCTGCTTGGATGCCAGTGGCACTCAGTGATAAAGAGGACTTTCCTCCTCTAACAGTTCTTTTAGAAGATATTTTTTGACGCAAAAGATTTTCTTTTGGTAGCTTCAGGTTTTTGCATACCTATCTGGGCTTTGTCATTGCGCAAGCTATCCGTTGACATGATTTTCTTCCCTGGTGAGAATTTTGCAGGAAGAATGCAATTTCCAGCAAATCTTGTATTAATATGTAGAATCTTTTGCATGTTGTTATGTGCAATCTGGACATTGAGTGAGTGGAATCTGTTCCTGTTGAAGTAGTTGAGGGGGGTTTCTGTAGGAGGTAACAAAGCAACGTGGGTGCCACCCTGGGCCTTGAGATTGCCAGCAACCCCATAAAACTGAATGGCCCTTTCTCACTGCTGCCTTGCTGTGATGCTAAAAGTGCTGTATTTGCCAGCTCTCCTGTAAAATGCACGAGTCATCTGATGAATGCATGCCCATATTGCACCCTGGCTAATATTACAGACACACACCCCCTACCCCAGCTGCCTGAAGTAAACCTGTGCCACAAATTTTGAGTGCAGTTGTTACCTTCCCCAGTGGTTGGTACTAGGACCGCTGCTTTTCTTGATATATATTAATGACTTAGACTTCTAAAGGGGGTGCATGAACAGAGAGACCTGGGGGTAAATGTGCACAAATTGTTGAAGGTGGCAGGGCAGGTTGAGAAAGCATTTAAAAAAGTTTACGGGATCCTGGTCTTCATAAATAGAGGCAGAGAGTACAAAAGCAAGGAAGTTATGATGAACCTTTATAAAAAACTGGTTCGGCCTCAACTGGAGCATTGTGTCCAATTCTGGGCACCGCATTTTAGGAAGGATGTGAAGGCCTTAGAGAGGGTGCAGAAAAGATTTACAAGCATGGTTCTAGGGATGATGGACTTCAGTTACGTTGATAGACTGGAGAAGCTGGGGTTGCTCTCCTTAGAACAAAGAAGGTTGAAAGGAGATTTGATAGTGGTGTTCAAAAGCATGAGGGGTCTAGATAGTGTAGATAGAGAGAAACTGTTCCCATTAGCAGAAGTGTCGAGAACCAGAGGACATAGATTTAAGGTGATGGGCAGAAGAACCAAAGGTGACATGAGGGAAAACCTTTTTACGCACTGAGTGGTTAGGATCTGGAATGCACAGCCTGAAAGGATGTTAGAGGCAGATTCAATCGTGGCTTTCAAAAGGGAATTGGATAAGTAGCTGAAGGAAATAATTTTGCAGGGCTATGGGGAAAGGGTGGGCAGTGGGACTAGCTGAAGTGCTCTTGCAGAGAGCCGGCACGGGCTCAATGGGCTGAATGATCTCCTTCAGTGCTTTAACCATTCTATGATTTTTCATGGCCATAGAGAGAGCAGTGTGGGTCAGATGACTATGGCTGCAGATCCTCCAGCATTGCCCTATTGCCTCTTTGGTGAAGCAAACTGTTGTACGCATATCCTCACTAAGGCACTCAAATGACCTGGGCTGTCTGTACATTTTATGTGGGGCTAAATCTGGTGGGATACATCCTCCTCAAATGCTACCTAGCTCTTCTTTGCTCCATCTTGAACTGCTGCTCCTCCTCCAGTGTCATGATAATGGCATACAAGGGTATGCCCATAGGGACTAGCATACCTGCTCCTGAGAAACCCTGACTTTGGCTGGTGAGCGATGGAAATCTCCCGGTGGCCAGACCCAGTCAGAAACAAGTCCAGATTTGTATAGGTGGAATGCAAAAAACAAAGGTGTTGCCTGCTGCAGAAATTTTACAGGCTCAGAAACAGTTCTTTGCAAGTGTAAAAGCAGGAAAGGTATTGCAACTGGCCTTCGTTATAATGTATTTAAATCGGCTCAGCAGGTAGCCTGCAGGAAGGGCCAAAACTTAAGGGAATTCGGGAAACGGGTCAAGTTTAGAGCAGAAAACCGGTGTAAACTGCTTTCTGCTCTGTTTTGCTGCCAAAAAACATTACATTCCCGATTGTATGCTGAAGTTAGGGGGGGGAAAGCATGGATATTCTAGGCTAATGCATTTTGAATAAATTAAATTACTGAATATCCTTACTTTATTAAAGGTGGAAAAAGTATCATTCCTGAAAATCAATAATTCAACATAGCGTGTTTACTTACAGTCCTCATAGCTAAAAGCTCTGTACTCCAAGTAAAATCCTTTGGAAGTGATTGACTGATCGGAGTAAAACTTAATTTTAACAGATCTTCCATAAATCTTGCTGAAACCACCCTCAGTTACTCGATTGCAGTATCTGCAAAGACAAAGGTGTGATTAAATGCAATTCATTACATTACAGTGCTGTAAATGCAGTATTTTGCATTCCTACAAATTAGCTCAATTTATTCCCTACTTTAAATCATTTTTAATTTGGAGTTACACTGAGCCTGTCTGCTATTACCTTATTCCATGTATCTGGTTATTGCTAGGAGTTAACTCAAGCCATATGCCCAACTATTTGATGGATGGTTGATATTTCAGTTGGACCCTATAAAATAGATCCAAGTGGGTAGAAATTCATCTGGGCACATTATGGACTTTGGCTTTGACATATGCTGCAGATCTGTCTCCTAGTTTCACAGCTCAGTTGTTACCAGTGTGACTGTGCTTAAAATCCAAAATAACAAAATCATCAACAGTGAAACACCGAGCAAAAGTGTTGATCGTCGGGGAAAAATTCACTATTATCCAGTTTTTCTGATGCTTGCACTGCATGCCTGGATATGTTTCTAACAATTCCTGTTTCTGTATCCATTGCTGAACACTCTTTTTCAAAGCTGAAAATTATAAACTATTCTTGCACTACAATGAAGCAAGAACGGTTATCAGGACTTCAATAGAAAATGAGTGAGCAAGAAAAATTGTTATATCTAAAACAATCAAAATATTTGCCAACTAAAAGTGTGGAAAACAGCAATATTAGTTACATTTTGTGCAACGAGAAATAAATGATTCAAGAAAAGGGGAATACTACAATTGCAGATTGGAATTAACTTTGTAGATGTCACCAGTGATGATTACGAGTGTTTTAGATGATGACAGAATTTTACCACAGATGGTCTGCAAGGACGAGGTTGTATGAAGCAAGTAGCTTATCAGGATATTCTGTTAACTGTCAATAGTGTACAGCAGCCCCAAAAGATTTGCTTGGCCTGATTTGTGTAATTGTGAATCTACTCTAGACTAGTTAATGTAATACAATTAATAGGGAAGCTGAGGTTTTTAGGCATGTAACAATCCTTAGATATGGTGGTAAATTTTCAGCCAGTTCTTTGATCGGCAATTGAGACAAAGGGATAAGAGATTCATCGGACATTCTTTGTTTAATATTCCTTACATGGTTTACCGATTTATCAACTGCAGCCTCCAGGAGATGGCACTGTTGTCTGTTAACCTTCTTTGTGAAGCAGAGCCACTAAAGACAGGTCTCCCCTGACATGCCCAAGAATGAAGACAGATTTGCATTTATATAGCACCTTTCATGACTTTAGCGTGTCCAAAAGCACTTTACAACCAATGAAGTACTTTTAAAGCGAAGATATTGTTTTAATAAAGGAATTTGCGCACAACAAGATCGCACAAACAGCAAAGTGGTAATGACCAGATAATCTGTCTTTGTGATGTTGGGTGAGGCATAAATATTAGCCAGGCCCCCGGGGGGAACACCCCTGCTCGTCCTTAAATAGTGCCATGGGATCTTTTATGTCCACCTAAGAAGGGAGATGGGGCCTCAGTTTAACATCTCACCCTAAAGACGACACCTCCCACAGTGCAACTCTCCCTTAGTACTACACTGAAGTGTCTGCTTAGATTATGTGCTCAAGTCTCTGGAGTAGGTATTGAACCCACAACCTTCTGACTAATAGGTGAGAATGCTACCACTAAGCCAAGGTTGACACCCTAAAGGCCAAAAGATCCAGATAGTCAGGTACTCATTTTACACAGGCATATCAAACTCCCTCCTTAATTATATGCAACCACACTCCCAACTGTCTAACCTTTGACACTCCTTTGGCCACATTACATCTGCACCTGTTTATTTGCTTAGCCAATCCCTCACCTTTATGTTCAATAGCAAGGCTGGCTGGCTGCGGCTGGTATGCGAGTGAGGGAGGGATCGGATGGGGGCTGGTGCCAGCCTCCGGAGGATCTGGGGTGGCGGGGAGGAAGGGACATGAGAAGGAAGATCAGGGCTTTTCGAGGGACCGGGGGTTGGGGGGAGTGAAGAGACGATTGGGGCCGACCACCGGAGAATCGTGGCTAACCTAAGAACGATTGAGGGTGGCGGGGGGTGGGGAATCCAGGAAGGCGATCGGAGGCCTCGTGAGGGGGTCCCCGATCGCGGGGGCTGCGTTAGGCAGGAACCCTGGATCCAGGAGGTAGGTGTAATGACACTTACCTCCTGGATACAGCAGACCTCGCCTTGCTGTGACTGCCGGGTTTTACGAGATGTATAAAACCCATCCAGCTGCTGTTAAAAATAAAATGAAGATTAAAGAGGCTTCCAGCCTCATTAAAATATTTAAATTGACGTTCCACCTCCTGGCAACAGGTTGACTGCCACAGCTGCCCCCCCACCCCAGCCCCCGCACCCACTATTAAAACCAGAAGTGGGTATGTTGAAGGCGGGTTCAGGTCGGGATTCCAATTTTTAAACAGCTTAACTGTCCCCATGCTCCTAACCCACCCGTTGATTTAGGTTAAAATTCCCCCCATTGACTCTGTTTCTCTCTCCACTCCACAGACACTGCCTGACCTGTTGAGTGTTTCCACCATTGTTTTATTTATTTTAGATTTCCAGCATCCGCAGTATTTTGCTTTTGTAAAACTCTATTGATCTCAGACTTGAAAATGTCAGTTGATGCAGTGCCCACAGCCTTTTAGGAATGAATTCCAGATTTATTCTAGCCTGTGTCTGAAAAAGTGCTTTCTGATTTCACTCCGAACTAGCCTAGCTCTAATTTTTAAATTATTTCCCCTTGTTCCAGTTTCTCCCAACAGAGAAAATAATTTCTCTGCATCTACCCAACTGAATCCCTTTATCATTTTAGATTAGATCAGATAGTTTCTCTTCAATATAGATGTAGTACGTTAGGCACAGTAATACAGCTCTACAATCTGCTTGTCTTACCTGATCCCCTCGATCTCCAACCAGTCCTTATCACAGTTGCTTGAACCTTGGGATCGCTCTTGGATTTCCAAAACAATAACAGAAAGGGCTAGAATATATCCTACAGCAGGTGTCTGTTAAGGAATAAGATAACAGCTATTATATTCAATAAATCATTCCTTTACATGATTTGACTTTATTTGATTACCAACTATGCCTAAAGTGCAACTCAGAAAATACATTCCAAGCAGAATACAAACAATTTCTAGACCAGGTTTTCTAAGAATTCAAATTTCAGGATGCTGAAAATCACAACAGTGACTAACTTCAAAAGTACTTCATTGTCTGTAAAGTGCTTTGGGACATGCTGAAATCATGAAAGGTGCTATATGAATTCAACTAATTTCCTTAGTTTATGAGCAACAAAAGTATTTCAAAATGAAAGACAATGCAGTCCTTAGTACTTCACTTAAAACTATGGTTCAAAAGCACAATTTCACCCCCAGATATATAGAAGTTATCAACAAAGCAATAATTGGAACTTTAGTTCTGTGTACTTTTATATTGAAACCATTATGGGTTAGATTTGACTCGCATGAGAAGCAATAGGTCAGTTAGGCTTTTCCCCCTCAGCGGAAAGACTAATTGCAGAGGAGGGGATTTAAATGAATAAAATGTTGTTACTACTCACGGTGATGGTCCAGGTGCAGTCAACTTTTGGAGGATAGTAACGAGGGTAATAGGGAGAACTCAAGGAACCATTCCAGGATATGAGGTTACCACCACAACCTGTGGCGGGAAAGGATCAAATAAATTTTTATCTCAGTATAAATAATTAAAGTTTACAATTACATACATCACAATTGGCTAACACTGGAGTTTAGCAGACTAAAATCACAGAGAACATGCTGCTTATCACAATCTTTCTCCTCAGCGTTAAGCTCATCAATCTCACAGACAAGACTCTCAAAATAAAAAGAAGAAAAATAGTAATATGCTCCCGTAGTAAGTATATCCGAAGTTAAGAATGGGAACAGTTACTGGAACAACGAAGGGAAATGCAAAATCTTCTGTGCCTCTGCTTTGGTCTTTTTATCTCTGTTTACTGATATTCCTGAGCAAGTGGAAACTACATTCTGTTTTTCAGAATTGTCACAATTGACCTCGAGACGACTAAATCATATTACATAAGTAATGAAAACCATTGTCACTATAAGATACTTGGATTTGATTAAAAATAACCAGTATTGCTGAGATTATAATTATTTACAATCTTAACATTTCCCAATCATACATAATGCTAAACAGATAATGCTGTGGCTGAGAATAGAAACTTTCTGTTGCATTCATTTTCCCTAGTATGGAGAAAGTTTTGTTTGTAATCACTGTTCGCAATACTCGTTATAAGTACCTGCAGTATGTGTTATTCCTGTAGACAGTGCTAAAAGAGGCCTTTTCAATATTAAAGTTGTCGGGTTCGAAATTCAGTCTCCCGATCAAACCTGATACTGCCAGAAAGTGGTGGCCACGCGGCGGTGTTGAATGGCCACCGATTTGTAGTTGAATAGCCGCTGCTCGTGAAATTCTCCCCGGTGGTTTTTCCGGCAGTCCCACTTCCGCCCTGCTGCCGATCCCTCCTAAGTGCGTCATCAAAGTACACACTATCGATGTCCCACCTCGCAAGCAAAACTCACCTTAGAAAATCTTCCGGCTGCCGATCGGTGCCCCCGACAGTTTTTTCTGTCAGTGCACTGTGTTTGCAGTGTGTGTAAAATGGTGGTGCATCCTCCATTAAAGAGGAGGGCGCACTGTCGCGACCGCCATCTTATTTTATTTTGTCGTCCGACTGCCTGGTCGGCCCGACAATTATGCCCCTGATTCAGCCGGCCCGCCAACAGGCAGCCTGGCTCCCCCTCTTGGGTGCCAGGCCGAAGCCCTCCCTGGTGTCCCAGTGGACCTAACTTAAAAAGCTGCAAAGTTCACAGCAGCTCTCCCCTTTAACTGAAGGGGAGAGACGTGTTGATGCAGCATCTTGATGAGGTCACCAGCCCGGCGCTGATGACTGACAGCAGCGGACACTCCACCCGCCCCCACTTCCCCACTTCCGCCCCCATTGTGACTGACTTCCGTCCTGCTCGAAAAAAATGACAAGGAGCTGAATTTCGCAAGGTAGGCCGCCGCATCTTCAGCCATCTTTTCTCTCTCAGTAATTGCAATTTCTAATATGCAAAATAAGGGTTTAAGCAAAATAAAAATACTCCAAAATGATATATTTCACAATAACATGATTACATTTATCCACTGAATTGTCTTTAAACGTCCTCATCAAAGTTTTTACATGAAGGCCTCACCCTCTCCCAAAAATTGACCCTTTATATTTTTGCCCAGCGCTGTGAGTTTATGAGTTGAATTTGGATTGTGAATTCTGAATATGTACATTGTACCTAATTTCCCAAGACAAATCAGTACTGTTCAGTCACCTGTACCTATGGAATATCTTTCTTTAGCTTCTAACACTTTCTACTCAGTAGCTTTTTTCAAATATTTTTGAAAAAAAGAGGATACATTTTAAAAGATTTATTGATATAAAATTCATAATGAGCGTTTTTAACAAGAGGCTCAATGCATTTGTGTGAGAGAGAATGATCAAAAAAATAACTTCTGATAATTTGCCTGTTTTGTTTTGTGTTCTATAAACTTCAGAAAGTGCACTAAGATAAGGAAGGGGATAAATATAGAAAGACTGGAGCCAAAGAGAGGTGGTAAGAGAGAAGGAGATTAAGAGAACGTAATTGAGAGAGAAAGAGAGATTAAGAGAGTGAAAGTGATTAAGAGATTAAGAGAGAGATTTGATGTTAATGTCAGTTCCACTTTCAAAAAAGAAACCAGTTTAATTTCCAAGTCAACTAATTAGCCAACTGTGTTTGCTTACAGCTGTTCCCTATTTCTGTGAGACAGAGATCTGAATTGCTAACACCTATTAGACAGAGAGGGACAGACCCAGATAAAAGATACAGGCTGACAGTGGCGGTGAACGGAGTTACAGCAGCAAAGCAGGTGAAGCTTGAGAAAATTTACTCCAGTGTCTTTCCTCATTCTTATTAGATTTTTTTTTTTTAACTGTTCCATTTTGAAAGCAAGCAAAGCCCCTTTGAGTGAAATAGATTGGAAGAGAAAGGAGGAGGGAAACATGTTGTGAGTGAGAAGATCTCTGGCAATGGGTGTGAGCGGCTGAAGGGAAGGATGAATTATTGGGGGAAGAGAATGGGCAGGAATCCACTGAGGGTCACATTTCATTGCAGCTTGGAATTGTTGGTGGCTCCTTTCTGTTATATATGTATTCTTGTATTTACTCTGTATAGCCACAAGAGGGCTCATCCCCTGGAGTCCCAAGGAATCCCATAATCCCTTAGGAGCACAGGTATTGAGGGAGGCTTCACAGGTTGGAGAGGCATTCTGGAGACCTGCAATAAAAGACCAATGTCACACTTTACTTTGAGCTCACAGTGTGTTCAGTCTGACTCTTTCTCCATACACTACAACTGGCGACGAGATACAGATAGAGAAACCAAAGATGCAGAGAACAGTGGGCATCCTGGAGAAATTCTCGGAGGGAGATGATTAGGAAACTTTTGTGGAGCGACTCGACCAATACTTCGTGGCCAATGAGCTAGATGGGGAAGAGAGCACTGCCAAACGTAGAGCGATCCTCCTCACCGTCTGTGGGGCACCAATGTATGGCCTCATGAAGAATCTGCTCACTCCAGCAAAACCCACGGAGAAATCAGACAACGATTTGTGCACACTGGTCCGAGAGCATTTGAACCCGAAGGAAAGCATTCTGATGGCGAGGTACTGGTTCTACACCTACAAAAGATCTGAAGGCCAGGAAGTGGCGAGTTATGTCACCGAGCTAAGATGCCTTGCAGGACATTGCGAATTTGAAGGACATTTGCAGCACATGCTCAGAGACTTCTTCGTACTTGGCATTGGCCACAAAACCATACTTCGCAAACTTTTGACTGTAGAGACCCCAACCTTGAGTAAGGCCATAGCGACAGCCCAGGCGTTCATTGCCACCAGTGACAATACTAAGCAAATCTCTCAGCACACAAGTGCTGCTACAAGTACTGTGAACAAAGTGATGTTGTTTTCGAATCGTAACATACAGGGCAGGTCAAACATACCTGCAGCTACACGTCCGCAGATGTCTCAGAGTCCACCATCAAGGGTGATGAATGCAAGGTCATTAACACCTTGTTGGCACTGCGGGGGTGATCATCGTTTCCATTCATACCGATACAAAGAGTACGATTGCAAGGGCTGTGGAACAATGGGACACCTCCAACGAATGTGCAGGCGAGCTGCAAAGCCTGTTAAACCTGCAAACCACCATGCTGCAGAGGAGGATAGATCCACGAAGGATCACGACGAACCAGAACCTCAGTTAGAGGAGGCAGAGGTACATGGGGTGCACACGTTCACCACGAATTGTCCCCCGATAATGCTGAATGTTGAACTAAATGGACTCCTGGTGTCAATGGAGCTGGACACGGGCACGAGCCAGTCCATCATGGGCAAAAAGACTTTCGAAAGGTTGTGGTGCAACAAGGCCTCAAGGCCAGTCTTAACTCCAGTTCACACGAAACTAAGAACTTACACGAAAGAACTGATTCCTATAATCGGCAGTGCTACCGTAAAGGTCTCCTACGATGGAGCGGTGCACAAGCTACCACTTTGGGTGGTACCAGGCGATGGTCCCACGCTGCTCGGCAGGAGCTGGCTGGGAAAGATACGCTGGAACTGGGACAACGTCCGACGCTATCGCCCGCTGACGACACTTCGTGTCCTCAGGTCTTAAACAAATTTCCTTCGCTGTTCGAACCAGGCATCAGGAAATTCCAAGGAGCAAAAGTGCAGATCCACCCAATTCCAGGGGCATGACCCATCCATCACAAGGCAAGAGCAGTACCGTACATGATGAGAGAAAGGGTTGAGATCAAGCTACACCGGCTGCAGAGAGAGGGCATAATTTCCCCGATCGAGTTCAACGAGTGGGCCAGTCCTATCATCCCAGTCCTCAAGGGAGACGGCACCGTCAGAATCTGTGGCGATTACAAAGTAACTATCAATTGTTTCTCCCTGCAGGACCAATACCCACTACCAAAGGCCGACGACCTCTTTGCAATGCTGGCAGGTGGAAAGACGTTCACGAAGCTGGATCTGACTTCAGCCTACATGACGCAGGAACTGGAGGAATCATCGAAGGCTCTCACCTGCATCAACACGCACAAAGGTCTTTTTGTTTATAACAGATGCCCGTTTGGAATCCGATCAGCGGTGGCAATATTCGAGAGAAACATGGAAAGCTTACTGAAGTCGGTCCCGCACACCGTGGTCTTCCAGGATGACATCCTGGTCATAGGTCGGAACACAGTCGAGCATCTGCAGAACCTGGAGGAGGTTCTTAGTCCACTCAACCGCGTGGGGCTCAGGTTAAAACACTCGAAGTGCGTTTTCCTGGCGCCTGAAGTGGAGTTCCTGGGAAGGAGGATTGCGGCAGATGGCATCAGGCACACCAACGCGAAGACGGAGGCAATCGAGAACGCACCGAGGCCACAGAACATGACGGAGCTGCGGTCGTTTCTGGGACTCTTGAACTACTTTGGTAACTTCTTACTGGGTCTCAACACACTGCTAGAACCACTGCATGTCTTACTATGAAAAGGGGACGAATAGGTTTGGGGCAAAAGCCAAGAAAATGCCTTTGTAAAAGCTAGAAAATTGTTATGCTCAAACAAATTGCTTGTGTTGTATGATCCGTGTAAGCGTTTGGCACTAGCATGTGCCGTCGGCTAATGCAACAAGCTAATGATTTCGGGAAACTGCAACCGGTGGCTTATGCATCCAGGAGTCTATCTAAGGCTGAGAGAGTCTACAGCATGATTGAGAAAGAAGCGTTGGCATGTGTCTACGGGGTAAAGAAAATGCATCAGTACCTGTTTGGGCTAAAATTCAAATTGGAAACTGACCATAAGCCACTTATATCCCTGTTCTCTGTGAGTAAAGGGATAAATACCAATGCATCGGCCCGCATCCAGAGATGGGTGTTCACGTTGTCTGGATATAACTACACCATCCGCCACAGGCCAGGTACAGAAAACTGCGCCGATGCTCTCAGTAGGCTGCCATTGCCCACCATGGGGGTGGAAATGGTGCAGCCCGCAGATCTAGCTATGGTCATGGCAGCATTTGAGAGTGAGCAATCACCCGTCACTGCCCGACAAATCAAAACCTGGACAAGCCAGGACCCCTTATTATCTGTAGTCAAAAGCTGTGTGCTTCACGGGAGCTGGTCCAGTGTCCCAGTGGAAATGCAGGAAGAGATAAAGCCATTCCAGCGGCGCAAAGATGAAATGTCTATACAGGCAGACTGCCTTCAGTGGGGCAATCAAGTAGTGGTCCCCAAGAAGGGCAGAGACATCTTCATCAATGACCTCCACAGTACTCACCCAGGCATCGTAATGATGAAAGCGATAGCCAGATCCCACATGTGGTGGCCCGGTATCAATATGGACTGTGTTCACAGATGTAATACATGCTCGCAGTTAAGCAATGTACTCAGGGAGGTGTCGCTAAGTTTATGGTCTTGGCCCTCCAAACTGTAGTCTAGGGTACACATCGACTATGCAGGCCCGTTCTTGGGTAAAATGTTCCTTGTGGTTGTAGACGCGTACTCCAAGCAGATTGAATGTGAGACAATGTCGGCTAGCATGTCCGCTGCCACTACTGAAAGCCTGTGGGCCATGTTTGCCACACATGGCTTACCCGATGTCCTGGTGAGCGACAACAGGCCATGTTTTACCAGTGTTGAGTTCAAAGAATTCATGACCCGTAATGGAATCAAACATGTCACATCTGCCCCTTTTAATGGTCAGGCAGAGAAAGCACTGCAAACCATCAAGCAAGGCTTGAAGAGGGTAACTGAAGGCTCACTGCAGACTAGCCTATCCCGAGTCCTGCTTAGCTACTGCAAGAGACCCCACTCACTCACTGGGATCCCACCTGCTGAACTGCTCATGAAAAGAGCACTTAAGACAAGGCTCTCGTTAGTTCACCTCGATCTACATGAACAGGTAGGGAGCAGGCGGCTTCAACAAATTGCATACCATGATAGCGCAAATGTATCACACGAGATTGAAGTCAATGATCCTGTATTTGTATTAAATTATGGACAAGGTCCCAAGTGGCTTCCCGGCACTGTCATGGCCAAAGAGGGGAGCAGGGTGTTTCGGGTCAAACTTTCAAATGGACTCATTCACCGGAAACACTTGGACCAAATCAAACTCAGATTCACGGACTATCCTGAGCAACCCACCTTGGACCCGACCTTTTTTGATCCCCCAACATACACACCAGTGGCAACCGGCACCACGGTTGACCACAAAGCAGAACCCATCATCCACAGCAGCCCAGCAGGGCCCAACACATCAGGCAGCCCAGCAAGGCCAGCTGCACAGCTGCCCAGCGAGGGCCCAACAAATGATTCAACAACACCAGCTTTCACATCGAGAAGATCAACCAGGGCAAGAAGAGCCCCAGATCGACTCATGATGTAAATAGTTACACTGTTGATCATGTACTCTGTACAGCCACCAGAGGGCTCTTCCCCTGGAGTCCCAAGGGATCCCATAATCCCTTTGGAGCACAGGTATTTAAGGAGGCTTCACAGATTGGAGAGACACTCTGGAGACTTGCAATAAAAGACTACGGTCACACTTTACTTTGAGCTCACAGTGTTCAGTCTGACTCTTTCTCCATACACAACACTTTCCCTGCCACACTGTGCCTTCCCAGCCACCACCTCCCAGCCAACAGTAAAGTCAGAGACTACTGAAGAGGACAGAGAGAGAAACAAAATTAAGAGTTACAAGGAGAGAAGCAGAAGATAAGAGACATAGAAAAACAGTAATACAACAACATCAGAGACAGGTAAGAGCATAATATTCTCTGAATTACCATGTATAGCTAATCTTTTTTTAACTATTAGCATTACCAATGTCACAGGTCAACAATATTAAAGGTTTAAAAACATGAGCTGCATTTGTCAATTTACTGTGCTGAAAGTTATGTAGTCAGGTACAGTCACCGCAACCAAACTCTAGTTGGGCTGAATTCATTTTCTGCCATTATCAGCAATGCTTAGCTGCACACGCACAAATAGCTTTTGGTTCATCCACCTGTCCAATTTAAGGTTTAAGTTTTGATAAAGCCAAAAGATCTAATGTAAGTCACACAGCTCAAAAGACTTTCTGAAAAACAATTTTCTGCAATCCTACCTCTTTTTTGAATAGCTTCAAAATATGCTTTAAATACTGCACCATCTCTTGGTATATTTGATGAAAAAGTCACCAACATCACATTGCCTGATGAAGTCAATCTGATAATAGGAGGGTTCCAAGTCACAGGCGAGCCACACCACCTGCAAAAAAATCATGATTTTTGTTTATTCAACATAAAAATGTGCAATTTATAGACTTATTTTTATGGGTTATTTGGGCAAGTTTCCCCTGTTTTTGTATTTTTATTAAAAAAAATCTTTGGATTTAAGAATTGCTTCACTTTTAAGATTCCTAAACATAAAAACCCAAAAACGAACCGGAACTATATTTGCCATGACTATTTAATATTAACATTCTTCGGACAACTTTACCTAGAGCACAGCTTTTTATTTTAATTGTCAGTTTATACTGCATTAAATATTATCAATGATGCCTGAATATAGTGGATAGTCTACTGTCGGAAACTTTTCATGTTTCCTTCACATTTCTCTATACTGAGAATACTCAGAACTGGTCATGGTAGATGCTGTCACCTTCTCTATAGATGGAAGTTAAAGCATACCTATCATGCGACTGTGGAGCTCCTAATCAGATCCTTGGGCACAACATTGAACATTGCCCTCAGAGGAAATTTGCAGGCAGCCTACAAGATGTCCATGCTGTTACACTGGAAACTTTGGCCTGGATATCTGACTTGGATATTGATATTTGATTTGTTTTGCTACTACCATACAAAAGTAGAAGACTGAGAATACTAAGTGTGAACTGAAAATTTAAATACTTCAGTGCAACAGATCTATACATGATGACATTTCTACAAGCAAGTGACCAGATAGTACAGTCAGCTCCATATAAAAGCACACATGATCCAAGCATTGACTTCTAAAACATTTTCATCGGGAATTTTCTCAGGGGTTCTCCTGCTCGGCCGTTGTAACTCTGGTGGAAGGTCAGCAGAAACCCTGTGTTGCGCATCTATCTGGGATTTCCATTGATCGTTCCTTACAGCGGCCAATCGCGAGAACCCCCAAAGTTCCCAGTGTTTGTATTTCGAGCTTTGTTTAGAATTCCAGTTGCAAAAACAAAATCCTGATTCAAAGACTAAACCCAGGAAAGATGCAGTTGGACTGCTTACTGCTGCACGATGAGTCAATGGAAAGCTTTCCAGAGCGGGTGGTTCCAGTGTAGCTCCCAGGCTAATCCAAAATGTTTGTTGCACCATTGTACACATTTTTGATGAAACACCAGCAGTCAAAAGGTGCCAAGATTAAATGTCAAATTTACTCCTATAAGGAATTGGCTATTTAATACTGGAAGGTAAATTAGGAACCATCATGGCATGAACGTACTTTCCAACTGCACTGTTGTAAAGTTCACCAGATGTCCATTGTCTTACCGTGTTATTATTTTGTTCTGTACAGGGAGTAGGAAGTCATAGGCTGATAGTTTATGCATTGCACAGTTTCCTGGAATTGCCCCATGTAGGGTCAGGATCACCAAGTGTACAATATGGCCTGATGGAACTCGCAATCGCCACTGGTAATAGGATCTCTTTGGGCGTGTTAGTGTCAGTGTCCGATTGTTGCCTGGTTTTGCGTACAGATCAAAAGAAATCGCTGCAAAATGAGAGAAGCAAATTTTACAGCACAATAGAGAATGTAGCAATCATCATTTATAATGAGCTCAACTTTGCAAAAATAGTTTAAAATGGCAAAAATGTTTAATACAGTATCCAAAACAAAATAATAAAAGAAAATATTGGTATTATAAGCAAAGGTGCAAGTAATACCATAATTTCTGTTAACAAAGTTGAATTCCCTTGTTTTCTTTAAATTTTGTAAATGTTAAACATCTAAGAAGCCATACTGCATTGCAACTGTAAAAAAAAAGGCTAAGTTTTAGAATGTATCCATCATTTGAGCGTGTTAATAGATTTCTACATTTTTCACAGCCTGGGTTAATGCTGCACAATTCCATGTAATTTGTCAGACCCGATGAAATCACTAACTTCTTCAACAGGCTATCTGTACCTTTTGGCAATTTACAAATGCTGGTTTGTTCACTCACATGAACCTTTCAGAGGTACATTACCCTAGGAAGCTGGCCAAACCATGCACTTCTACCCACGATCAGGTTCAGTTTTTCCTGCATTTATTTCAATCTGCTCAGCACAGACCAACCAAACCCAACCCCCAAGTCCCACTCAGAAACTGCTTGCACTGGCTGTCTGGAGGCTCCGATCTTTTCATCCAGATATCAACAAGCTGAAAGACAACCTATATTTAAAGACTCTTACAGGCCATAATATGAATCAATGTTTTGAAAAGCTATACAGCATTTAAATCCATCAGCGTTTGTTTATTTAAAAAGAAAAATAAGAACCAAAGAAAATCCAGAACAATAAAAGGCTATTTAGCCCAATCCAGTACCTATATGATTACTCTATCATGGATACCCTCCCATACAATCTGTTGAATTCCTGCTTTAGGGAACAATCATTTTCTTCTGCAACTTCCCATGGAAAAAATAGTTCAGTGGTGCTGTCTAACCATTAACCCTTAATTCCGCTTCTCAACAAATATTGATCCAGTTCCTTTTTAAAAGTTGTCAATATACCCAAATAACCAATTTCTGCGGGAAATGATAACCGAGAATGTCTTCAGTGTTCTTCCAATCGGCCACTGTAACTCCAGCAGAAGATCAGCAGAAACCATGGATAGACATGTAAATGAGGTTTCTGCCGAAGTATTGGCCTGAATTTTGCAGTCAGCAGTGAAATGACGGTGCTCACCGCTGATCTCAAAGAAAGCTGCCTATAAAGATCAAGTGATCTCTATAGCATTGATTTCACCTTTCCCAACGTTAATTTGATTCTGACACCAAGTCTAGTGGATCGCCAGCATCCAGCAGAGAAGTCATCAAGCACCCAATCACATTGATTAATTCTCACAGAAAACAAACCAAGAAGTAAAATGTACTGGTTATCCTTTTATAACATTTATAGAGAGCAAAATAAAGACTGGGACATACATATGGGATTATGGTAGAAGTTGAAATATCATAAACAAAGTTATTTAAAAAAATACATTATATTAAAAAATTATAGAATTTTTATAATGGAAAAAATTTACATTCCACAAATATAAAATTAGTTTTTCAGCATCAGAGAGGTTCTTTAGCAGTAATTATGACTTATTACGCCGTTAAAAACCCAGTTACAACTCACTGAACAAGGTTTAACTTTCTCTCGGATTTTTAACAGCAATAGTACAGGGCAAAAGGGGAAATTCTCATCAGTTCAGTGATTTCTCAAAGGTTGCCCTCTGCTGGATCTCCAACAGAGTGCCCTGCAGAGGAACAGGGAATCACGGACAGCAACGTCTGGATTTCTGTGTCTAACTGCGCATGTGCAGACACCAGAAGTTGCTGTTAGTTTCACAGGATAATAATGGCGAATGCTGACAGTTTTGCCATCATTACAACTGCAAAATCTGGGCCAATGCCAGCCGATGGGAAGAAACCCCTCGGAAATTGTCAGAGAAGTTTCTAAAATCTCGAAACTTGCTTGGGCTCGTGAGTTTTGTAATTGTGTCCTCTTAGTGCTGTGAAAGTAGACGTATCACTAGACAAGAAAATATTTTCTATTGCTTAGATGTAACCTCCTCTACCCGCTACCCCCCCCCCCCCCGCCCCCACTATCCCCACCCTCCACCTCCTATGAGTGGAGAAGGTGGGGCTTAAATTCTGCAGGGGTTCTGCCAGCCTCCCACTGGAGTAATGGTAGTGGACTGATAGAAGCTCCCATTATCCACCCCCTAGCCTCATTTTATTCTGGTTTTGGGATACAATTTTTTTAAGAGAATTTTACAATAAATCTATTGTTAGTTGGAAAAAGGTAACCACGTTAGTAATTTCAATCATATTTTCTATTTGTTTTTAACTGTACATTTTGAGAAAGTCAGAATTTCAAAATATTGTGCTGTCGTGTTTGCACATAACCTTTGAAATTTTCCGGCCATGCAAAGACCATGAAATTTGGCCAAAATCTTGTGTAAAATGTACATCCCTGCTTATTAATCATTTAAAAACTTTCATTTTTTTACATCAAAAAGTTACAACTTTCCTGGCAAATTTTTCTTCTTGTAAATCTGAACTGTAATGAGTGCATCTTTCCTGCGCTTCTAAGAATCTCTGTCGTTGGAACATTCCACTGACATTCATGTTACAAAATGGCAGAATGAACGATTAATGGATTAAACACTGTCCTGTACCCTGGAAGTTGCTGAATTTTGAAGTCTTTCATGATTTTAGTTTGGTATCCAAGTCTGGAAAGGATATCAATCACCTCTTGACTGCCTGTAGCTAGCATCAACTGCATGGCTCTCAGGGGAATCTAAGACATGAAACTGTGGATGAGGGATGGTAAAACTATTGATTTTCTAAAGATACATGTGCTGCCCCATGATGGTACATTATTTACACTCTCTTAACCAGATAGCAACTTATTGAGAATCTCTGGCACACATTCACAGTTATATTTTTCTCTAATATGCAAAGCTTGTCAATGAATTCTATGCATATGTAGTTTTAAGGGAAAGGTCAGTCTGCAAATAGGGCATTTTGTGTAAATACTATTCAACCCTACCACTAATCAATAACATATATTTATTATAAAATTATAATAGATTTAACATAACAGCACAGCAGTACGACCCAATCAGTTATTAAGATTTCATATAGTAAACATTTTCAGAATTTAAAAAAAATTCATTCATGGGATGTGGGTGTCGCTGGTAAGGCCAGTATTTATTGACCATCCCTAATTGCCCTTGAGAAGATGGTGATGAGCCACCTTCTTGAACCGCTGCAGTCCATGAGGTGAAGGAACTCCCACAGTGCTGTTACGGAGGGAGTTCCAGGTTTTTGACCCAGCGACGATGAAGGAGTGGCAATATATTTCCAAGTCAGGACGGTGTGTGACTTTGCGGGGAACTTTCAGGCGGTGGTGTTCCCGTGCACCTGCTGCCCTTGCCCTTCTAGATGGGCGAGGTTGTGGGTTTGGGAGGTGCTGCCGAAGAAGCCTTGGTGAGTTGCTGCAGTGCATTTTGTATTTAGTAGACACTGCAGCCACGATGCGCTGGTGGTGGAGGGAGTGAATGTTTAAGGTGGTGGGTGGGGTGCCAATCAAGCAGGTGGCTTTGTCCTGGATGGTGTCAAGCTTCTTGAGTGTTGTTGGAGCAGCACTCATCCAGTATTCCATCACACTCCTGATTTGTGCCTTGTAGATGATGACAAGTGTTTGGAGAGTCAGGAGGTGAGTCACTCGCCACAGAATACCCAGCCTCTGACCTGCTCTTGTAGTCACAGTATTTATGTGGCTGGTCCAGTTAAGTTTCTGGTCAATGTAAACCCCCAGGATGTTGATGGTGGGGGATTCGGCGATGGTAATGCCGTTGAATGTCAAGGGGAGGTGGCTAGACTCTCTATTGTTGGAGATGGTCATTGCCTGGTATTTCTGTGGTGCGAATGTTACTTGCTACTTATCAACCCAAGCCAGAATGTTGTCCAGGTCTTGCTGCATGTGGGCGTGGATTGCCTCATTATCTGAGGAGTTGCAAATGGAACTGAACACTGCAATCATCAGTGAACACCCCACTTCTGACCTTATGATGGAAAGAAGGTAATTTTTTTATTCATTCATGGGATGTGGGCGACACTGGCAAGGCCAGCATTTATTGCCCATGGTTAATTGCCTTTGAGAAGTTAGTGGTGAACATCAGGGAGCAGTTAAGAGTGGGTTTGGAGTCACATATAGGCCAGACTGGGTAAATACAGCAGAATTCCTCCCTTCACTAGTGAACCAGATGGGTTTTTATGACAATCCAGTAGTTTCATGGGGCTAGAATTTCCACTCCATTTCCGTTGGATTTCTTGGTGGTACTGCTCGTTTTCGTTGGAAAACCACCCAGCGAGAATTTCCACAAAGAATTCCGCCGGTGGTTTCGAAATCCCACTGGGGAGCGGACCGTCAGCGTGCACCACTGAAAAAAAACGCCCAAGTTTGGGCTCAGCAGTGACCCGTAGGTGAGTAGAAAAAAAACACCCATGAGAAAGCAGCTGGACGGCTGGGCGGTCGGTAAGTAGCTCTGCAAAAAAAGGTAAGTTAAAGTTTTATTTATAATTCTTTTTAAATTCTTTTACAGCGATTAAGTGGAAAAGGGTCCCGAGAATGTTTTCTGATTTTTTATTTTTTGTAAAAAAATATTTTTTGTGTTTTCCACCCTCCCTAGGCCCAAGTCACAGCTTCGGACTAAATTTGAGTAAGTACCACCCATTATGATTAAGAACCACTCAATTTGCCCAGGATTGCGATTTCCGCCGAGAATCCGCGTGTAAGACCCATTTTTCTCGCTTTTTTTTGTGCAATTAATTTTAATAATATTAGTGATCTTTTGGGCGGTGGCGGATTTTATGGAAATTTTAGCCCATTACTGATAGTAGCTTTTTTTATTCCAGATTTTATTTAATTAAATTTAAATTCCACAGGTGCTATAGTGGGATTTGAACTTCATGCCTCCGGATCATTAGTCTAGTAATATAACCACAAAGCTACCGTTCCCAGTATTCAAATCAGTTTTCTTTTATCACATAATTAGCTTGCTTGTTCTTAGTAAGAATATAATGGTTGTATAAACTACACCCAGCTGTAATATGGATATCTTTCCCTTCAGACTATTACAAAGTACTGATACTCAGTCGCATCAGCAATCAGTGCTTGAAACTGGCAATGGTGTTACCAGTTAGTTGGACCGTAAGACTTAATTACTGAAACTGCTCAGCACTATAATGATTTTGGCATCGAAAGAACTTATTTAATTGGATTGGTAATAATTTTTATTTAATGCCCTGCTAAACTTAGAATAATTGAAAAAGTGGATTACTGCACTGCTTGTACTATTGCCAACCATACCACTGAGCTGTGTCATGGGTTAGATTACTGCTAAAAAAACAATGTGCGAGGCAAACTTGTTGAAGCAACTGACAATGCATTTATAAAACTGATTGCAATGAAATTCTGACAAGGTTCAGCATTATTAATTGTAATAAACAAGGAGCGAATACATTTTTAAAGTTTTTATATTCGTTATGGGTGAAAGTTACCATTTTATATACTCACAGCAGTGCATGATCATAGTAGCCACCAACCTAGTATTTCATACAAAAATACTTGCATTTGTTGAGCATATCTCTGAGAAATGCCTCAAAGTGCTTCATATTGCTTACTTTTTGAAGTGCAGTCACTGTTAAGTAGATATATGTGGCAGCCAGCTTGCAAACAGTAAGATCCCACCAACAGCAATGACTAGTTAATCTGTAGGAAACTACGGAGATGGAGTTCTGGAGATAACTGATGACAACTTTCTAATGAGTAAGAAAATTTGATGGGATATACTGCAATATTAATTAACTTTTACTGGACAGATAGATTATATTTTAAACAACTAAAATTTACAGATATATTATTTCTTCAGTAAAAATGACAATGATTATGTTATTATACTGTCATAGCAAATTAAACAATACCTGTAATTGCATAAGCACAGTAGACAGTGAAGTTACATCAGTTGAAACATTTTTAAATTGTCAGAGTTGACAATTTACTGTTCTTCAATAGAAAGATAAAGATAGGTCATATGGACTGTATTATAAATTTCTCTGGTCTCTGGCAAGATGGAAAGATTAAACATGGAAAGGTGCTTATTAATCGGAGAAAAACAAATTCAATGGATAGAAAGTTTCAAAAAGGGGAATGATTAGGCTGGTGTTTGTGAGCTTGAAGACTTAGAAGTGCCGTATGCTTAAAGCCATGATGAAGCAGGATAATGCAGTGGCACAATGGGTTGATGCTCCAGCGTGCTGCAGTTTACACTCGTACTACACGAGTTCACGCCTGCAATTTCACATACAGCAAGGTCTCATTCTCGGCTGTGTCTTTATGGTGAGATACCAAGTGGGGGCACATTCCCACAGAGAGTGCGAGAAATCAGTGAGCACGTCACCTGGGTCACTTTGAAGAACCTCCTAATGGCTGACTCAAGAGTGACACAGGCGTGATCTGAGAGCAGCTCATTCTCAGCTAGGAGGGAGACCTAAAAGAGAAAGGGAGAAAAGTAACTTAAAATGGGAATAAAAGCTATAATATTCCTTTATTTCTTAAAACACTCATATTTCGACTCTCCAGTGAAAAGCTGCAAGAGCTGATGACACAGACTCCTGTGCAGAGGATCTGGCAACAGCACTCCATGGCAGATTGCAAAGTGCTAATACCTCTGGCCAGAATGCTGCACAAGTTGGAACTGTGCTCTTCCATACTCTCAGACAGCAGCAGCAACGCCGAGGCAGGCTGTCCAATACCTCCAATAACAGTTGGTGAATATCAAGCAGTGTCCTTTTGTTGTTTGGGCCTCTTGAAGTCGGCATCTCTGTACTCCTCACCAGAGTTAGGACCCGGGCTTGCCCTCTGGCCACCCTTTCCTCTGGCCCCTGCTCCTGCTCACTTGTGCTCTGTGAATTACCTTGTACATCCCCCTCTCATCATCATAGGCAGTCCCTCGAAATCGAGGAAGATTTGCTTCCACTCTAAAAGTGAGTTCTTAGGTGGCTGTACAGTCCAATACGAGAACCAGTCTCTGTAATAGGTGAGCAGACAGTGGTTGAAGGAAAGGGTGGGTGGGGAGTCTGGTTTGCCGCATGCTCCTTCCGCTGTCTGTGCTTGTTTTCTGCATGCTCTCGGTGACGCGACTCGAGGTGCGCAGCGCCCTCCCGGATGCTCTTCCTCCACTTTCGGCAGTCTTGGGCCAGGGATTCCCAGGTGCCGGTGGGGATGTTGCACTTTATCAAGGAGGCTTTGAGGGTGTCCTTGAAATGTTTCTTCTGCCCACCTGGGGCTCGCTTGCCATGAAGGAGTTCCGAGTAGAGCGCTTGCTTAGGGAGTCTTGTGTCGGGCATGTGGACAATGTGGCCCGCCCAATGGAGCTGGTCAAGTGTGGTCAGTGCTTCGATGCTGGGGGTGTTGGCCTGATCGAGGACGCTCACGTTGGTGCATCTATCCTCCCAGTGGATTTGCAGGATCTTGCAGAGGCTTCTCCCTCTTGCTCACTATCTATCTCAGCCAGGTGCCGATTTCTGGACTGTCACTTGTGAAAAATTGAGTGAAGTGTCGGTGCTTCTTTTGGAGGGCTATTCCCCGCCAAGTCTTCTCTTGTGGGTCTGAGGGATGGGAAGAACCTGGAGAAATGGGGAAGGGACAAGGGTCAGCATGGCAGGAAAAAGGGTTTCTAGCAGCAGATAACCAGTTATGCTAGGCAGAGCAGGATAGCAGTCTGTTTGATTTACAAAGGAAAGAGAGAAGGTAAAATAAAAAAAGGAGACAACCCTGATGAACGCTGGCTCCAGCCTTACCATAACCAACACTCCTTGAGCTGCTTTCACCTAAAAATGAGCATGGCTTCCTCCTCCATCTGCTTGTAGGCTGGGTCTCTCCCCTTTTGTTGTGAACCAGCTTGTCCTGCAATAAGAGATGGAATGAGTTTGTATGTGGTTGTTGTTCTGTTCAGCCATGTGAGGCATCCTCATTTAGTGTACATGCTGAGAGGGAGAAGCAGCAAGTTGGAAGAAGGATGGGGATGTGGTCAGGTGCAAGAGAGTGACTATAGTGATAAATGTTAGCAGTTAGCAGAAGAATAAAAGACCTTGCAGTTGTGACCAGGTGAACGCAGTCTGCTGTATGTACCTGTTTTGCGGACATCAGCAGCAGGTGAGTGTGTGACTGTTACGAGAAGGAGAGATGGTGCGATGACCTGCTGTGATTGGAAGAGAAGCATGTGGAGTGGAAGAGAGAAGAGTTTGGAGTGTTGCGATGGGGAGCAAAAACTGATGTGGCAAGGTCTAATGCAGAGCGATTGAGATAGCAAGATATCATTCTCACCCTTGCTCTCCTGGTCAGGTTGGTGAACCTCTTGTAGCACTGAACCCATGTCCTTAGGATGACGGTTGAGCATTTACCACTTCAGCCTCTTCCATCCTGGCTTGCTGTCAAGTCTGTACCATCTGAGGGAAAGAGGAACTTACCTGCTCCACTAGGACCTCCACCACTGTGTCGTTGAACTGTGGGCTTTTGCCTTTTGACATCCTATGCTGCTGTGAATAAATCCCTGAGCTAGCCACAACCCGTTCTGGGTGAAATTACACCTCTTTTTAAAGGATGTATTCATTCACCTTTTAAAGCCGGGACTGGTTGAAATCTCGCTGCTCCCACCCCCCTCTTCACCCCCCCCCCACCGCCTCCCCCGCCAATTGGGTGGGCCTAATGGGTAAATGATTACGTGGCTAGCCCTCCTAAAGTTCAAATCTGTCCTCTTGTAATAACAATGGGAGGACCCAAGGATATAAAGTAATATTTATTTATGTCTGTCAATGAGATGCCCTAATGGTAACAGTAAGTTTTTTTAAAAATCCTTACCTGACTTTACAGTTAAGTCATATTCTTCAGATCCTGAAGCTGCAAAAAGTTGAAAAGGTAGTGAGATCAGAAAAGAATGCACACAGAAACATAATATGGAATCACTAGACTTACTGCGTAAATCTTCATTTTATGTAAATGAAAACACTACCAAACAGCTCAACTGTGTAAACATCAAAATCTTCTTCAATGGAGGATATTTCTTCAGAAGAGTTCAGCGCAGGCACTTTCAGCTTTTTGCCATTGACTTGCTGCAAGTTCGATGTGGTTGCATTTTTGATGTAGTGTGCTATATCCTCTGGGGCTGAGAACTTACTCCAGTAATAAGCCCGGAGCCCTTCTTCTCCTTCACTGCAACAGTAACAGAGGAGCAAAGTGCGTCAGAGCTTTCACGTGTATGTAATTGAAAATAACTCCATTCACCAGGCAGAATTGACATAGAAACGGGTGACCAAATGCTGGCTGCATATTCCCATCCTTAGTGCTCCCAGCACTCAGCTTTGCGCATCAGTTGCACATATTAGGAATTGAGGCACAAGAAGCTCAATGCCGGGAGCACTAAAAACAAAACGTTATTCTCTTTATCTTCCACTTTTTCCATTTTCCTTTTTCATACCGATTTATGGGTTTCTCTCGGTATCTCCTGGTTGGTCTCGGCATTTTTTTCTCACTCTTTCTACTTTTTTCTGAAAATCTATCTCCCTGTAAGTCCCTCGCGCACTCTCTCTCCATTTCTCTCCATCTTTCTGTACTACTTTCATGCACTCCTTTTCTTCTCACCTCCCATGAAGACTTAAAAACAAACTTGGAGCTCCAACCCTTCAACAACCACAGGAATAATCTTATTTGTTCCTGGGTACGAAGCAGTAAATTTTAAATTTTAACTTCAGTTAATTAAATAAATGTGGAATAAAAAGCTAGCATCAGTAATGGTGACCATGAAACTACCGGATTGTCATAAAAACCCACCCAGTTCACTAATGTCCATTAGGGAAGGAAATCTGTCGTCTTTACCTGGTCTGGTCTATATGTGACTCCAGACCCACAGCAATGTGGTTGACTCTTAACTGCTCTCTGAAATGGCCTAGCAAGCCACTCAGTTGTTCAGGGGCAATTAGGAATGGGCAATAAATGGTGGCTTTTCCAGCAATGCCCACATCCCTTGAACAAATATAAAAAAGTAAGTGGGGTGGAGGGGTGGGGTGGGGAGCCAGGAAGATTCACCTGTACACCACATCAGGTGATCTTCCTGCTGCTGTTGTGCTGGATCCATAACCACAGCTCCCAGCAGTCTTTGGTGCATCTAAGATTGAGTACAACATATTTGAGTGAAAGAAAAAATAAGGCCAGGAGCTGGGACAGATTATGGGCTCAACCTGCAAAGGAGTCAGAAGTCAGGAACTGGGCTGCAAGGAGCAGGGGTCTGGGGCTAGGATGGAGTGGACAAGCCAGGGCCAGTGCCCAAGATCTTCGTCTGCAGCTGGGAGGAAACAGAAAGTCCAGCCCCTGTAACTAATGCTGATGCTGGAATGAAATGCAGTCAGGAATAGATGGGGCCAACACACCAGTACTGCCCTTGGAAATCACAGACATGTGGATAAAATATGAATGTAATCAATAATGTAATGCCTTAACATCTCCTCTCAATTAGGGAAAACTAATTGCATTCCCTTATATTTAGAAAGCCAGGTAAATTTGCTACAGTGACCAACAGTCATCGCACTAATTTTTTTAAACACAAAGAAATTACTTTAATGAAAGTTGACTATTTGTTTAATGTAGAATGTATTAATATGGACTAAGAGTATTAAAAGTGCAGCTGAATATTTTGATTTGATATTAGGGCCCAGATTTGCTGCTTTTGCACAAATGGGCTGTATCTTCAGCATGGCAGGACTTCCGCCCACCACAAAGATGTAGCCCCGATCCTTGCCAATTTTCTGGTCTTGGATGTCATTTGCATAATTCTAGCCTCCTCCTGGTAGGCCACCTGCAGGGTGGACAGAGATTGGCTGCAGCAGGCTTCAGAAGCCTACCGCATCATAGCATTGCTACTGGCCTTTCAGCTGTCAGTTAAAGTTCATTTAAAGTTTGACATTTTTGAATTTAGCATATAATTTGTATTTTTTTAAATTTAAATCTGCCCCCTCCATCACCACAGTAACACTGGGTGCCATGATGTATTTTCATCATTGCAGTATTACAATACACATATGGATGCATTGAGTGTCACTAGTCACTTCTGGCAGGAAATAGGAGGGCCATGGAAATGGGTGGGAATCTGGAGAAGGGTGTTCACATCCATTTCCCACTAACACCTCCACCACCACCATCATTTTTCCAAAAATCAATGGAAAGTGAGTAGAAAATCTTGATCCAGAAGCAAATGTATAGATATGGATGGAGCAGTGCAGAATTCAGAGCTAACATCATGCAACATCAGTACCAGGGGAACTTTAAAAATAATCAGGTGCTTTACTTTGGCCCCTCCCTGAGCAAAACATTGGCTATGGCCCAATGGGATGAGAGTAGGGCTCGAGATTGGAACAATGCCTCGATGGAGTACTCCGGGTGAGGTTGTGAGGGAGGGAATGGAACTGGAGGGGGAGCTGTCAGAGTGGGTCACAATGAAGGTAGTGAAGAAAAAGCTGGAGCACAGATGGGCCCTGAAAGGGAAAGCAGACAGTTGTGGAAGTTGATTGCAGGAGCAGAACCTTAAATTGAGTCCAATGCTTATGGAGACCCAAGCTTTGCGAGATCAACTGATGGGACAAATTGACCAATGGCTCAACAGGTACAACATAGATTACAGACTTAATTGCTCAATGGTCGACACATTTAGATAGCAGATTTGATGTACACAACAGACACACAAACAATTATCATAAAGATTGTTACATATATTAAACATTTGTTGCCACCATCTATTTTAGCTCATTTGCCAACTGGTAGTATCAGCTCAGGTGATTCCACCATTAATTTGTCTTGTTCAGGAGCTTTCTAATTATATGGTTTACGACTAAACCGTTTGACATTACTGTCATCACGTTACCATGGTAACCATATTTTTGCTTTAAGAAAGAAAATAAACATTTAAATGGTGTCTTAACATGCCTCTCAAACATTTTAAAGCATTTCACTGGAAATAGTGCTACTTTGTTAAGATTTTACCTTATAGAATAGAAACACTTTTCAGACAAATGCAATGAAATATTATTTAATATACATGCTGGGACATACCAAATTATTCCTTGAAATTTCTAATTTCTGAAATCCTGAACACGACAGGCCAAATTTCCTGGTCCTGTCTCCTTGGGAAGCATAAACAGTTCCTGGGAAAACCACACGGAGCAGCCCTGTGATATTTAGCGAAGTCTGCTCATTTATATCGAAAACATACATTCCCTGCATGGATTGAGCACTCTGCCGGAAACACAGTTGCCCCAGGGGCAGGATATCTGACCCACCTGAAGGGATATATCCAAAGGAAGTGTGAATTACCAGAGCAGAGAGAAGACCACTTCCTTTTCAGACAGAGGAATCTGAAGGTAATGCTGAAGAAGCTTTGCAGCAATGGAGGGTTCTCATAATTGGATCCTCCTCAGAAGATTGCGGCCGGGCATGTGTAAGAGCAATGCAAAGAGCAGGTCAATGCAGTGTTCCTGGTTAGCAGAATCACAACTCAGATCTGCAAGACATTTCTACCCTCAGGAGGTTTGCCAACGTAAATGTACCCAGCATTTAGTTGCCTCAAGTTAGACGACATGGCTGCGCCTGGCTGGACAGTACTCTTACAGCCCAGCGGTCTGCTCCCAAGCAAATCACAAAACATGCTGAAGACATGCCCAATAGCAGGTGGATAAGGCAGGAGTAGGCAACAAAAAGGGAGCTCTCTTGGATAACATAATATCGTTGACACTCAGTTGCCCCACTCAAATGATCCATAAAGAGGCAACCATCACAGTACATAGTGTCAGCAGCTCCAGGGCCATTTACTTAGTATACATAGTACTTGCAGCATAGAAACAAGCCATTCAGCCCAACAGGTCCATGCTGGTGTTTATGCTCCACACAAGCCTCTTCCCACCTGTTATGTATGTAATAACTCAATCGACTGTGTGATATCTTCACAGAGCACAGCACACACAGTTTCCTTACATGCAGGCTGCTCTCTCGGAACTCTCCGGAAAGCCTATTCTGTTTAATGATTAACTATACAGTTGCAGTACACAATACGTCCACATCCACAGTGTGGCGCTACAAGCATTACAAGCTTACAGACATTACACTTCTCCCTCCTTAATGAAAAAGCCATCATAACAAACATCATAAATAACTTTCATTTTTATACATATTTACAAATTTAACTTGACCACTTGTTTTCTGTTTCGAAGAGGATACCTTCGCTCTCAAACAGAACCTTCCAAACATGGTCTCGAATCGAAACTCATTCGAGGCTCATCCTGAGGTACATTTTCCTCCACGGAATTTCCTTGATTTTCATTTGAACTCACTCTAACTTCAGGCTCTTTGTTTCCCTGACTCGGACTCAGACTTTCATTCTGATTCTCTCCTGGATTTGTTTCCAGTATATTGAATTTAGGATTTGCTACTGGTATATCAAAATTATCTGAAAAGTCAGAAATAATTGAATCATGCCCACCTTCAACTCCTTCCATGTCAGTAGGTAAAATACGATCAATATGGACAAACCTAATCTGTCCATTATCAAACATCTTTACCAAATATGTGCGAGGACCACATATCTTCACCATTCGTCCGGGTAACCACTTTAACCATTTATGATGATGGTTCTTCACTCTCACCTTCTGGTTTAATTTCACTCTTCTCTCTTTTACTCTCCCTTTATCGTGATTCTCTTTTTGTCTTAATTGTGTCTCTTCTACAGACTTGGCTTTAAAAATGAGAATCTGGTTCGTGGCTGTCGTTTGAGAAACAACTCTGCTAGTGTTCTACCAGTGGTTGTATGAGGAGTATTTCGATATGTAATCAAAGAATTAGCCAATTTGTGATCCAATGACAACTGTCGTTTTCTTGGATTTGGATCTAACATTTGTTTTATGAGGGCACGTTTGACAATTTGTAGAGTGCGCTCTGCTGCACCATTCGAAACAGGATGGTATGGTGGAACTTTGATGTGTTTCACACCATTTTTGCTCGTGAATTGTGCAAATTCTTCTGAACGAAATTGTGGTCCATTATCCAAAACAATTTCTTCAGGGCGGCCAAATGCAGAAAATAATTTTCGTAAAATGTCCAATGTTTTACTTGTTGTTATTTTCGACATTGGAAACACCTCAACCCACTTTGAATGGCTATCAATTACAATGAACAATTGTTGTCCATCTAACTCAGCAAAATCAATATGTAGCATTTGCCACACCCTGGGAGGCCATTTCCATGGCTGTAATGGTACTGGTGGTGGTTGCTTGCTTACCGATTGACATGTTGTACACTGACTCACGATGTACTCGATATCTTTATTAAGACCTGGCCACCATAAATAACTGCGTGCAAAACTGTTGGTCAAGCACATTCCCAGGTGCTGGTCATGGAGGTCTCCTAATAATTTGGACCTGAATTTATTTGGTACAACCACTCTTGCACCCCACATGATACAATCTTTATCTACTGATAATTCATTCCTATGAATGAAGAATGGATGTGTATCTTTGTCTGTTACCTGGTTTGGCCATCCATTTGCAATATACTCATACACCTTTGACTCACTGGGTCACGTTTGGTTGCTCTACCAATCTCTTCAGCTGTGACTGGCAGTTCATCAATGTATAAAAAATAAAACACTTCTTCCCTATCGGGTATAACTTGTGATGGGGAAGGCCATCTAGAAATTGCATCAGCATTACTGTGATCAGCTGATCGTCTGTATTCAATATCATATGTATATGCTGACAAAATCAAAGCCCATCTCTGCATCCGGGCTGCAACTAATGTTGGAACTGGGGACTTTGGATGGAGGATTGCTGTTAGGGGCTTATGGTCCATAACGATGGTAAATTTACGACCATACAAGTATTTGTGGAACTTCTTGACCCCAAAAATTTATGCCAAAGCGTCCCTTTCAATTTGCGCATAATTTCTCTCACTGGCACTGAGTGTGCATGAAGAAAAAGCAATTGGTTTCTCCTCCTCACTACTTGATACATGAGAGATTACTGCCCCAACTCCTTACGGAGAGGCATCACATGCTAGCTTAATCTCCTTGGATATGTCACAGTGAACTAACATGGTGCTCTCTACCAATTTGTTTTTACACTCCTTGAATGCTGCATCGCATTCTTTTGACCACTGCCAATGGACCCGCTTTTTCAAAAGTTCATTCAGTGGATGTAATACTGTAGCCAAATTTGGTAGGAACTTCCCATAACAGTTCAAAAGACCCAAGAATGAACGAAGTTCAGTGACATTCCTGGGAGTGGGTGCATTTCTGATCGCATCCAAGTTTTCCATGGTTGGATGTAAACCATCTTTGTCTACTCTGTACCCTAAGTACTCCACTGAGTTTTTAAATAACTCACACTTACGAGCAGACACTTGTACTCTGTGCTTCTCTAGCCGTTTGAGGACTTCATTCAATATGTTATTATGAATTTGCCTATTTGGTGCTGAAATTAGTATGTCATCCAAATAACATACTACCCCTTCAATACCTTGCAAAATCTGGTTCATCACCCCTTGGAATATAGAAGGGGCGGAAGACACTCCAAACTGATATAGGCCTAGATGAGTATAGTCAAACATGACTTGGACTCCTCATCTAGTTCAAGCTGTAAGTAGGCATTCGTAAGATCCAGTTTTGAGAAGATCTGACCACCTGGCAATATTGTGAACAAATCTTCTATATTCGGCAATGTATTGGGAACATTACCCTCTAGAACTTGGTTTACGGTTACTTTATAATCACCACACAATCTTACTTTACCATCAGACTTAGGTACAACAACAATGGGGGTAGCCCAATTACATCGATCTATCTTATAAATAATGTTCTCAGTCTCTAGTCTTTTGAGTTCTTGCTCAACTTTCTCCTTGAGTGCATATGGTACAGAACGTGGCTTGTAGTAAACCGATCTAGCGTCCTTCTGTACCCTGACACTCGCCTTGAAGCCTTGGATCGGACTGTCCGTTTCACAGAACACCTTCGGATACTGCTTGATAACCTCTTCCATTGATGAAAATCTCGCTTCTACATAGAAAATCTTACTCCAATCCAGCTTCAGTGAGCTCAACCAATTCCTTCCTAGTAAGGCAGACTTGTCTCCTTTCACTACTATTAGAGACAAGTTCTGAAATTGATCTTTATATTTCACTGGTACGGTGATACGGTCTACTACAGAAATTTTCTCTCCCGAGTAGCCTCGCAGCTCTATCTTGGATTTCTCCAGTTGAAAATCATGCAATTTGTCAAGGTACAGCGACTCCGGTACTACACTCACAAACGCATCTGTGTCAATTTCCATTGGTATCTTGAATCCCGCAATATCTATGTGGATTTTGATGCTTTCCGAATCGCTGTCCGTTAACCTCGTGCTCCTGATGACGTGTAACTCTAACATATCCTCGTCCTGTTGTTGTTCTTCCATGCTATGAAGTTTCTTTGGATTTCTACTCATAGCTTTGAATGCTGGACTCATAGCTTTAAAAACTGGTTTACCCTTCAGTTGGCATGCCTTCGCAAGATGCCCAGTCTTTCTGCATAAGAAACACTCTGCCTTCACGTATGGACAACTTTGAGCAATGTGTTGCCCCGGGCACCGATAGCACGACTTCGACGCTCTGGTAGAATTTGCAGTTTCTGAGATTTTCGGCCATGGCCGTCTTTTACTTTGAACCTGCAGGTGATTTACCTCAGTTGACTGACGACCGTAATCATTATTTAATTCTTGGGAATATTGTTCAGCCATGCTCATCGACCTCGCTGTCTGAGAAGCAATCTCAAAAGTTAAGTCATCTGTCGTCAATAACTTCCTTCTGATCGCATCATTTTTCACCCCACAAACAAAACGATCCTATAATGCTCGATTTTAAAAGTTTCCAAAATTACAGTGCATCGCTAGCTTTTTTAATGCTATGATGTAATCAGCGATACTTTCATCCGCCTTTTGATTCCGAATCCCGAAACGATAGCTTTCAGCAATTTCTAACGGGTTTGGGGTTATTGTGCTGCTCCAGCTTCATTAAAATCTCTTTAAGCGTTGTGTCCTTTGGCTCGTCAAGCACAAGCAGATTTACAAGGGTTTCGTATAATGCCGGACCTGCCACTGAGAAGAAGATCGCTTTCTTACGTTCCAACACAGCCTGGTTCTGGACTGCATTGTCTGGAATTTCGATTATGTTATTTGCAGTGAAATACATTTCTAGCCGATCCACATACGCTTTAAAATGTTCCTGGTCATGTCTATATTCACCCAAATATCCGATTACACCTGCCATTTTAAATCACTAGCTGTTCACACCGTGTGCTGTTTTTTTTTAACCTCGGATTTTGTAGCTTTGGTTCAAAGACAGAAACTTTCAAAGTCTTCTGTCGGCTGGCTGAATCCTTCACCAATAAAATTTAAGCTTTAACCATCCGAAAAATCTCCCATCTCGCCGCCAACTGTGATATCTTCACAGAACACAGCACACACAGCTTCCTTACATGCAGGCTGCTCTCTCGGAACTCTCCGGAAAGCCTGTTCTGTTTAATGATTAACTATACAGTTGCAGTACACAAGACGTCCACATCCACAGTGTGGAGCTATAAGCATTACAATCTTACAGACATTACAGACTGAATAATGTAAACTAACACAGACACAAACCTGGCTCTGCTTTATTAGGGCCCAAAGTGATTGCATTATATGATGGCTTGCCTTTATAACTGGTCCGCACACACATGCGTACAGCCCAATGACCTCCGACCTGGTGGCTAGTAACCCCAAGCATACATACATGACAATATCCCCCTTTAAGATATTAGTAACAATCTTTTTACAAATTGAGACGGTCCAGGGCTTTCCGCTCCTAAGTTGATAGTCTCAGTTCAACTCCAGCCTTGGGCGAGCATTTTGAGTCTGTTATGACTGGGGACAGGGTAGCCGATCTGATGGGAGTGGCAATGACCATGTCAGGGATTGAAAGTCCAGATTCATTAATGACATCGGAGTCCTCTGATGGTTGAGGGTAGGTTGGTTGGTCACTGATTGTGTAACCTCAGACTGTTCCGGTGCATTTGTATGCCGCAGCTTATCTGATCAACATGTTTCCTGCATGTCTGCCCATTCTTGAGCTTGACTATAAACACGTTGTTACCCTCCTTGGCTGTAACAGTACCGGCGATCCACTTGGGACCTTGACCATAATTTAGTACATACACAGGATCGTTAACAGAAATGTCACGTGACACTGCAGCGCGATCATGATACCACTGCTGACTTTGACGTCTGTATTCAACATGATTGTTCAAGTCAGGGTGGACAAGAGAGAGCTTGGTCTTGAGACCTCTCTTCATCAATAGTTCAGCAGGGGAGATCCCGGTAAGCATCCCGATCTTGTCCTGTAACTAAGCAATATGCGTGACAAGCGAGTCTGCAGTGAACCTCGAGTTACATGTTTCATACTCTGCTTGATGGTTTGGACAGCACGCTCTGCTTGACCATTAGATGTGGGTTTGAATGGTGCTGAACTCACATGTTTGATACCATTGAGTTTCATGAACTCTTGAAACTCCAGACTAGTGAAGCAAGGTCCGTTTTCGCTTACAACGATGTCGGGCAAACATGACACGAAGGCTCTCAATGGTAGTTGTGGATGTACTGGATAACATGATTATACACTCTATCCACTTGGAATATGCATCCACCACAACTAAAAACATCTTTCCCAGGAAGGGATCTGCAAAGTCAATGTGGATCCTGGACCATGGTTTAGATGGCCATGACCGCAGATTCATCAGCGATTCAACTGGTGCTTTACTTAGCTGCATGCAAGTGTTGCACTGATGTACACATCATTCCAGATCAGAGTCATTTCCAGGCCACCATACATGAGACCAGGAAATGGCTTTCATCACGACAATACCGGGATGAGTGTTATGAGTAGATCATGTACAAATTTCTTT
This sequence comes from Pristiophorus japonicus, assembly GCF_044704955.1. Lineage (NCBI taxonomy): Eukaryota > Metazoa > Chordata > Chondrichthyes > Pristiophoridae > Pristiophorus > Pristiophorus japonicus. The sequence goes on along the minus strand of NC_091987.1, from coordinate 78,915,690 downwards.
TTGCCTTTCTCAGGCATAACAACACGATTATCCCACAGTAAATAATCTGACTGAAAGGATAGTTCATCTTTGCGATGGTTTTAAGGTTTGGTCTCATCACCCATTTGCTTGGGTATGGCAGACCAATCACCACTAAGAACACAACATTTCGCAACCGATAATATAAGGTCCTGGCTGGTCCAGGTCTTAACTTGTTGTGCCATGACAGGGGTTCCTTCACTTTCAAAAGCATCCATAATTAACAGTAGATCTACAGATTGTGGCATCTCCGGTGTGTGCAATGGCAGACGGCTCAATGTATCGACGCAATTCTCGGTGCCAGGTCTATGGCAAATGACATAATCATAGGCAGATAATGTCAGCGCCCACCTCTGGATACGGGACGATGCATTGGTATTTATACCTTTGTTTTCCAAAAACAATGAAATGAGTGGCTTGTGATCTGTTTCCAGTTCAAATCAAAGACCAAACAGGTACTAATGCATCTTTTTAACCCCATACACACAGGCTAATGCTTCTTTTTCTACCATGCTGTAGGCTCTTTCCGCCTTTGATAAACTTTTAGAAGCATACGCCACAGGTTGTAGTTTACCCAACGCATTATCTTGTTGGAGCACGCAATCAACTCCATATGACAAAGTATCACAGGCCAATACTGGACGCTTACACCGATCATAATGTACCAGCAGCTTGTTAGAGCAAAGCAGATTAGTAGCTTTCTCAAAAGCTCTATCTTGAGACGCACCCCAAACCCAATTGTTGCCTTTTCTTAGCAGCATGTGCAGTGGCTCTAGTGAAGTGCTCAATCTAGGTAGGAAATTACCAAAGTAGTTGAGTAGACCAAGGAACGAACGCAGCTCCGTCACATTCTGAGGCTTGGGTGCATTTTTGATGGCCTTGGTTTTCGAGTCCGTAGCCTGATGCCGTCAGCAGCAATTTTCCTCCCCAGGAATTCGACTTCCGGTGCCATGAAGATGCATTTCGAATGTTACAGTCTGAGGCCCACTTTATCCAGGTGAAGTAGAATCTCTTCCAGGTTGTTCACATGTTCGGTGATGTCACGACCTGTGACCAGGATATAATGTTGGAACAAGACGGTTCTGGGAACGGACTTTCCACGTTCCTCTGAAATATGGCTGCAGCCGAGCGAATTCCGAAAGGACACCTGTTGCAGATAAACAGTCCTTTATGAGTTTCTTCGACGTCTCGACCAGCTCCTGTGTCATGTAGTCTGACGCCAGATCCAGTTTAGTGAACGACTTCCCCCCGGCTAGCGTTGTAAACAGGTCATCAACCTTCGGTAATGGGTATTGATCCTTTTTGGAAACTCGGTTGATCGTAGCCTTGTAGTCTCCACAAATCCTGACAGTGCCATCACTCTTCAACACAGGAACAATGGGGCTGGCCCATTTGTTAAATTTGACCAGTGATATGACCTCTTCACGATGGCATCTGTCCAGTTCGATTTTGACCTTCTCCCTCATCATGTACGGAACCGCTCGAGCTTTATGATGGTCGGGTCTTGCATCCGAGTCCACGTGGATCTGCACCTTGGCTCCCATCAAATTGCCTATGCCTGGTTCAAACAGCGAGGGAAACTTGCTCAGCACTTGAGCACATGGAGTATCATCTGATGACAACAACACTTTGATATCATTCCAATGTCATTTGATTTTTTTCTTGCCAATTCCTGCCAAACAGCGTTGGACCATTGCCTGGAACAATCCATAACGGTAAATCATGAAACACACCATCATACGACACCTTGATTACTGCACTGCCAATCGCCGTTATGAGTTCTTTAATGTACGTACGCAACTTGGCATTGACTGGACTCAGCTTAGGCCTCACAGCCTTAATATCCCACAGCTTGTCAAACTTCCTCTGGCTCATTATTGATTGACTCGCACCCGTGTCCAATTCCATCGGTACTGGCACACCGTTAAGTTTCACATTAATCATTATCGGTTGGCTCTTTGTTAGGAACGAATACAGTCCATACACTTCCTCCTCTGGTATCTTAGATTGCATGTCCGGATCTGCTCTATGCTGGTCATCATCCTCCACGTGGTGTGTCGCAGCAGGCTTGCTCAGTTGCGGACATATGCACTGGAGATGCCCCAGTCTCAAACAGCCTTTACAAATGTACTGTTTAAACCGACACAGATGAGGCCAATGATTGCCCCCACAACGCCAACACGGTGAAATCGGATTCATTCCCGTTGGCAGACTTTGGGCACAGATTTCGCATACGCAGTTGAGTAGGCCCTGCCATATGCAGCTCTGCCAAATGACGATATAATCTTGTTACATTATTTGCTGAGTTCCGATTTTTTGTTGATATCTGCTTTAAGTTTTTGTCCGTCGTCATGCATGCCTGGGCAATCGTGATGGCCTTGCTCAAATCCAGCATCTACGCCGCTAGTAGCTTACGCAGGATAACCTTATAGTTGATGCCGATTACAAAGAAGTCCCACAGCATGTCTCCCAACGCGTTTTCGAACTTACACGGTCCAGCTAGACGTCTTAGGTCGGCAACAAATTCCAACACATCCTGGCCCTCAGAACGAATGTGCTTGTAGAATCGATATCGTGAGATGATGATGCCTTCTTCTGGTTTCAGATGGTCACGTACCAGAGCACACAATTCCTCATAGTCCTGTCCGCTGGACTTGCAGGTGAGGGAAAATTCTTTATGAGTCTATAAATTTTCGGGCCACAAACTGTGAGGAAGACTGCCCTGCGCCTAACTGCATCAGTGGGTGCTTCCATTTGTTTGCCACGAAGTACTGGTCCAGGCGAGCTACAAAATCTGCCCAGTTCTCTCCCTCCACGAATCTCTCCAGAATTCCAATTGTGCTCATTTTTGCATGCGAAGGCTCTTAAGTTACCTCGTCACCAAATGTTATTATGTATGTAATAACTTGTTAGACTGAATACTGTAAACTAACACAGGCACAAACCTGGCTCTGCTTTATTAGGGCCCAAAGTGATTACATTACATGATGGCTTGCCTTTTATACCTGGGCCGCAGACGCTTGCGTACAGTCCAATGACCTCTGACAGTAACCCCAAGCATACATACATGACACCACCCTTCATCTAAACCCATGAACATATCCTTCTATTCCTTTCTCCCCCATGTGTTTATCTAGCTTCCCCTTAAATGCATCAATGCTATGCGCCTCAACTACTCCTTATGGAAGCAAGTTCCACATTCTAACCACTCTATGGCTAAAGAGGTTTCTCCTGAATTCCCTATTGGATTTATTAGTGACTATCTTATATTTAGGGCCCCTAGTCCTACTCTCACCTGCAAGTGGAAATACTTTCTCTACATCTACCCGATAAAACTCTTTCCTAATCTTAAAGACCTCTATGGGGGCACCCCTCAGTCTTCTCTTTTCTAGAGAAAAGTGGCCGAGCCTGTTCAAACTTTCCTGATAGGTATAATCTCTCAGTTCTGGTAGCATTCTAGTAAATCTTTTTTGCACATTCTCCAGTGCCACTCTATCCTTTTTATAATATGGAGATCAGAACTGTTCGCAATACTTCAAGTGTGGTTTAACAAAGGTCAAATACAAGTTTAGCGTAACCTCTCTGCTTTTCAATTTTATCCCTCCAGAAATGAACGGCAGTTGTTGATTTGCTTTTTTATGGCCTTATTTGTCTGCATCACTGCTTTTAGTGATTTGTGTATCTGTACCCCAAGATCCATCTGGTCCTTTATCCGATTTAGATACTTATTTTCCAAGGAGTATGTGGCCTCCTTATTTTTCCTGCTAACTTGTACCACCTCACACTTACGTATAGAAACATTGAAACATAGAAAATAGGTGCAGGAGTAGGCCATTCAGCCCTTCGAGCCTGCACCACCATTCAATGAGTTCATGGCTGAACATGCAACTTCAGTACCCCATTCCTGCTTTCTCGCCATACCCCTTGATCCCCCTAGTAGTAAGGACTACATCTAACTCCTTTTTGAATATATTTAGTGAATTGGCCTCAACAACTTTCTGTGGTAGAGAATTCCACAGGTTCACCACTCTCTGGGTGAAGAAGTTTCTCCTCATCTCGGTCCTAAATGGCTTCCCCCTTATCCTTAGACTGTGACCCCTGGTTCTGGACTTCCCCAACATTGGGAACATTCTTCCTGCATCTAACCTGTCTAAACCCGTCAGAATTATAAACGTTTCTATGAGATCCCCTCGCATTCTTCTGAACTTCAGTGAATACAAGCCCAGTTGATCCAATCTTTCTTGATATGTCAGTCCCGCCATCCCGGGAATCAGTCTGGTGAACCTTCGCCGCACTCACTCAATAGCGAGAATGTCCTTCCTCAAGTTAGGAGACCAAAACTGAACACAATACTCCAGATGTGGCCTCACCAAGGCCCTGTACAACTGTAGTAACACCTCCCTGCCCCTGTACTCAAATCCCCTCGCTATGAAGGCCAACATGCCATTTGCTTTCTTAACCGTCTGCTGTACCTGCATGCCAACCTTCAATGACTGATGTACCATGACACCCAGGTCTCGTTGCACCTCTCCTTTTCCTAATCTGTCACCATTCAGATAATAGTCTGTCTCTCTGTTTTTACCACCAAAGTGGATAACCTCACATTTATCCACATTATACTTCATCTGCCATGCATTTGCCCACTCACCTAACCTTTCCAAATCACTCTGCAGCCTCATAGCATCCTCCTCGCAGCTCACACTGCCACCCAACTTAGTGTCATCCGCAAATTTAGAGATGCTACATTTAATCCCCTCGTCTAAATCATTAATGTACAGTGTAAACAGCTGGGGCCCCAGCACAGAACCTTGCGGTACCCCACTAGTCACTGCCTGCCATTCTGAAAAGTACCCATTTACTCCTACTCTTTGCTTCCTGTCTGACAACCAGTTCTCAATCCACATCAGCACACTACCCCCAATCCCATGTGCTTTAACTTTGTGTGGGACCTTGTCGAAAGCCTTCTGAAAGTCCAAATACACCACATCAACTGGTTCTCCCTTGTCCACTCTACTGGAAACATCCTCAAAAAATTCCAGAAGATTTGTCAAGCATGATTTCCCTTTCACAAATCCATGCTGACTTGGACCTATCATGTCACCTTTTTCCAAATGTGCTGCTATGACATCCTTAATAATTAATTCCATCATTTTACCTACTACTGAGGTCAGGCTGACCGGTCTATAATTCCGTGTTTTCTCTCTCCCTCCTTTTTTAAAAAGTGGGGTTACATTGGCTACCCTCCACTCGATAGGAACTGATCCAGAGTCAATGGAATGTTGGAAAATGACTGTCAATGCATCCGCTATTTCCAAGGCCACCTCCTTAAGTACTCTGCGATGCAGACCATCAAGCCCTGGGGATTTATCGGCCTTCAATCCCATCAATTTTCCCAACACCATTTCCCAACTAATAAGGATTTCCCTCAGTTCCTCCTTCTTACTAGACCCTCTGACCCCTTTTATATCCGGAAGGTTGCTTGTGTCTTCCTTAGTGAATACCGAACCAAAGTACTTGTTCAATTGGTCTGCCATTTCTTTGTTCCCAGTTATGACTTCCCCTGATTCTGACTGCAGGGGACCTACGTTTGTCTTTACTAACCTTTTTATCTTTACATATCTATAGAAGCTTTTGCAGTCCATTTTAATGTTCCCTGCAAGCTTCCTCTCGTACTCTTTTTTCCCTGCCCTAATCAAACCCTTTGTCCTCCTCTGCTGGGTTCTAAATTTCTCCCAGTCCCTGGGTTCGCTGCTATTTCTGGCCAATTTGTATGCCACTTCCTTGGCTTTAATACTATCCCTGATTTCCTTTGATAGCCACAGTTGAGCCACCTTCCCTTTTTTTATTTTTACGCCAGACAGGGATGTAGAATTGTTGTAGTTCATCCATGCGGTCTCTAAATGTCTGCCATTGCCCATCCACTGTCAATCCCTTAAGTATCATTCGCCAATCTATCCTAGCCAATTCACGCCTCATACCTTCAAAGTTACCCTTCTTTAAGTCCTGAACGATGGTCTCTGAATTAACTGTTTCATTCTCCATCCTAATGTAGAATTCCACCATATTATGGTCACTCTTCCCCAAGGGGCCTTGCACAACGAGATTGCTAATTAATCCTCTCTCATTACACAAACCCAGTCTAAGATGGCCTCCCCCCTAGTTGGTTCCTTGACATATAGCTCCACCCATACCGATTCCACATCATCCAAGCTAATGTCTTTCCTTACAATTGCATTAATTTCCTCTTTAACCAGCAACGCCACCCTGCCTCCTTTTCCTTTCTGTCTATCCTTCCTAAATGTTGAATACCCTTGGATGTTGAGTTCCAAGCCTTGGTCACCCTGGAGTCATGTCTCCGTGATGCCAACCACATTGTATCCGTTAACTGCTATCTGCACAGTTAATTCGTCCACCTTATTCCGAATACTCCTCAACATATTGGTCTAGAAAAGCATCCCTTATGCACTCCAGGAAATCCTCCTCCACCGTATTGTTTCCAGTTTGGTTAATCCAATTTATATGCATATTAAAGTCACCCATGATAACTGCTGCACCTTTATTGCATGCACTCCTAATTTCCTGTTTGATGCCCTCCCCAACATTACTACTACTGTTTGGAGGTCTGTGCACAACTCCCACTAGCATTTTCTGCTCTTTGGTATTCCGTAGCTCCACCCATACCGATTCCACATCATCCAAGCTGATGTCTTTCCTTACAATTGCATTAATTTCCTCTTTAACCAGCAACGCCACCCTGTCTCCTTTTCCTTTCTGTCTATCCTTCCTAAATGTTGAATACCCTTGGACGTTCAATTCCCAGCCTTGGTCACCCTGGAGCCATTTGATAATTATGTGCCCATTCTGCAAGTTTATTAATGTCTTCCTGTGTTTTGTTGCAGTCCTCCTCTGTATTACCTACACCCACCCCAATTTGGTGTCATCTACAAATTTTGAAATTGCACTTCCGATTCCCGAGTCCAAATCATTTATGTGAATGTTGAATAACAGTGGTCCCAGTATCAATCCTTGTGGAACACCACTTTCCACCTTTTGCCAGTCTAAGTAACTACCTTTAACCAATCATTCTGCTACTTGTTACCTGACTCCACATGTTCTGACCTTAGTACAAGTATACTATGTGGTACCTTATTGAAGACCTTTTGGAAATCCAAATATATTATGTCTACGACATTACCCTTATCTACCCTTCCAGTTACTTCTTCAAATAATTCAATAAGGTTAGTCAAGCATGACCTTCCCTTTTGAAATCTGCGTTGACTACTTACTCTTTACTGTATTTTCAGTTTCTAGATGTATTTCAATTATATCTTTGAGTAAGGATTCCTGCCACTGACATTAAGATCTCTAGCTCCCTGGACTTGTTCTATATCCTTTTTAAAATAAAAGAATCACATTAGCTGTTTGCCAGTCTGTGGCACTATTCCCTTTTTTAATGATTTAAAAAATATATATATGTGTAATAGTGCCTTTATTACCTCTTACCTAACTGCTTTTAATCCATCCAGACCAGGGATTTTATCCTCTCTAAGTTTGATTAGTTTATCGATTATCTCCCCCTTTTCTGTCTTAAATGGCTTTATATATTTTTTCATCACTTCTTCTAATGTCATGTCCATCATCTTAGTCTCCCTGGTAAATACCAAGACAAAGTAATTATTAATATTTCTCCCATTTCGGTGTAATTACTTGTGAGTTTATCGTGTGTAATCCTTAGTGGCCCTATCTCTATCGTGATTTTTTTCTTTTGTTATTTATATGTCTGTAGAATACCTATTTATTTTTATATTCTTTGATAATTTAATTTCATAGTTTCTCTTTGCCTTCCTAATTTTTTTTAACTTCTTTCCTAACCTTTTCATATTCCCTTTTATCATCCTCTCCTCTGTAATCTCAATACTTAGTGTGTGCATTTTTTTTTTTCAATTTTGCCCTTAGTCTTTTATTCATCCATGGTGTTTTATTTCTGGCTAGTTTTTTCTTGCTTTTTAGTGGAATATATTTTTCCCGGACTCTATTGATCACCATTTTAAATGTTTGTCACTGCTCTTCTATTTCTTTATGTGTCAGTAAATATTTTCCAGTTTATTTTCCATATTTCCATTCTCATCCCCTTAAAATCAGCATTTTTCCAATGTATTACTTTGGTCTTTGTCTTCTTTATCTCCTTCTCAATCTTTATTTTAAAATTTATTATGTGATCGCTATTGCCTAGATGATCCCCTACACTTACTACTCTTATCTGTTCTGATTCATTCCCCATTATTAGATTTAGCAGTGCTCCCTCTCAAGTTAGGCATTTTACGTACTGTGTAAGAAAGGAGTCCTGTATGCATTGAAAAATTTCTCCCAATGGGGTCACTCTTGATTAGGCAACATGAGATGTCATCTTACAGTAACAAACAGGAAACACCTGGTGAGAAACCATTAATTTGCAGAACAATAATCACTATTAGACCAATAAAGTATTTGATCTCCAATTCCACTTTGTTTTGAAAGATCATTTATACTGGGGCTGGTTTCTGCATTCGGAGATGAATGGGATGGCATGCATGGTAGGTGAGGTCAAGTGGAGAATGCTTGCAGAGTCAGCTCATTGGCAACATGTATTCAGCAATGCTCATGTTGAGGCTGCTTGACATTTAATTAAATTGTTGACTATTAGACAGTGCCAGATTTATCCTCCTGACTGCAACTCAAGCGTAGCAGGTAAATCTTCAGTCTCAGACTCAATGACATCATCCTCCTCGGGGACTGCCTGATCTTCTTCTTCCATTTGCTGCATGGTGACTCTTCTTCAAACAATAAAATTGTGCAACATTCAGCCCACCACTATTGTTTTGGAGATGTTTACAGAAAATAGCATACACCAGACCTGTCCAGACAATGGAACTTTTGCTTCAGTACGTTCATGGTAATATTTATTTGTACCCTTGTGGAGACATGTGCCTCATTACATTTCCTTAGAGCTGCAAATTTGTGGGTTAGGACTCACACCATGAGCCACAGTTCAATAGAGTATCCCTGATCTCCCATGATTCACTCATTTAGGCTAAATCTTCTGTTAAATAATGGTGACGTTGCAGATTGGTGTAGGATGAATATGTCATGGCAGTTTTCAGGGTAATTGGCATTCACCGGCATAATGTGGTGCAATGGTCACATGCAATATCAAGTTGTTTGAATGAACCCATTTCTATTAGTATTGGTGATAATGCCCTCACCCATCTGTAGCTTTGTAACCTCCTTCAGCTCTACAACCCTCCGAGATCTCTGCACTCTTCCAATTCTGGCATCTTGTACATTCCCAATTTTCATCACTCCACCACTGGCGACTACGCCTTCAGCTGTCGAGGCCCCAAGGTCTGAATTCCCTCCCTAATCCTCTTCTCTCAATCTCTCTCTCCTCCTTTAAGACATCTCTTAAAACCTACCTCTTTGACCAAGCTTTTGGATACCTGTCCTAATATCTCATGTGGCTCAGTGTCATAGTTTATTTGATAGCAATCCAGTGATGCACCTTGGGACATTTTACTATGTTCATGGCGCTGAGAAATGCAAGTTGTTGTTGTAAAAGGAGCCCATATGGTCACGAGTTGCATCAATCGGACTCTACTGTCTTGAGAACCCAGCCTTCCTGGAAAAAGCACAGAGCACTCTCCTGCTGCCAACAAATATTGTTCAGAAAAGAAATGAAGTCATTGGCCTTGCCAAACAATGCATCAGTGACCTTTATGTATTGGTGTTTTGCATACTGATTAATCCTGCAGCTGTCACCAAAGGCAGTTTCAGAGGAGCCGGTTGCGCACATGTTCAAGTCATGACTTTAACAACATTAGAAATAACTGTTCCTGTCCTAGATGATGTTTTCAGGTCTGACTGTAGAAGAAGCCAAAATTCTAAGAGCACTTTTCTAGTGAGGCATCGACATTGAAAGCTTTGAGCGACAAGAGCCAAGTCGCATATCCGCAGCATAACTAAAAACGCCTATTTTCATCTCCGTAACTTTGTCCGTCTCCGCCACTGCCTCAGCTCATCTGCTGCTGAAATGCTCAGCCATTACTTTGTTACCTCTAGACCTGACTGTTCCAATGCACTCCTGGCTGGCCTTCCACATTCTACCCTACGTAAACTTGAGGTCATCCAAAACTCGGCAGCTCATGTCATAGGTCACAGCAAGTTCTGCTCACTCATCACTCTTGTGCGTGCTGATCTACATTGGCTCCCGATTAGGCAACGCCTCGATTTCAAAATTCTCATCCTCGTTTTCAAGTCCCTCCATAGCCCCACCCCTCCCTATCTCTGTAATCTGTTTTATCCCCACATCCTCCCGAAATATCTGCGCTCCTCAAATTCTGCCCTCTTGAGCATCCCTGATGAAAATCATTCAACCATTGGTGGCCGTGCCTTCTGTTGCCTCGGCCCCAAACTCTGGAACTCCCTCTCTTTGACCAAGCTCTTAGTTATCTTCCCTAATTTCTTCTTATGAGACTCGGTGTCAAATTTTTGACTTATCATCATAGGCACTTCCTCGAACAAGGATGACTTGCTTCCACATAAGTTCACAGATGCTTCAATGAAGGACCCGATATTCCAGTCCTGAATTCCAATTGAAGGATGGAAGATGCCTGTGCGTGGATTTTTTTTAACGTGTGGTGACTGTTGCACATTAGCCACCACACAGGCTTGACAGAGCTAGGCCTTTATCCAGTGGCAAGGGTTAACCAGGACGACTGGAGACCTGCTCTGCTGCACAGACCCAGTGCGCACCCATATCGCAGTGTGGGCTGGCCCGTGCTGCCTCTGGGCCCTCGGCTCTTCTGAGCCCCATACCCTCATTCTCCGCTCCTCCGCCACAAACACTCGCCGCTCCTCCGCCACAAACTCTTGCTGCACCTCCGCCACGATCTCTCGCCGCTCCTCCGCCACAAACTCTCACCGCACCTCCGCCACGCTCTCTCGCCGCACCTCCACCACAAACATTCACCGCACTTCCGCCACGATCACCCACCAAATCTCAGCCACGATCTCTCATCACTCATCCACCCCGATCACGCGTCGCAAGTTCGCTATGACCTTCCCGCTCCTCCGCTGTACCAGGGCCCCGTCGATGCTCCTGCCCACACTCCAAACGGCGACCTGGGTCCCGATGACGTCACCCAGTCGCCCACCTCAAAGCCGTCGCACATTTGTGTCGGCTCATGCTGGAAGCTGCAGTGGCTCGCTCCAGCTCTTATACTCCCGACCTGCGGTGATGTCCTCTCGCAGGTCTGTGAAGCACCTTTGGACATTTTACGATGTTAAAGATGCTATATAAATACAAGTTGTTGTTGTTGTTGTTGTATTTGTTTGGATCATTCACGTCCTCTTACTTACTATATGTAGTATCAGCATCAATGTCTTCCAAGTTAGGTACAGCACAACCAAAATGCAGAGTAAAGCTCTCTCTATTCTGCGCCATCAATGGGGCATAAATTCAGTACTGTTGCGCTGGATTTATGGACATAAAATGGGAACGAGGAGGACAAACTTGCCAGAATGATAGTCCATGACCGATTTGTGCATGTGTTGGGGCTGCCACTAATTCCATCAGAGCCTTTTGTTAGGCATTCCGTGTGCTTGCCTGAAATGAGCACAGGCCTGCTTTCAATTATGTAATGATGGTCCTGTGGCCATTTCCAGCAAATTTGTTTAAACTTGTCAGATCTTGCACTGTGTCCTTAACCTGCTAGTCCTGCCTCTTGATTAATATTGCAAGTGGTTGCTGACCCACATTCTCCCCACCACCCTGTTTGCGCCTCTCCCCTTCTCTGAACATACCTGCCTCCTGACATTTAATCCTTGGCGTATTAAAGATTTTCGTAGAAATCATTTCTGTAGATTGCACTTTAGAAACTATCTCAAAAATATTCAAATACAAGCTCTGGTATACCGGTATATCAACTGCTATCTTTGATATTCCTCATCAGTCATTTTTCCAAAAAACAGTTATTCCTGAGAACAGTGCCATTTAAAATGTTTTAGTCTCAAAGAAAAGTGTACTAACCTTAACAATGTACTACTGTGTCAAATTTTAATTTTATCAAGAACCACTTACAGATTTGATAGCCTTCAAATGATTTTAAATGGTTGTAGTACACTAACGTTCTGTTAGCCTGAACAAATACTGCATTGTTGGAGAAAGTAGATCAAGGAGACAGGAACAATAAAGACATAACCGAGTTCATTTAGGAAAGTTTTTGTGAATAGATAAATGTTTATCAGTATAACAAACTAATGATTTCTAACACAAAACACATGCACATTATCAATTAATTATTGATTATACTTTGCTTAACAGAAAGCTGAATTTTAATAAAAGCACATTTGACACAGAATTATACAAATGAATTTAAGAATACTCTTGTACTCACCTAAATGCAGTGATGACAGATTTCAGGTAATATTTTCCCAATATAGATGGCTCATACAGTTCTGAAAACTAACAGTTGAAGAGTGCATAAGAAAGTATGGAATTAAAGAGGGCCATTTGGCCATTTGCTAAGCCTTGTTCATTTTGTCCTATCACAGATTCAACCCAATGCATTCAATCTCTGTGAGAAGCAACCAACCATCCCAGGTAAATATCATCATTTTAAAGAAGAAAACCATGTTCATTTTTAATCTATCCTCTAATTAAAACAAGTTTGGTTATTTTTTTTAAATTCCAAATAATTTCAGATAAAGTTAAGAATATAATAAGAACATAAGAAATAGGAGCAGGAGTAGGCCATATGGCCCCTTAAGCCTGCACCGCCATTCAATAAGATCAAGGCTGAACTTCAACCTCAACTCCAATTTCCCGCCTTATCACCATATCCCTTGATTCCTTTATTGTCCAAAAATCTATCTCAGTCTTGAATATATTGGTCAACTGAGCATCTACAGCCCTCTGGAGTAGATAAGTTCAAAGGTTCACAACGCTCTGAATGAAGAATTTTCTCCTCATCTCAGTCGTAAATGGCCAACCCCTTATCCTGAGACTATGACCTTCAGTTCTAGACTCTCCAATCCGGGGAAACAGCCTCTCAACATCTACCCTGTCAAGCCCTCAAAGAATTTTTATATTTCAATAAGATCACCTCTCATTTTTCTAAACTCCAGAGAATATAGGCCCATTCTATTCAATAAAGAATCTCATTTAACATCATCCTTCTAAAATACCAAACCTCCCTTTAACATCCATCTAAATAGACAGAGTTTCTAGTTAACGTCACAACCAAAGAATGACATTTACAAAAATACAGAACGTCCTCAGTACTGCACTAGAGTGTCATTTCAGAAAATGGGGGTGACTTTCCATAGAGGCTCTCCTGCTCCTTCACCTTAATTTCAGTGGATGAGCATTAGAACATCCATGGAAATTCACCCCCTTTGTGTCCAAATCCAGGGGTGGAACTTGTATACATAGAAGTAAATGTGTGCAGGGGTTCTCCTGATTGTCCACTGTAACTTTAGTGGACAAGCCAAGGAAACCTCGTAAAAATGGCACAAATGTGTTTACACACAAAATCAGAGAATCATAGAATTGTTACAGCACGGAAGAAGACCATTCGGCCCATTGAGCCCATGCCGGCTCTTTGCAAAAGCATCTCACCTTCCCCCATAGGCCTGCAATTCTTTTCTTTCAGGTACTAATCCAATTCCCTTTTGAAAGCCATGATTGATTCTGACTCCACCATCCTTTCTGGCAGTGCATTCCAGATCCTAATCACTTGCTACATAAAAAAGTTTTTTCTCCTGTTGCCATGAATTCAGATCAATGTATTTATTTAACTGCATCAGTTTTTAGAATCATAGATTGGTTACAACACGGAAGAAGGCCATTCAGCCCATCGAGCCTGTGCTAGCTCTCTGCAAGAGCACCTCAGCTAGTTCTACTCCCCCCCCTTTCCCCGTGGCCCTGCGATTTTATTTCCTTTCTAGTACTTATCCATCTCCCTTTTGAAAGCAGTGATTGAGTCTGCCTCCACCACCCTTTCAGGCAGTGCCAACCAGATCCTAACTACTCGGTGTGTAAAAAGAAAAAAATTCTTATGTCACCTTTGGTTCTTTTGCCAATGATCTTAAATCTGTGTCCTCTGGTTCTTGACCCTTCGGCCAATGGGAACAGTTTCTCTTGATCTACTCTGTCCAGACCCCTCATGACTTTGAACACCTCGATCAAATCTTCTCTCAATCTTCTCTGCTCCAAAGAGAACAACCCCAGCTTCTCCAGTCTATCCACATAACCGACGTTCCTCATTCCTGGAATCATTCTCGTAAATCTTTTCTGCACCCTCTCCAAGGCCTTCACATCCTTCCTAAAGTGCAGTGCCCAGAATTGGACATAATAATCCAGTTGAGGCCAAACCAGTGTTTTATACAGGTTCATCATAATTTCCACGTTTTTGTACTCTATACCTCTATTTATGAAGCCCAGGATCCCGTAAGCTTTTTTAACCACTTTCTCAACCTGCCACCTTCAACGATTTGTGCACGAATACCCCAATGTTCATGTACCCCCTTTAGGATTGTACCCTTATATTTCCTCTCCTCATTCTTTCTGCCAACATTGCACTTTTCTGCGTTAAATTTCACCTGCCATGTGTCTGTCCATTCCACCAGCCTGTCTATGTCCTCTTGAAGTCTATCACTATTCTCCTCACTGTTCACTATACTTCCAAGTTTTGTGTCATCTGCAAATTTTGAAATTGTGCCCTGTACAACCACATCCAAGTCATTAATATATATCAAGAAAAGCAATGGTCCTAGAACCAACACCGCTGTATACCTTCATGTTTCCTTTTCTATCTTTACTAACATATGTCCACATTTCATATTACTTTCTTAAATTTATCCAAATTAAAATCCATCTTTGATTGCATATCCCATTCACTTAAATTGTTCATATTTTGGGATATTCTTAACATCTTTTATTCCAGCCCCCAACCACATATATTGATGCGATCATAAATGTTATACAACATTCAATCTCCTGCCCAATCCTGGAAAAGTGGGGCCCCAGTCAGCGTTGGGGCCTGAATACCCAAAGATCAGAGGCCAAAATTAGTTTTGGTGGGGTTCAAAGGAAGTATTGCTGGTGTTTCTGCCATCTTCAATGAGGAGGTGAACCAGAAATGTACTCCAAACAACCAAAATCCTACATGGGGCACCCCCTCCCTGATTCCACACCCTTCACACTCTTTCAAATTTTATAGGTTATCATTTCTGAGTGGAGAAGAAACGCTCCTTCCTTCAAACAGGTCACAATTCACACTTCCCTGGAAAGGTGCAGTGTAACTCAAACTTGGCTCCAGTAAGCATCAAACATTCATCTAGTGGGGGGGAGGGAGGTTGTATTGGGGGCATAGAAACATAGAAACATAGAAAATAGGTGCAGGAGCAGGCCATTCAGCCCTTCTAGCCTGCACCGCCATTCAATGAGTTCATGGCTGAACATGAAACTTCATTACCCCCTTCCTGATTTCTCGCCATACCCCTTGATTCCCCGAGTAGTAAGGACTTCATCTAACTCCCTTTTGAATATATTTAGTGAATTGGCCTCAACTACTTTCTGTGGTAGAGAATTCCACAGGTTCACCACTCTCTGGGTGAAGAAGTTTCTCCTCATCTCGGTCCTAAATGGCTTACCCCTTATCCTTAGACTGTGACCCTTGGTTCTGGACTTCCCCAACATTGGGAACATTCTTCCTGCATCCAACCTGTCCAAACCCGTCAGAATTTTAAACGTTTCTATGAGGTCCCCTCTCACTCTTCTGAACTCCAGTGAATACAAGCCCAGTTGATCCAGTCTTTCTTGATAGGTCAGTCCCACCATCCCAGGAATCAGTCTGGTGAATCTTCGCTGCACTCCCTCAATAGCAAGAACGTCCTTCCTCAAGTTAGGAGACCAAAACTGTACACAATACTCCAGGTGTGGCCTCACCAAGGTCCTATACAACTGTAGCAACACCTCCCTGCCCCTGTACTCAAATCCCCTCGCTATGAAGGCCAACATGCCATTTGCTTTCTTAACCGCCTGCTGTACCTGCATGCCAACCTTCAATGACTGATGTACCATGACACCCAGGTCTCGCTGCACCTTCCCCCTTCCTAATCTGTCACCATTCAGATAATAATCTGTCTCTCTTTTTTTACCACCAAAGTGGATAACCTCACATTTATCCACATTATACTTCATCTGCCACGCATTTGCCCACTCACCTAACCTATCCAAGTCACTCTGCAGCCTCATAGCATCCTCCTCGCAGCTCACACTGCCACCCAACTTAGTGTCATCCGCAAATTTGGAGGTACTACATTTAATCCCCTCGTCTAAATCATTAATGTACAATGTAAACAGCTGGGGCCCCAGCACAGAACCTTGCGGTACCCCACTAGTCACTGCCTGCCATTCTGAAAAGTACCCATTTACTCCTACTCTTTGCTTCCTGTCCTGTTCTCAATCCACGTCAGCACACTACCCCCAATCCCATGTGCTTTAACTTTGCACATTAATCTCCTGTGTGGGACCTTGTCGAAAGCCTTCTGAAAGTCCAAATATACCACATCAACTGGTTCTCCTTTGTCCACTTTACTGGAAACATCCTCAAAAAATTCCAGAAGATTTGTCAAGCATGATCTCCCTTTCACAAATCCATGCTGACTTGGACCTATCATGTCACCATTTTCCAAATGCGCTGCTATGACATCCTTAATAATTGATTCCATCATTTTACCCACTACTGAGGTCAGGCTGACCGGTCTATAATTCCCTGCTTTCTCTCTCCCTCCTTTTTTAAAAAGTGGGGTTACATTGGCTACCCTCCACTCGGTAGGAACTGATCCAGAGTCAATGGAATGTTGGAAAATGACTGTCAATGCATCCGCTATTTCCAAGGCCACCTCCTTAAGTACTCTGGGATGCAGTCCATCAGGCCCTGGGGATTTATCGGCCTTCAATCCCATCAATTTCCCCAACACAATTTCCCGACTAATAAAGATTTCCCTCAGTTCCTCCTCCTTACTAGACCCTCTGACCCCTTTTATATCCGGAAGGTTGTTTGTGTCCTCCTTAGTGAATACTGAACCAAAGTACTTGTTCAATTGGTCTGCCATTTCTTTGTTCCCCATTATGACTTCCCCTGATTCTGACTGCAGGGGACCTACGTTTGTCTTTACTAACCTTTTTCTCTTTACATACCTATAGAAACTTTTGCAATCTGCCTTAATGTTCCCTGCAAGCTTCTTCTCGTACTCCATTTTCCCTGCCCTAATCAAACCCTTTGTCCTCCTCTGCTGAGTTCTAAATTTCTCCCAGTCCCCAGGTTCGCTGCTATTTCTGGCCAATTTGTATGCCACTTCCTTGGCTTTAATACTATCCCTGATTTCCCTAGATAGCCACGGTTGAGCCACCTTCCCTTTTTTATTTTTATGCCAGACAGGAATGTACAATTGTTGTAATTCATCCAAGCGGTCTCTAAATGTCTGCCATTGCCCATCCACAGTCAACCCCTTAAGTATCATTCGCCAATCTATCTTAGCCAATTCACGCCTCATACCTTCAAAGTTACCCTTCTTTAAGTTCTGGACCATGGTCTCTGAATTAACTGTTTCATTCTCCATCCTAATGCAGAATTCCACCATATTATGGTCACTCTTCCCCAAGGGGCCTCGCACAATGAGATTGTTAATTAATCCTCTCTCATTACACAACACTCAGTCTAAGATGGCCTCCCCCCTAGTTGGTTCCTCGACATATTGGTCTAGAAAACCATCCCTTATGCACTCCAGGAAATCCTCCTCCACCGTATTGCTTCCAGCTTGGCTAGCCCAATCTATGTGCATATTAAAGTCACCATTATAACTGCTGCACCTTTATTGCATGCACTCCTAATTTCCTGTTTGATGCCCTCCCCAACATCACTACTACTGTTTGGAGGTCTGTACACAACTCCCACTAACGTTTTTTGCCCTTTAGTGTTCTGCAGCTCTACCCATATAGATTCCACATCATCCAAGCTAATGTCTTTCCTAACTATTGCATTAATCTCCTCTTTAACCAGCAATGCTACCCCACCTCCTTTTCCTTTTATTCTATCCTTCCTGAATGTTGAATACCCCTGGATGTTGAGTTCCCAGCCCTGATCATCCTGGAGCCACGTCTCCGTAATCCCAATCACATCATATTTGTTAACATCTATTTGCACACTTAATTCATGCACCTTATTGCGGATACTCCTTGCATTAAGACACAAAGCCTTCAGGCTTGCTTTTTTAACACCCTTTGTCCTTTTAGAATTTTGCTGTACAGTGGCCCTTTTTGTTCTTTGCCTTGGGTTTCTCTGCCCTCCACTTTTCCTCAATGTTTCTCTTTCCTACAGCAGTCATCTAATCTACGTGGGTGCAGGGGGTGGGGAGGGGTAATATTGCATCACTGAGTTATCGGGCAAGGCAGCCTGAGAATTTCAGTAGCATGTTCTAGCAAGGTCTTCGAATCTCTCAATGGTGGGTTAGACAGATTCAAAAAAAGTGAGTGGCCGTCTTCAAAGGAAATTCAATAAGATATTGAGTGCTAAAAGTTTCATTTGAAATTAACAGTTTGCAATATAAAGATACTCCATTTACTACACCTTTGGGAAACAGTAGACTAATCTACACAGAGCCACCGGCAGCCAGGTGTGGAACCCACTGGAGACTCAAATATTAGCCCAGAAGTTGTGCTCCTGATGATGGCATATGCTAAGCATACGCCATTGTAAGCCTTCTGAAAGTCCCGCAAGTCCGGGGTTTCCACAGGCACTGCGTGTAGTGTATGGAGAGTCAGACTGAACACTGTGAGCTCAAAGTAATGTGTGACCTTAATCTTTTATTGCAGGTCTCCAGAGTGCCTCTCCCACCTGTGAAGCACTCTTAAATACCTGTGCTCCCAAGGGATTATGAGATCCCTTGGGACTCCGGGGAATGAGCCCTCTGGTGGCTGTACAGAGTATATACAAGTCCAGATACATAACAACATTCCCTCCTAAAGTCAACAGTGTAACTATTTACAATGTGAGTCGATCTGGGGCCCTTCTTGCCCTGGTTGATCGTCTCGGTGTGAAGGCTGGTGTTGTCGAGTCATTTGTTGGGCCCTCGCTGGGCTGCTATGGAGCTGGCCTTGCTAGGCTGCCTGGTGTGTTGGGCCCTGCCGGGCTGCTGTGGATGATGGGTTCTGCTTCGTGGTCAACCGTGGTGTCGGTTGCCACTGGTGTGTGTGTTGGGAGATCAAAAAAGGTAGGGTCCAAGGTGGGTTGCTCAGGGTAGTCCGTGAATCTGAATTTGATTTGGTCCAAGTGTTTCCGGTGAATGAGTCCATTTGAAAGTTTGACCCGAAACACTCTGCTCCCCTCTGGCCACGAAAGTGCCGGGAATCCACTTGGGACCTTGCCCATAATTTAATACAGATACAGGATGTAAGAGAAAAGTTTGGCATTAGGGGTACCAGCAGGACAAGGGTTAAAGTGCTGGTTCCTGCACCGACCCATAAGGAGGTAAAAGGCCTCTCTTCGGCCTTGGACATTCCAGTACCAAGGCTCCAGAAGTTATTAATTCAATATGTACCAGGACATTAGATAATATTCTGACAGGATACGATGTGAGAATCGAAACAGACATTGATAAGACCTTGCAAAGAGGCTCGAGGCAGACTCACGGGCACCAAGGAGAATCAGCAAATTTTAACCTGATGAAGTCATCCGAGATACGGCCCAAGGTGGTCACGAGATCTTGGCCTGTTAATCCGAAATAGCACTGATAAGGTAGTCCAATTAGAGAAATAGTACTGATAAGGTAGTCCAACTAGAGATCTAGGGAGGTCTTACCAGGGAACGGAGAGGTTTTTGAAATGTATAAAATTTATATGATTGTGCTGTTCGGGGAGCATCTCCACTCACAGGCGGCTGTAATGAGAGGTGTTCCCGGACGTTCGTAAATAAAGATCATTATACATTGCCATCCGTCTCTGTCTGCTAACTCCAGGGGCTGTTACGCTGGTTGGGGCAAGCGTCGATCCTTTATATCAGAGGGTCCACTCGTGGGAAGAGAAGCCTTCCCAATTCCCCCTACATTTGGCGCTCGCAGCAGGGTACAAGAACTTCCCGAATGGAACAATGATCCAGCTGTTGGGGTGAGTATGTTTAATTTACCACCTTCAAGTTAGAGTTGTGGCATTGTAAACCAGGAGGGAAGGACATCTGTACAAAGAACCATCTGTAGCAGGTCCAGGAGGGACGGAGACAGAGGACAGGGATGATCTAGGGGTGGAAGGGGGTCAAAAGGTGCATCCTAAAATGCGCGCTTGTAGGTAGCACAGCAGTGCGAGGGTACGACGCAAGGGAAGATATAGTTGAAGGTCTATTGACCCGAAGCGGTACGAGCGCACGGTGCAGGAACGAGAGATTGAGGACATAGAGGACATAGAGACGACGTCCCCGCAGTGACGGGATATGTTGACCCAAAGCGTGGCAGTACGAGTGTACGGCGCCAAATGAAGACATATAGATATAAATAACGTCCTGCATACCTAACACGAATTAAAGGGAGTGCCCAAGACCCTCATAGCTCCGAAGAAGATGGGTAACTCGACAAGTAAAAGGACAAATGAGGCTGGTGAGGGAACGGGGACCCAGGCCATTAAACAAGGGAAGAAGGGAGAGTGTAGCCGGGGACCCGAGGGGTCTCTATTAGAGTTACCAAGTAACAAATACGCAACCTTAATGGAAGGAATGAAACGGAAAGGGTGGCAGCCCACGGATGCCCCTGATAGGCAGAAAAAATGGTGGGATAGTCAGACCAAAAATAAGGTTAGAATGGCTCAGGCAATTATCCTCATCTGCTACCGAGAACTAGTATTGGAAATAGATACCCGTGGAGAGTTGATTCAGAGATTAAACACGAAAATAGCAACCTTAGAAAGGGCTGTAAAGGAGAACGGTAAACCCCTACAGTGTGCATCAGCAACACCCGACCTAAAGTCAGCCCCGATAACCGCCCCAATGTATCCTTTCCTGGAGAAAATACCGGTAGGAGAGCCTCAGGATGATGGAATACAGAGAGAGCCTCCGGCATATAATGAATATGTACAGGCAGCTCCCGTACGCACGACTACCACCCCTGCACACGGGCAGCAACCCGCTCACGGCACTATACAAGAAGTTCCCCTCACCCCGCATGAGAGACAGACACTACTAAAGGATCTACCCACACCCAAACCCAATAGCAGAAATACAGAGTTCTGGCAAAAGGTTGAGGAAATGTTCGATGCACATAACTTAATTTTAGGTGACATAAACAGTTTGGTAAAGGCCAAAACCAGTCATGTAAATTGGCAGAGGGCTACCCTAGGCGTGCAACGTGGCGACTGGATGACGATAGGGAACCAGACCAAGCCACAGCGGTTACTAGACCTAAAACACGGGATGGATGGATGTTGGAGACCTATAAGAACTAACTGGAGCAGAATATTAAAGATAACCCAAAAGCCAAACGAAACTGTAGGAGAGTATGGGGAGTGGAAATGGCTCGAGTACAAGGACCACTCCGGTGCTAATGACCCCGAGAAAGATGACGAGGCATTCTTAGAAATGTTTAAGGATGGGCTGGGGGAGGTGCATCAAAAAATAATTAAACTGGGATTCAAGATAGGGAATGACTATGATGGGATCTTAGAGTGGGCACAGAATGTAGAGGAGCTAAAGGCCGAGCAGAAAGAGAAAGTGTCTAAGATGGTGGTGGCAGCACTAGCAACAGAAGGAAAGGAAGGGGATGGGGACCTCCGCGCCGCCCCCTTGACATGTTACACATGCCATCAGGATGGACATTTTAGCAGAGAATGCCCGCAAAAGGAGGTCAGGAAAGGGACGTATAGACCCAGGTGCCATAATTGCAATAAACTGGGACACATAGCAAGAAGATGCTGGGCACCGGGAAGGGGAGAGACAGGAAAGGGTCCCCAGCAAACTGGGAAGCAAACCCTCCAAACCGGGAAACAGCTAAGGATGCCCATTACCCGTGAGGAACTGGTGGAGATCCTCCAGCAAAAAACATTGCCCCCGCCGGAGCCAACCTCTAATGAAGAGCTCCTCAACTTACTCAAACTGGCCAGTGGTGGCCGTTAGGGGTTACCGGCCCCCAAATGAAGGTTGGGACGGCCAACGTTAGATCCCCATATGTTTATTAGTGCAGTGTTAGGGGGCCGGCAGTGCAACATGTTAGTAGACACGGGAGCGTCGGTGTCCATAACCAACCTAGACCTCCCCCTTACCCAGACCACGGTCAATATCCAAGGGATGGGGGGGATTTTAAAAAGCAACATTGAGTGAAGTAGTACCTCTAGAGATACAGGGCATAATGATACCCACCCAATTCTGGGGAAATAATACCCAGGTGGGGGATGCCACTGCAGTTGGACTCAGATCAAGGTACGCATTTTACGGGGAAAATCATGAAACAAGCCTGTGCCCTGCTGGGGATTAAACAAAAATTCCACATCCCGTACCATCCGGAATCTTCCGGATTGCTACAGCAAATGAATAGGAGCCTAAAAACCGCATTAGCCAAAGCAATCGAGGAGACCGGGAAGGGGTGGGTGGAGTTACTCCAACAAATCCTAATGAAATTAAGAGCTACCCCGAGCCGAACTACCGGACTGACCCCCTTTGAGCTAATGACAGGAAGAGCCATGAGATTGCCAGAAGTATTAGTATCTGGGAGTGAGGACGTAGGACCCTACAAAGACAAGATACGGAGGCTCGTCATGGAGTTATGTAAACAGCTACATGGATTACGAGCGCAAGCTAGGGACCAACAGAGCGTTAAAGATTTAGAAAGGGATACGAAGGAACAAAGGGTTCAGGTACCCCCCACAGGGAGCCAGGTCATGGTGAGGTTAAATCCCGAAAGACCCGGATTCTCACCAAAATGGACCGGACCCCACCAAGAGATCATGATCAGCGATACATGCGCTTGCATAGATATGGGGGGTAGTGGTAGATGGAAGCACTGGACCCAGTTGAAACGATTTGGATCTTAACCAACCGGTGGACACCAGAAACGTTGTGTTTTACAGAATCCTATTCCTCCTTGGAGCCGGGACGTCCTCCGACGAAGGAAGCCACAGACCTCAAGGCCTATACTCTGAAACCTCTAACTGTGATTCCGATTCAAGAGCCTTAGTGGTGGTAGCCGGTACAACAGTAGATTTAAATTGTAGCATTGGACTAACGGGCATAACTCAACTCAATACGGATCTGAATCGACATTGGGAGTGGACCAATAATAAGGGCCTAACAGTAGTAGTAAACGAGACCGCAGTGTGCTTCGCGCTAGAGAAGAAACAGGGAAGTTGCACTTATAGGGAGGGGGCACAAATAAGGTGCACACCTGTCTTTGCCCAATTCTCAGGGAGGCCTCAGCCAGGGGATAGCAGGTGGAGAATACGCCCGGCCTCCCCGTGCATGGGGACGGATCAGTGGTGTTGGGACGTTCGGGTCCAGAATAGATCCACCACCGCTGCTCCGACAACCACTCTGGGAACAACAACTCTTTATAGTATCACCACACATCCCCCTCCCACATGCCAGTCCATAAAGACGGGAACCACAGGGGGACTAGTAATAAAGGAATCTAAGAAGAGGATACATTTTGGGGTGCGGCAACGGCTACTTACGGTGGTCCTAAAACTCATGGATATCATCCTTCCTAGCTTCTGTGGGAATGAGACTATAAGTCTGTACCAAAATCTGACTCAGCGAATCCTTGAAGGCCCGGAATCCACAACCATGAGATTCAATATCAGAAAGGGGATAGAACGAGGTCGAACAAAAAGGGATATGCTGGAAATGCTGGGCATGGGTTACGCTGCAGGCCTTGCAACAGTGAATACCATAGACCTGTATGCAATAGACGACCGGGTCAATACCTTGATGCAAATCTTAAGGGGTTTATTGGGAAGGGACATAAATAACCAAACCCTACAAGTGCGGTTGGGAGATGGCGCGGAAGGGGAACTGTTACAAGTGGCCCATACATTACAGAAGCATGCCAAGATAATAAATTTGATCCACGCAATGGGGAACGACATAAGTAAACGATTACAAGCTGAGATAGTTTGCTCCGGGTATGGGGCCTGGATATTAAGTGAAGTACAACATAACTTGGAGCAACTCCAGAATGGGGACATACCAGATTGGATCCCGAACAGCATACTTAACAATTGGACTCAAGATAAAAAAATGAATAACACGTGCGAGGTACGAAGGAATACTCACGCATGGGTGCCAAAATTCAGATGTATTACTGGGTGGGTGAATATGATCGGATTTGTGCTGTCCATACCACAGTATGATGTAACAAAGGGAGACCCCTTATACCAGATCGATAATATCGGTGAAGTGAGAAACCAAACTCGCTTGTATTACCTTCAGCCTGCCAGACAGGTGATTAAAATTAACAATAGTACCAAAGGCATTGACATAACTGACTGCTATAAAAATAACCAAGTGGTTTTATGTCGAGGTACGCCACGAATGACGAATGATGATTGTGGATTCCACCAGATAAACGGATGTATGCTGAGTATCACTCCTCTTGAACACGATCTTGAGACCATCGCTGTCCCGCAAGGAAATGGAGAGTGATGCGTGAGCACAGGGGCAGCCAACCTGATGATTAAGACCAGAGGAGGAGTCACCCCTTGTGTCCTCATTAGCCCTAACTTCTGTTTCAGACCCAAGGGAGAAATAGACATAAACGGATATCACATACATCCCGAGACAATGGAAATCATCCATGGAACAGTCACGGATACCCTCCGAGAGGGGTACATGGAGGCGGTATGGGAACCGCAAGACAAACATATACCGGAATTAAATGAGGAACAATTACGTTTGGTGCAAGGAATCCAGAATCAGAGACGACGTATGTCCGGCTGATGGAAGAAATAGACAACCTACAGAGAGACACGAATGCAATGCTGGCTGATCAGCTCTGGTACTCAAAGCTGTGGGACATTGGACTTAATATTCAAATTCACCCATGGATAAGAATAATATCACATGTACTTGTAGTAATACAGGGCCTTGTTCTGATGGTCATGATGGGATTAACATGTGCACGAATTAAACAGGCCAAACGACATGGTTGAGCATGCGCTATGATTAAGACCATAAGGGATGAAAATTTAAGCAGTCCGACAGGAAGGACTTACCTTATATAACTCTGCGGGAAAGGTCTCAGGAGGTCCCGAAGCTTGGGAGATGGGCACCCAGGTGAACGGACCTATCTGGCGTATAGCCAAGGGCCAAAAAGGGGGGAAATGTAAGAGAAAAATTTGGCATTAGGGGTACCAGCAGGACAAGTGTTAAAGTGCTGGTTCCTGCACCGACCCATAAGGAGGTAAAAGGCCTTGTACATTCCAGTACCAAGGTTCCAGAAGTTATTAATTCAATATGTACCAGGATATTAGATAATATTCCGACAGGATACAATGTGAGAACCGAAACAGACATTGATAAGACCTTGCTCGAGGCACACTCACGGGCACCAAGGAGAATCAGCAAATTCTAACCTGATGAAGTCATCCGAGATACGGCCCAAGGTGGTCACGAGATCTTGGTCTGTCAATCCGAAATAGCACTGATAAGGTAGTCCAATTAGAAAAGTAGTACTGATAAGATAGTCCAATTAGAGATCTCAGGAGGTCTTACCAGGGAATGGAGGGGTTTTTGAAATGTATAAAAGTTGTATGATTGTGCTGTTCGGGGAGCATCTCCACTCACAGGCGGCTGTGATGAGAGGTGTTCCCGAACATTCGTAAATAAAGATCATTATACCTTGCCATCCGGTCTCTGTCTGCTAACTTTGAGGGCTGCTATGTGGATTGGGGCGAGCGTCGACCCTTTATATCAGAGGGTACACTCGTGGGAAGAGAAGCCTTCCCAATTCCCCCTACACAGGATCATTGACTTCAATCTCGCGTGACACATTTGCGCTATCATGGTATGCACTTTGTTGAAGCCGCCTGCTCTCTCCCTGTTCATGTAGATCAGGGTGAACTAACGAGAGCCTTGTCTTAAGGGCTCTTTTCATGAGCAGTTCAGCAGGTGGGATCCCAGTGAGTGAGTGTGGTCTCGTGCGGTAGCTAACCAGGACTCGGGATAGGCGAGTCTGTAGTGAGCCTTCAGTTACCCTCTTCAAGCCTTGCTTGATGGTTTGCACTGCTCTCTCTGCCTGACCTTTGGACACTGGTTTAAACGAGGCATGTGTGACATTTTTGATCCCGTTACGGGTCGTAAATTCTTTGAACTCAGCACTGGTAAAACATGGCCCGTTGTCGCTCACCAGGACATCAGGTAAGCCATGTGTGGCAAACATGGCCCGCAGGCTTTCAGTGGTGGCAGCGGACGTGCTTGCCGACATTATCTCACATTCAATCTGCTTGGAGTACGCGTCTACAACCACAAGGAACATTTTACCCAAGAACAGGCCTGCATAGTTGACGTGTACCCTAGACCACGGTTTGGAGGGCCAAGACCATAAACTTAGCGGCGCCTCCCTGGGTACATTGCTTAACTGCGAGCATGTATTACGTCTGTGAACGCAGGACTCTAAGTTCGCATTGATGCCGGACCACCACACATGGGATCTGGCTATCGCTTTCATCATTACGATACCTGGGTGGGTACTGTGGAGGTCATTGATGAAGGTGTCTCTGCCCTTCTTGGGGACCACTACTTGATTGCCCCACAGAAGGCAGTCTGCCTGTATAGACATTCCATCTTTGCGCCGCTGGAATGGCTTTATCTCTTCCTGCATTTCCACTGGGACACTGGACCAGCTCCCGTGAAGCACACAGCTTTTGACTAGAGATAATAAGGGGTCCTGGCTTGTCCAGGTTTTGATCTGCCGGGCAGTGATGGGTGATTGCTCACTCTCAAATGCTTCCATAACCATGGCTAGATCTGGGGGCTGCGCCATTTCCACCCCCGTGGTGGGCAACGGCAGCCTACTGAGAGCATCTGTGCCTGGCCTGTGGCGGATGGCGTAGTTGTATGCGGACAACGTGAGCGCCCATCTCTGGATGCGGGCCGATGCGTTGGTATTCATCTCTTTGCTCTCAGTAAACAAGGATATAAGTAGCTTATGGTCAGTTTCTAATTCAAATTTTAGCCCAAATAGGTATTGATGCATTTTCTTTACCCCATAGACATATGCTAACGCTTCTTTTTCAATCATGCTGTAGGCTCTCTCGGCCTTAGACAGACTCCTGGATGCATAAGCAACCAGTTGCAGTTTCCCGAAATCATTGGTTTGTTGCAATACACACCCGATGCCATATGACGACGTATTACATGCTAATACCAAACGCTTACATGGATCATACAACACAAGCAATTTGTTTGAGCATAACAATTTTCTCGCTTTTACAAAAGCATTTTCTTGGCTTTTGCCCCAAACCCACTCGCCCCTTTTTCGTAGTAAGACATGTCGTGGTTCTAGCAGGGTGCTGAGACCCGGTTAGAAGTTACCAAAGTAATTCAAGAGTCCCAGGGACGACCGCAGCTCCATCTCGTTCTGTGGCCTCGGTGCGTTATCGATTGCCTCCGTCTTCGCGTTAATGGGCCTGATGCCATCCGCCGCAATCCTCCTTCCAAGAATTCCACTTCAGGCGCCAGGAAAACACACTTCGAGCGTTTTAACCTGAGCCCCACGCAGTTGAGCCAACTAAGAACCTCCTCCAGGTTCTGCAGATGCTCGGCTGTGTCCCGACCTGTGACCAAGATGTCGTCCTGGAAGACCACGGTGTGCGGGACCGACTTCAGTAAACGTTCTATGTTTCTCTGGAATATCGCCACCACTGATCGGATTCCAAACGGGCATCTGTTATAAACAAAAAGACCTTTGTGCGTGTTGATGCAGGTGAGAGCCTTCGATGATTCCTCCAGTTACTGCGTCATGTAGGCTGAGGTCAGATCCAGCTTCGTGAACGTCTTTCCTCCCACCAGCGTTGCAAAGAGGTCATCGGCTGTTGGAAGTGGGTATTGGCCCTGCAGGGAGAAACGATTGATAGTCAATTTGTAATCACCACAGATTCTGACGGTACCGTCTCCTTGAGGACTGGGACAATAGGACTGGCCCACTCGCTGAACTCGATCGGTGAGATGATGCCCTCTCTTTGTAGCCGGTTGAGCTCGATTTCTATCCTTTTTCTCATCATGTACGGTACTGCTATCGCCTTGTGATGGGTGTGTCGCGCCCCCGGAATTAGGTAGATCTGCACTTTTGCTCCTTGGAATTTCCCGATGCCTGGTTCGAACAGTGAAGGAAATTTGTTTAAGACTTGTGCACACGAAGTGTCGTCAGTGGGCGATAGCGCTCCGATGTCGTCCCAGTTCCAGAGTATCTTTTTCAGCCAACTCATGCCGAGCAGTGTGGGACCATCGCCTGGTACCACCCAGAGTGGTAGCTTGTGCACCGCTCCATCATAGGAGACCTTGACGGTAGCACTGCCGATTACAGGAATCAGTTATTTCATGTAAGTTCTTAGTTTCGTGCGAATTGGAGTTAAGACTGGCGTTGAGGCCTTGTACAACCACAACCATGGTCTTTTTGCCCATGATGGACTGGCTCGCACCCGTGTCCAGCTCCATTGACACTGGGAGTCCATTTAGTTCAACCTTCAGCATTATCGGGGAACAATTCGTGGTAAATGTGTGCACCCCATGTACCTCTGCCTCCTTTATCAGAGGTTCTGTTTCGTCGTGTACCTCCATGGATCTGTCCTCCTCTGCAATGTGGTGGTTTGCAGGTTTAGCAGGCCTTGCAGCTCATCTGCACACTCGTTGGAGGTGTCCCATTGTTCCACAGCCTTTGCAAATGTACCCTTTGAATCGGCATGAATGGAAACGATGATCACCTCTGCAGCGCCAACAAGGTGTTAATGGCCTTGCATTCATCACCCTTGATGATGGACTTTGAGACATCTGCGGACGTGTAGCTGCAGGTATGTGTGACTTGCCCTATCTGTTACGATTTGAGAACAACATCACTTTGTTCACAGTACTTGTAGCAGCACTTGTGTGCTGAGAGATTTGCTTAGTATTGTCACTAGTGGCAATGAATGCCTGGGCTATCGCTGTGGCCTTACTCAAGGTTGGGGTCTCTACAGTCAAAAGTTTGCGAAGTATGGTTTCGTGGCCAATGCCAAGTACAAAAAAGTCTCTGAGCATGTGCTCCAAATGTCCCTCAAATTCGCAATGTCCTGCAAGGCGTCTTAGCTCGGTGACATAACTCACCACTTCCTGGCCTTCGGGTCTTTTGTAGGTGTAGAACCGGTACCTCGCCATCAGAACGCTTTTCTTCAGATTCAAATGCTCCCAGACCAGTGTGCACAAATCGTCGTACGATTTCTCCGTGGGTTTCGCTGGAGTGAGCAGATTCTTCATGAGGCCATATGTTGGTGGCCCACAGATGGTGAGGAGGATCGCTCTACGTTTGACAGCACTCTCTTCCCCATCTAGCAATCGGTCAAGGTAGACCTTGACAGATCCACCAAACCGAATATAAAATCCCTTTTGCTGATGCAGAGTTGGACTATTTGCCCAACTACTGCCCAGAAAATGCCCACAAAACTCTTACAGTTGGTAAAAGCAGGTCCTACTTTCACCACTGTAAGGATTAATATAATTCTTAAATTAAAACATTTTAAATAAAAAATGATACACACTTAAAATTACTTAATGCAAATTTTGGCCCATATTAAAATCTTTTAAAATTATTTTTCAAAACCTTACATTTTTATTGTATTTGATTATTGAAGGAATTTTAATTACATTTGAAAATGAGAACATTTATTTTTATTAGAATTGTGTAAATTCTTTAATTATTTGGGGATTTCATTGCTTGTCATTAGGAAGTTCTGTTTGGAAATTCCAGCAAAGGTATCCTCCTTTATCATTGGATGACCTGACCCACGTGATCTCAGGGACGCTTCCGAACCGCCTGCGTTCCTGGGATCTGTAGGCCTTTATGCAGGCATACACCTGCAGGCCCGGGACTCGCAGTCTCCACAGCCTGGGAGCCTGAAGGTAAGGTCGTACATTTTTAGCAGATCGGCGGCATACTCCGGAGGTACGCCTGTGACCACAAATTTCAGGCCATTCTGTATTCTATTGCAGGTATTTTGAAATCTCAGATCATTACATGATAATTTTATCTTGAAAAGATCTATCACAGCACTGCCTATAGGCCTAACAGATACTGCATTAAATTCTGAGTAAACCTTCCATTTTTAATATATAATAGATAATTATTTGAATTCTGGCATTGCTCATAGACAATGAATAATGTAAAAATAGTGTCTCCCATGCTATAAATGTCTGCTTATTTTCCACTCACTTAACTCGTTCTGCTTCCCTCTCCCCAGGACTGATTTTCTGGTTGGCGTGCTGGATCTCACCAGTAATGTGCATGTGAAGGACTTGTTTTAAGTAGCTTTTTGGATTAGAACATGGAGGAAATGTTTGCAACTATGCCAGCAGTGAAATCATTGTTTCCAGTATCACTGAGAATCCATCTATAAAGAAGGATTTACCAAGAGCTCAGCAGCACAGGAAGACCCTTAAAGGATTTCTCAAGTGGCTCCAATAATCCCAATATTCACTCCACCTCCAAGAGCAGTAGGATATCAAACTGCAAGCTGCAGAGTCCAGTACTGTTTGGCAACTACCTATGCTTTAGCATAAATTAAGCCGTTTAATAGAAATGACATTTAAAGTAAACAAATGCAAGATATGAGACTGGGAAAGGGAAGACATGACGTACAGGCATCCCTGGAGTACTGTACAATTTTGGTCACTGTACTACCGTAAGGATATCCAGGCAGTGCAGAAAAGTGCAACCAAACTGATACCTAGCTTAGGGCTTCTGAGCGATGAGGAAAGGTGGAAGATTCAGATTTTACTCTGGAGAAGAGAAGGCTCAAAAAAATATATTATTTAGGTTCATTGAAGGAACAGATAAATTGAACGGCAATAAATGAAAGCATTTTTCCACACAAAGTGTAGTGGAAATTTGGAACTCTCTTTTCCAAAAGGCTGTGAATACTGATGAATTGAAATTTTCAAGACTGATAGATAGATTTTTGTTTGATAAGGGTATCAAGGATTATGGAGCAAAGGCAGGTAAACGAAGCTGAGGAACAAATCAGCCATGATCTAATTGAATGGTAGAACTGGCTCGAGGGGCTGAATGGCCTAATCCTGCTCCTGTGTTTCTGTAACATATTCGAGATTGTCTCAAACTCTACAAGCAGGCAACACAGATCAAGCTTAGAAAATGGAAGATGGACAGTTTATATTGAATTACTTTCCTCATACGGTGGTGAACTGCTCCAGAGCCTGTGGTGGCAGATTTAAGGAAAAATTGGATATATATATTCAGGGAGTGGGTATTTAAGGAGTATTATTTTTGGGGACTAATCAGATGGGACTGCAGAGTCTTTTACAGTCTTATACTTTCCTATACTCCTGCTATCTCATCTACAGTCACATGAGGTGTTAAAAACACAAGCCTGAAGGCTCTGTGCCTCAATACGGGGAGTATTCATAATAAGGTGGACGAATTAACTGCACAGGCAGCAATTAATGAATAAGATATAATTGGCATCATGGAGACATGGCTCCAGGGTGACCAAGGAAGGGAACTCAACATCCAGGTGTATTCAACCTTCAGGAAGGATAGACAGAAAGGAAAAGGAGGTGGGGTAGCATTGCTGGTTAAAGAGGAAATTAACGCAATAGTAAGGAAAGACATTAGCTTGGATGATGTGGAATCTGTATGGGTGGAGCTGCGGAATCCCAAAGGGCAGAAAACGCTAGTGGGAGTTGTGTACAGACCACCAAACATAGTAGTGAGGTTGGGGACAGCATCAAACAAGAAATTAGGGATGCGTGCAATAAAGGTACAGCAGTTATCATGGGCGACTTTAATCAAAATATAGATTGGGCTAACCAAACTGGTAGCAATATGGTGGAGGAGGATTTCCTGGAGTGAATTAGGGATGGTTTTCGAGACCAATATGTCAAGGAACCAACGAGGGAGCTGGCCATCCTAGACTGGGTGATATGTAATGAGAAAGGACTAATTAGCAATCTTGCTGTGCGAGGCCCCTTGGGGAAGAGTGACCATAATATGGTAGAATTCTTTATCAAGATGGAGAATGACACAGTTAATTCAGTGACTAGGGTACTGAACTTAAGGAAAGGTAACTTTGATGGTATGAGACACGAATTGGCGAAAATAGACTGGCAAATGATACTTAAAGGGTTGATGGTGGATAGGCAATGGCAAACATTTAAAGATCACATGGATGAACTTCAACAATTGTACATCCCTGTCTGGAGTAAAAATAAGAACATAAGAACATAAGAATTTGGAACAGGAGTAGGCCATCTAGCCCCTCGAGCCTGCTCCGCCATTCAATAAGATCATGGCTGATTTGGCCGTGGACTCAGCTCCACTTACCCGCCCGCTCCCCGTAACCCTTAATTCCCTTATTGGTTAAAAATCTATCTATCTGTGGCTTGAATACATTCAATGAGCTAGCCTCAACTGCTTCCTTGGGCAGAGAATTCCACAGATTCACAACCCTCTGGGAGAAGAAATTCCTTCTCAACTCAGTTTTAAATTGGCTCCCCCGTATTTTGAGGCTGTGCCCCCTAGTTCTAGTCTCCCCGACCAGTGGAAACATCCTCTCCGCCTCTATCTTGTCTATCCCTTTCATTATTTTAAATGTTTCTATAAGATCACCCCTCATCCTTCTGAACTCCAACGAGTAAAGACCCAGTCTACTCAATCTATCATCATAAGGTAACCCCCTCATCTACGGAATCAGCCTAGTGAATAGTCTCTGTACCCCCTCCAAAGCCAGTATATCCTTCCTTAAGTAAGGTGACCAAAACTGCATGCAGTAGTCCAGGTGCGGCCTTACCAATACCCTATACAGTGGCAGCAGGATCTCCCTGCTTTTGTACTCCATCCTTCTCGCAATGAAGGCCAACATTCCATTCGCCTTCCTGATTACCTGTTGCACCTGAAAACTAACTGTTTGGGATTCATGCACAAGGACCCCCAGGTCATTCTGCACCTCAGCATGTTGTAATTTCTCCCCATTCAAATAATATTCCCTTTTACTGTTTTTTTCCCAAGGTGGATGACCCCACACTTTCCGACATTGTATTCCATCTGCCAAACCTTAGCCCATTCACTTAACCTATCTAAATCTCTTTGCAGCTTCTCTGTGTCCTCTACACAACCCGCTTTCCCACTAATCTTTGTGTCATCTGCAAATTTTGTTACACTACACTCTGTCCCCTCTTCCAGGTCATCTATGTATATTGTAAACAGTTATGGTCCCAGCACCTATCCCTGTGGCACACCGCTAACCACCGATTTCCAACCCGAAAAAGACCCATTTATCCCGACTCTCTGCTTTCTGTTAGCCAGCCAATTCTCGATCCATGCTAATACATTTCCTCTGACTCCGCGTACCTCTATCTTCTGCAGTAACCTTTTGTGTGGCACCTTATCGAATGCCTTTTGGAAATCTAAATACACCACATCCATCGGTACACCTCTATCCACCATGCTCGTTATATCCTCAAAGAATTCCAGTAAATTAGTTAAACATTATTTCCCCTTCATAAATCCATGCTGCATCTGCTTGATTGCACTATTCCTTTCTAGATGTCCCGCTATTTCTTCCTTAATGATAGTTTCAAGCATTTTCCCCACTGCAGATGTTAAACTAACCAGCCTATAGTTACCTGCCTTTTGTCTGCTCCCTTTTTTAAACAGGGGTGTTACATTAGCTGCTTTCCAATCCGATGATACCTCCCCAGAGTCCAGAGAATTTTGGTAGATTATAACGAATGCATCTGCTATAACTTCTGCCATCTCTTTTAATATCCTGGGATGCATTTCATCAGGACCAGGGGACTTGTCTACCTTGAGTCCCATTAGCCTGTCCAGCACTACCCCCCTAGTAATAGTGATTGTCTCAAGGTCCTCCCTTCCCACATTCCTATGACCAGCAATTTTTGGCATGGTTTTTGTGTCTTCCACTGTGAAGACCGAAGCAAAATAATTGTTTAATAAAACGGGAAAGGTGGCTCAA
Source organism: Pristiophorus japonicus (assembly GCF_044704955.1). Taxonomy (NCBI): domain Eukaryota; kingdom Metazoa; phylum Chordata; class Chondrichthyes; family Pristiophoridae; genus Pristiophorus; species Pristiophorus japonicus. The sequence continues at coordinate 78,881,420 of NC_091987.1, read as the reverse complement.
CCGTGGCTAACAAAGATAATTAAGGATAGTGTTAAATCCAAGGAAGAGGCTTATAAATTGGCTAGAAAAAGCAGCAGACCTGAGGACTGGGAGAAATTTAGAATTCATCAGGGGACCTCATAGAAACGTTTAAAATTCTGACAGGTTTAGACAGGTTAGATGCAGAAAGAATGTTCCCAATGTTGGGGAGGTCCAGAACCAGGGGTCACAGTCTGAGGATAAGGGGTAAGCCATTTAGGACCGAGATGAGGAGAAACTTCTTCACCCAGAGAGTGGTGAACCTGTGGAATTCTCTACCACAGAAAGTAGTTGAGGCCAATTCACTAAATATATTCAAAAGGGAGTTAGATGAAGTCCTTACTACTCGGGGGATCAAGGGTTATGGCGAGAAAGCAGGAAGGGGGTACTGAAGTTTCATGTTCAGCCATGAACTCATTGAATGGCGGTGCAGGCTAGAAGGGCTGAATGGCCTGCTCCTGCACCTATTTTCTATGTTTCTATGTTTCTATGACGACAAATGGTTTAATTAGGAAGGGGAAAATAGATTATGAAAGAAAGCTTGCCAGGAACATAAAAACTGACTGCAAAAACTTCTATACATATGTGAAGAGATAAAAATTTTTGAAGACAAACGTAGGTCCGTTGCAGTCAGATTCAAGTGAATTTGTAATTCGGAACAAAGAAATGGCAGACCAGTTGAACAAATACTTTGGTTCTGTCTTCACGAAGGAAGACACAAATAACCTTCCGGAAATACTAGGGAACCGAGAGTCTAGTGAGAAGGAGGAACTGAAGAAAATCCTTTTTAGGCAGGAAATTGTGTTAGGGAAATTGATGGGATTGAAGGCCGATAAATCCCCAGGGCCTGATAGTCTGCATCCCAGAGTACTTAAGGAAGTGGCCCTAGAAATAGTGGATGCATTGATGATCATTTTCCAACAGTCGATCAACTCTGGATCAGTTCCTAGGGACTGGAGGTAGCTAATGTAACAACACTTTTTAAAAAAAGAGGGAGAGAAAATGGGTAATTATAGACCGGTTAGCCTGACATCAGTAGTGGGGAAAATGTTGGAATCAATTATTAAAGATGAAATAGCAGCGCATTTGGAAAGCAGTAACAGGATCGGTCCAAGTCAGCATGGATTTATGAAAGGGAAATCATGCTTGACATATCTTCTGGAATTTTTTAAGGATGTAACTGGTCGAGTGGACAAGGGAGAACCAGTGGATGTGGTGTATTTGGACTTTCAAAAGGCTTTTGACAAGGTCCCACACAAGAGGTTGGTGTGCAAAATTAAAGCAAATGGTATTGGGGGTAATGTACTGACGTTTATAGAGAACTGGTTGACAGACAGGAAGCAGAGAGCCGGGATAAATGGGTCCTTTTCAGAATGGCAAGCAGTGACTAGTGGGGTGCCACAGGGCTCAGTGCTGGGACCCCAGCTCTTTACAATATACATTAATGATTTAGATGATGGAATTGAGTGTAATATCTCCAAGTTTGCAGATGACACTAAACCGGGTGGCGGTGTGAGCTGTGAGGAGGACGCTAAGAGGCTGCAGGGTGACTTAGACAGATTAGATGATTGGGCAAATGCATGGCTGATGCAGTATAATATGGATAAGTGTGAGGTTATCCACTTTGGGGGCAAAAACACGAAGGCAGAATATTATCTGAATGGCGGCAGATTAGGAAAAGGGAAGGTGCAACGAGACCTGGGTGTCATGGTACATCATTCATTGAAAATTGACATGCAGGTACAGCAGGCGGTGAAGAAGGCAAATGGTATGTTGGTTTTCATAGCTAGGGGATTTGAATATAGGAGCAGGGAGGTCTTACTGCAGTTGTATAGGGCCTTGGTGAGGCCTCATCTGGAATATTGTGTTCAATTTTGGTCTCCTAATCTGAGGAAGGACGTTCTTGCTATTGAGGGAGTGCAGCGAAGGTTCACCAGACTGATTCCCAGGATGGCAAGACTGACATACGAGGAGAGACTGGATCGACTGGGTCTGTATTCATTGGAGTTTAGAAGGATGAGAGGGGATCTCACAGAAACATATAAAATTCTGACAGGACTGGACATGTTAGATGCAGGAAGAATGTTCCTGATGTTGGGGAAGTCGAGAACCAGAGGACACAGTCTAAGGATAAGGGGTAAGCCATTTAGAACTGAGATGAGGAGAAACTTCTTCACTCAGAGTTGTTAACATGTGGAATTCCCTACCGCAGAGAGTTGTTGATGCCAATTCAGTGGATATATTCAAGAGGGAGTTAGATATGGCCCTTATGGCTAAAGGGATCAAGGGGTATGGAGAGGAAGCAGGAAAGGGGTGCTGAGGTGAATGATCAGCCATGACCTTATTGAATGGTGATGCAGGCTCGAAGGGCCGAAAGGCCAAATCCTGCACCTATTTTCTATGTTTCTATGTTTCTATGTTTCAAGTCCTGCTGTGATAATGTATTGAAAAGCTCTTGAGCTTTTTGGTAATGGAGTCATCAAGTGCTCTGGTAACCTTCAAGCTAAATTCTGACTATACCATCATCATCATCATCATCATAGGCGGTCTCTCGAACGAGGATGACTTGCTTCCACATGAGTTCACAGATGTTTGAATGAAGGACCCCATGTTCCAGTGGTGAACTCCAACTGAAGGGGTGGAAGATGCCTGTGCGTGGATTTTTTTAACGTGTAGTGACCATTGCACATCAGCCACCACACGGGCTTGACAGAGCTAGGCCTTTATCCAGTGGCAAGGGTTAACCAGGACGACTGGAGATCTGCTCTGCTGCATGGACCTTTTTCTTTTTCTTAGTCAGTAACTTTTAACATTGTTGTTGCCAATTTAAGTGTATCTGAGGGTTAAGTCATGGCAGGACAGCTCGGTCACGTGATATGCTCCTCCTGTACCATGTGGGAACTCGGAGACAACACCAGTGTCCCTGACGGCTACATGTGCGGGAAGTGTATCCACCTCCGGCTCCTGACGGTCCGCGTTGCGGAGTTGGAGCTGAGGGTGGATTCACTCTGGAGCATCCATGATGCTGAGAATGACGTGAGTATCACGTGTAGCGAGTTGGTCTTACCGCAGGAGAAGGGTCCACAGCCAGCGAGGAAATGGAAGACCAGCAGGAAGAGTAGTGCAAGGAAGGTAGTGCAGGGGTCCCCTGTGGTCATCCCACTGCAAAACAGATATACTGCTTTGATGAGTCATCCCCCTCAACAGTTGAGGGGGATGACTCATCAGGAGAGAGCAGCAGCAGCCAAGTTCATGGCACCATGGCTGGCTCTGTTGCACAGGAGGGCAGGAAAAAGAGTGGGGGAGCGATAGTGATAGGGGATTCAATTGTAAGGGGAATAGATAGGCGTTTCTGCGGCCGCAACCGAGACTCCAGGATGGTATGTTGCCTCCCTGGTGCAAGGGTCAAGGATGTCTCGGAGCAGGTGCAGGACATTCTAAAAAGGGAGGGAGAACAGCCAGTTGTCGTGGTGCACGTTGGTACCAACGACATAGGTAAAAAAAGGGATGAGGTCCTACGAAATGAATTTAAGGAGCTAGGAGCTAAATTAAAAAGTAGGACCTCAAAAGTAGTAATCTCGGGATTGCTACCAGTGCCACGTGCTAGTCAGAGTAGGAATTGCAGGATAGCTCAGATGAATACGTGGCTTGAGCAATGGTGCAGCAGGGAGGGATTCAAATTCCTGGGGCATTGGAACCGGTTCTGGGGGAGGTGGGACCAGTACAATCCGGATGGTCTGCACCTGGGCAGAATCGGAACCAATGTCCTCGGGGGAGTGTTTGCTAGTGCTGTTGGGGAGGAGTTAAACTAATACGGCAGGGGGATGGGAACCAATGCTAGGAGATAGAGGGAAACAAAAAGGAGGCAAAAGCAAAAGGCAGAAAGGAGATGAGGAAAAGTGGAGGGCAGAGAAACCCAAGGCAAAGAACAAAAAGGGCCATTGTACAGCAAAATTCTAAAAGGACAGAGGGTGTTAAAAAAACAAGCCTAAAGGCTTTGTGTCTTAATGCAAGGAGTATCTGTAATAAGGTGGATGAATTAACTGTGCAAATAGATGTTAACAAATATGATGTGATTGGGATTACGAAGACGTGGCTCCAGGATGATCAGGGCTGGGAACTCAACATCCAGGGGTATTCAACATTCAGGAAGGATAGAATAAAAGGAAAAGGAGGTGGGGTAGCATTGCTGGTTAAGGAGGAGATTAAGGCAATAGTTAGGAAAGACATTAGCTTGGATGATGTGGAATCTATATGGGTGGAGCTGCAGAACACCAAAGGGCAAAAAACGTTAGTGGGAGTTGTGTACAGACCTCCAAACAGTAGTAGTGATGTTCGGGAGGGCATCAAACAGGAAATTAGGGGTGCATGCAATAAAGGTGCAGCAGTTATAATGGGTGACTTTAATATGCACATAGATTGGGCTAACCAAACTGGAAGCAATACGGTGGAGGAGGATTTCCTGGAGTGCATAAGGGATGGTTTTTTAGACCAATATGTCGAGGAACCAACTAGGGGGGAGGCCATCTTAGACTGCGTGTTATGTAATGAGAGAGGATTAATTAGCAATCTCGTTGTGCGAGGCCCCTTGGGGAAGAGTGACCATAATATGGTGGAATTCTGCATTAGGATGGAGAATGAAACAGTTAATTCAGAGACCATGGTCCAGAACTTAAAGAAGGCTAACTTTGAAGGTATGAGGTGTGAATTGGCTGGGATGGATTGGCGAATGATACTGAAGGAGTTGACTGTGGATGAACTACAACAATTGTACATTCCTGTCTGGCATAAAAATAAAAAAGGGAAGGTGGCTCAACCGTGGCTATCAAGGGAAATCAGGGATAGTATTAAAGCCAAGGAAGTGGCATACAAATTGGCCAGAAATAGCAGCGAACCTGGGGACTGGGAGAAATTTAGAACTCAGCAGAGGAGGACAAAGGGTTTGATTAGGGCAGGGAAAATGGAGTATGAGAAGAAGCTTGCAGGGAACATTAAGACACATTGCAAAAGTTTCTATAGATATGTAAAGAGAAAAAGGTTAGTAAAGACAAACGTAGGTCCCCTGCAGTCAGAATCAGGGGAAGTCATAATGGGGAACAAAGAAATAGCAGACCAATTGAACAAGTACTTTGGTTCGGTATTCACGAAGGAGGACACAAACAACCTTCCGGTTATAAAAGGGGTCGGGGGGTCTAGTAAGGAGGAGGAACTGAGGGAAATCCTTATTAGTCGGGAAATTGTGTTGGGGAAATTGATGGGATTGAAGGCCGATAAATCCCCAGGGCCTGATGGACTGCATCCCAGAGTACTTAAGGAGGTGGCCTTGGAAATAGTGGATGCATTGACAGTCATTTTCCAACATTCCATTGACTCTGGATCAGTTCCTATAGAGTGGAGGGTAGCCAATGTAACCCCACTTTTTAAAAAAGGAGGGAGAGAGAAAACAGGGAATTATAGACCGGTCAGCCTGACATCGGTAGTGGGTAAAATGATGGAATCAATTATTAAGGATGTCATAGCAGTGCATTTGGAAAGAGGTGACATGATAGGTCCAAGTCAGCATGGATTTGTGAAAGGGAAATCATGCTTGACAAATCTTCTGGAATTTTTTGAGGATGTTTCCAGTAGAGTGGACAAGGGAGAACCAGTTGATGTGGTATATTTGGACTTTCAGAAGGCGTTCGACAAGGTCCCACACAAGAGATTGATGTGCAAAGTTAGAGCACATGGGATTGGGGGTAGTGTGCTGACATGGATTGAGAACTGGTTGTCAGACAGGAAGCAAAGAGTAGGAGCAAATGGGTACTTTTCAGAATGGCAGGCAGTGACTAGTGGGGTACCGCAAGGTTCTGTGCTGGGGCCCCAGCTGTTTACACTGTACATTAATGATTTAGATGAGGGGATTAAATGTAGTATCTCCAAATTTGCGGATGACACTAAGTTGGGTGGCAGTGTGAGCTGCGAGGAGGATGCTGTGAGGCTGCAGAGCGACTTGGATAGGTTAGGTGAGTGGGCAAATGCATGGCAGATGAAGTATAATGTGGATAAATGTGAGGTTATCCACTTTGGTGGTAAAAACAGAGAGACAGACTATTATCTGAATGGTGATAAATTAGGAAAAGGGGAGGTGCAAAGAGACCTGGGTGTCATGGTACATCAGTCATTGAAGGTTGGCATGCAGGTGCAGCAGACGGTTAAGAAAGCAAATGGCATGTTGGCCTTCATAGCAAGGGGATTTGAGTACAGGGGCAGGGAGGTGTTGCTACAGTTGTACAGGGCATTGGTGAGGCCACACCTGGAGTATTGTGTACAGTTTTGGTCTCCTAACCTGAGGAAGGACGTTCTTGCTATTGAGGGAGTGCAGCGAAGGTTCACCAGACTGATTCCCGGGCTGGCGGGACTGACCTATCAAGAAAGACTGGATCAACTGGGCTTGTATTCACTGGAGTTCAGAAGAATGAGAGGGGACCTCATAGAAACATTTAAAATTCTGACGGGGTTAGACAGGTTAGATGCAGGAAGAATGTTCCCAATGTTGGGGAAGTCCAGAACCAGAGGTCACAGTCTAAGAATAAGGGGTAGGCCATTTAGGACCGAGATGCAGAGGAACTTCTTCACCCAGAGAGTGGTGAACCTGTGGAATTCTCTACCACAGAAAGTTGTTGAGGCCAATTCACTAAATATATTCAAAAAGGAGTTAGATGAGGTCCTTACTACTAGGGGAATCAAGGGGTATGGTGAGAAAGCAGGAATGGGGTACTGAAGTTGAATGTTCAGCCATGAACTCATTGAATGGCGGTGCAGGCTAGAAGGGCCGAATGGCCTACTCCTGCACCTATTTTCTATGTTTCTAGCGCGCACACATATCGCAGTGTGGGCTAGCCCGTGCTGCTCCTGGGCCCTCGGCTCTTTTGGGCCCTATTCCCTCATTTGCCGCACCTCTGCCACAAAACACTCGCCACACCTCTGCCACGATCTCTCAGCGTTCCTCTGCCACAAAACACTCGCCACACCTCTGCCACAATCTCTCGCCGCTCCTCCGCCACAAAATACTCGCCGCACCTCCACCACGATCTCTTACCGCACCTCCGCACCAAATATTCGCCTGACCTCTCACGAAGCGTTATCAAACAAAATTTGACACCAAACCACGTAAGAAGATATTAGGACAGATGACCAAAAGCTTGGTCAAAGAGGTAGGTTTTAAATGCATCTTAAAAAAAGATTTGCATTTATACAGCGCCTTTCACGACCTCACGATGTCCCAAAGCCCTTTACGGTACTTTTGAAGTGTATTCTCTGTTATAATGTAGAAAACACGACTGCCATTTTGTGCACAGCAAGCTCCCGCAAACAACAATGTGATAATGACCAAATCATCTGTTTTAGTGATGTTGGTTGAGGGATAAATATTGGCCCAGGACAATGGGGATACCGCCTCTGCTCTTCTTCCAATGGTACCATGGGATCTTTTACGTCCACCTGAGAGAGCAGACCTTGGTGATGTCTCATCCGAAAGACGGCATGTCCGAAAGTGTAGCACTCCCTCAGTACTGCCCCTCTTGACAGTGCAGCACTCCCTTAGTACTGCCTCTCCGACTGTGCAGCACTACCTCAGTACTGTCCCTCCGACAGTGCAGTGCTGCCTCAGTACTACCCCTCCTACAGTGCAGTGCTCCCACAGTACTGCACTGGGAGTATCAGTCTGGATTATGGGGCTCTAGTCTCTGAAATGGGGATCGAACCCACAACTATCTAAACTCAGAGGCGAGAGCAAGAGATACCAACTGAGCCATGGCTAACAGCCCTTGCCAGCGATTGGAAGCAGATCAGAAAGGGACACACTGTTGTTAAAGATGATGTTCTTAACTCTTGTCTGTTCCAATCTCTTGCACTCCCCACCACCCCCTCCCCACCCCCACCCCCACCACTCCAACTCGGCCAGATGTAAAGCACTGACCCTCCCGAACAAATGTTCATGTTTATTTAGAAGAGATACATCATTTCAAGATCTTTGCGGAAAATGTGGAGAACGCCAGAAAGCTGCAGGGAGAGGAGAAAGGGTCTGCGAAGTACGGAGTCACCAAATTCAGTGACCCGTCAGGTACCAGAACCACTTGCCTCGAACACTTGAGGGGTCATTCAACTTTCTGTTTTATTCCTGTTTGCAGTCTTTTGCAGTTGTGATGGTTAGTGCCGCTATTCATTAGAGTTATACTAGTGATGTTACTCTTATTACTAATTGCCATCGAATCACCAATAACAGTAATAGGCTATTACATCATGTGTACAGCACAGAAACAGGCCATTCGGCCCAACAGGTCCAAGTGGTGCCAATGCTCCTCACGAGCCTCCTTTGAGCACCGTGGCTGCAGTGTGCACCATCTACAAGATGCACTGCAGCAACTGGACAAGGCTGCTTCGGCAGCACCTCCAAAACCCGCGACTTCCACCACCTCGAAGGACAAGGGCAGCAGGCGCATGGGAACACCATCACCTCCACATTCCCCTCCAAAAGTCACACATCATCCTGACTTGGAAATATATCGGCCATTCCTTCATCGTCGCTGGGTCAAAATCCTGGAACTCCCTCCCTACCACACGGGACTGCAGCGGTTCAAGGCGGCAGCTCACCACCACCTTCTCACGGGCAATTAGGGATGGGCAATAAATGCTGGCCTTGCCAGCGACACACACATCCCGTAAGTGTTTTTTTTAATCCAATAGGAAATTCAGCAGAAACGTATTGATCCAGGGAGTGATGAGAATGTGGAACTGCCAAGGGAAGTAGTTGAGGCAAACAGCACAGATGCATTTAAGGGGAGGCTAGATAAGCACATGAGGGAGAAAGGAATAGAAGGATATGGTGAGGAGGCTCGTGTAGAGCATAACGGCATGGATCTGTTGGACAAATAGCCACTCTCTGTGCTGTATACTCGACGTAATTCTATGTAACAGCTTATTACCACTGTTAGCGATACTATGGTGCAATTAGTGGCATGAGGTATGAATGATGTTGGTTCTATTAGTGATATTAATGATGATGTGGTGAGGTGAGAGTGATTGGCCTTGACGTCAAGGCAGCATTACACTGAGTGTGGTATCAAGGAGTCCTAGTAAAATTGAAGTCAATGGGAATCAGGGGGAAAACTCTCCACTGGCTAGAGTCATAACTAGTACAAACGAAGATGGTTGAGGCTGTTGCAGGTCAATCATCACAGCCCCAGGACAATGCTACAGGAGAACCTCAGGGCAGTGTTCTAGCCCCAACCATCTTCAGCTGCTTCATCGATGACCTTCCCTCCATCATAAGGTCAGAAGTGGGGTTGTTTGCTGATGACTGCACACTGTTCAGCTCCATTCGCAACTCCTCAGATAACGTAAGAAAAAAAGAAAAATGTGGGCATGTACATATACCAGAATCACACTAACTCCTACTTCCAATTTAACACATTTCTTAGTTAACCTGGGTTAGCATCACCCAGGCTCACATAATCCCAGAAAATGTCTTTCCAAGCAATAAAAATGCAACAAAACTAATTTCAAGGAGATATACAGTGTTTATTTCCAGGTTTCCAAAAAATACAAATGCAGCAAAATAGTTGGGTGTGTGATCTGGAGCTAACCCTTTATAACAATGACTGCAATTTAATTTACTAAAAAGCACAAATGGTCTCACCTGTAATAAATTACCAGGGCAAATTAAGATGAAATTGTAACATGCCACAGCCCTGCTGGTCTGTACAGGTGCAACCCTGGAGTCACAAAGAGTCCTATGGTGGAACAGCACAATTCTTCACATAAAATAAGAATTTCTCTATCAGAACCATGGGTACACTGAAAAGCATGAGTATTTTGACTAGCATATCATAGATATGTTATCACTTGAATGTCCAACTATACATTCCCTTTGGACACTCATGCCATGGTCAGACAAATGCCCACCATATGACTGAATATCTTCCTTCTACATACTTACCACAAGGCTTAATATCATCTTGTACACAATGTTATCAGAGGAAGTTTTTTTTAAAATACTCCACCAGTATAAACTGCAATTGGATATTACTGCCTTCACGCAGCCATCAATAATTAAACAAACTCCCAAAAAATAAAATTTAAGAATCAATACAAAAACACTAATTTCCCAATCTGACTCCAATCAGCTGGCAGTTGCTTGTACACTAGGTAAAATATCATGGAAAGCTATAGCTGGACAGGGGAAATGATGATCCTTGCATGCACAGAGAACCATTTTGTCACGAGTGTCAATGGGCCGGATTTTGCTCTCAGCAGCGAACGAACGGCACCAGCAGTTCATTACACTGACCCAGAGACTTTCTATGGGATTTTGCACTGGAACTTGCTGTGATTAGAAAGTCATTTTGGCACAGCGCCCTCTACAGGGGATCTGGGAACTGTGTGAACAGGGCAAACAATGGTGCATCTCCTTAGCTAATGACATTGAAGAATCATTAATGAGCAGCACAGAGTCTGAACCAGGAAGGTTCAATTAGAATATTGAGTTCAATGCAAAATCATGTACAGAAAGCAAAATAAAGAGAGGGAAAGAAAGACTGGATTAAGAGAGAGATAGATAAAAGAGACAGATAGAAACAAATAAAATATTTTTATTTATTTCTTTTATTTTATTAAATCTCCAACAATAATTAAAATCTGAAGGAATGAAACTCCACAATTGTGAAAGTTAATTTTCAATGCCAACGTGTTATTTGGCAGCAATTAAGACTTGCCACGTCATTAAAAATGTACTTACACTGGAATGGATAAGCCCTAACTTTTTCTGGCGTGTTTAGTGGGTATATATCAGGTAAGTGCAGCAACTTCACGTCAATCCATGTATTTCAATGCCGAGTCCCTCAGCGAGTATAGCGCAGCTTCTGGAGGAGCAGGGCAATTCGGATAGCAACTTCCGGATTTCTGCGCTTAACTCCGCATGCGGGGCTGCCAGAAGTTGTTGTCCAATTTATTCTTTAACAAAGGTAAGCGCCGATAGCGTCACCATTATTTCTACAGCACAATCTGGCCCATTTTGTTTTCTCATAAGATAAGGCAAACCCAAATCCTCTGTCTAAGTTGGCCAAAACTGTGTATTCAGTAAGTTCACCTGAACTGATCTCATCACAGAATTTAACAGAGCTCTCAGTGTGAAGATGTATAATGACATCAGAATACTTGTGCATCTTTCTGTGATGGGATACTCAGTCTCTGAAAACTGTGTCACCAAACAAAAGTTCCATGGTTTGTTTTTCAATGCCAGGCAGCAATGGGCCTGGACTCTGTTGAAAATTTTGTAATTTGAGTATCTTAACCACTATAATACCAGATTTACATATGGTGCGGTCTCCTATTCTAACTTATTCTTTCCCCGTACCTAAAACTACGGAGCTCCTCACCGTCTTCAGTCTTTCCCTCCTACAATTTACATGCTTTTGAACCCAGGCTTCACATTACCCAATCTCCACTTTTCAATTTACCTTGTCTTCCATTTTACCTTTTTCAACTTTGATGTAGTCCTGTTCTGTGGACCTTCATCTTGGTTTCTAAATTTTAAATAAAAACCTCTAATACTATGTCTGTACTGACCACTATTGTCTTAACCAAACTGAGAGTGGATCTCAAAAAGCTCCTTTGTAACTGTCCACATCTGTTCTGACACAAGTAAAGTTACAGGGCAGCAAAATATCCCACAATGCAAAAATGACTAAGTGCTCACCTGAATTTTCAATGATCATCACATACTTTCCTCCACTTGCATATGTTTGAACAGAGCTATTGATCAGGACTTGCTAGGACACTACCCTTTGGCATATTTCTGTAGCAAAATGCAACTATCAAATTAGCCTTAAAGCATTTTGAAACTGTATTCAAATCTCTATAGTGGCCAATCTGTATACAGCGTAACATTTTATTCCTCGCAGTTACTGAATCTGGCACTGACAACACTGGAAATATTTATACGGCACCTTGTACTCAGGGCTTAAAAGAGCTATTCTACCAAGATCTGTAAGTGGCTGAATTGCTAATGTAGCAATTCTACCATAATTGTGTAACTTTATATTTATTGTTGTTAAAAAATACTTTTACAGGAAAATCAAATGAAAACTGAAGTGGCTGCTCTTGTTTCTCCAATTGGACTATTATTTTAAAACTGTGCTGGCTTGAGGAGTTCAATCAACTGCTTTTCCTAATCTCAGCTTCACACACTGACCCAAGTTCCCATGTTTCACTAAATATATTCAAAAAGGAGTTAGATGAAGTCCTTACTACTAGGGGAATCAAGGGGTATGGTGAGAAAGCAGGAATGGGGTACTGAAGTTGCATGTTCAGCCATGAACTCATTGAATGGCGGTGCAGGCTAGAAGGGCCGAATGGCCTACTCCTGCACCTATTTTCTATGTTTCTATGTTTACAAGGACAGGCAGAATAACATCCCTGGCATGTCAGTCTGACCCGAATGACTATGCTAACTTCTAACACTGTGTGAGTGCGGGCAAAAATAATAATTCTGTGCAAAACACATTGAAATGTTGCTCTCTAAAGCAATTAAACTGTAACTTTTTTATTTTGAATTACGTGTACTCAAATTTAGAATCATTTTCTTGTCTAGTAAGTGACAGTAGTCAATAAAATCAGTCCATGGATAATAGTATTGTGGTGTCATAAGTACCTTATATTACTATAGTTGCACTTCCTACTGATCAAATAGTAATATAAAAAATAACTTGAAACTCACATAATTTTGAACTGCTTGTGCTTGTGAAATAAACTGCTGGGAGCGTGGGTCTCCTAATTCATTGGTGTAGGTGAGGTTAGAGATTTCTAGACTTCCACTCAGGTAGAAAATGGAGATGGCAGGCGCTGCAAAGGAGAACAATCACATCTTACATCCACATTCTGCAGATAGCATCTACATGGAACTTCTGCTAACTTGAAAAGGGCACTCGAGCTGAACATTTACTGCTCTGTCAACCAGCCTAGACAGTAGCTGCTTGACTTCTAAATTATGTCATCAAAATGCAGGATTTAAACTTACACAAACAGTAACAAAGGACCACAATGATTGTTGCTGCAGTTAGAGGGATTACGGGCAGGGAGCCAAGGATCCATCTTCTGCAGGGTTCACTTCTTGCCAGCCTATAGGAGGAGAACTTCAGAGGGCAGAGGTAGGCTTTGAGAGCTAATGGATCAACTGAATGGGCTGATGAGAGATTGAGACACTGATCAGAAGGCAAGCTTTCTTTGTTACACTCTGCAATAGGATATTTCTGAAGGAAAAAAAATAGAAAAAGAATTCAATCACCTAAAGTACACTGAAGTTTCTCTGATAACTGTGTCATGCTGACATGTAGGCGGTGATTCAAACACTTTGACTTTTGTTTCAGCTGTTTTGTAACTCTATCCATTATCATGAATCAAGTCAATATTTTGTTCCTGGGACAATATATTTGAAAGAAGAACTGCTAAAGAAACCTTTGTTTATTTTTATACAAATGACGATAAATGTTTAAATCAAGTACAAGTTTTACAGCTTGCCAATATGTTTAGTTTTGAATTGTGCATTCGAGTGTGGTATTTCATGCTTATCATCTGCAATAAGAAAAAGAAAGTATTTGCATCAAGCACTTTGCACCATTAGAGAATATATTTTGTGATAAGGAAATTATTTTGTTATGGGTGACTTATTTCTGGTTCCTTAGAAAAGGATCTACCAATTCTTAAACTTGGGAAATGGGACGTGTCGAGTCTTAACTGAACTGCACAATTAACGATTAATTAACGATTAATAACTAACAGCAGAATAACGGAAATACATGATCCCTGTTGCCTATTGTTAAATCGGTATTTTAAACACAATTAATTATCCCTGTCGAGAAAAATGCCTCTTTTCAATATTTTATGCAACGCTGAATCTAAATAAGAAAATGGATTGTCGTTGACGAGAATTTGAGAATTAAAACATACCAAGAAATGTTCAACAATATTAAAAAAGTATTTTACAGTTGGCAGACTGTTTCAAAAAAGTTTCTATTTTTAAAAAAGTACTTCAATTTGATTATTCCAGTATGATTGGTTTAGTTTCCGGGAGATGTCACCTTACCTGCCCGGTGGTGGATGATGTCTGTTGGTAAGCGGCTGCTTCTGAAATACTGAAGACCTCACAGATCCTCTGTTTTGAAAAAGTTAACATCGCCCTACTTCGTTAAAAGCAGAATCTGCTCGGGATCAGCTCACTTCCACAGCCCTCCAGATTCTGCAAATTGAACAAAAACAACCCCGATCCTACTTGTCTGCAAAGATTTTAGCCTCGCTGCTCTTGTCACCAACTTTTGCAATAGCGCTCAGAGCGCACGATCCAAGAAGAAGCTTGCCCCCCTCTCGACTCCTGCTGAGTGTCACAAGCAGCTAACCAATCGGCACTGCGACACCAGCAGAAAGCGGGCAGCAATTACACAAGCCAGAAACTGCACGGCAACCTAAGCAAGAGCAGAGGACACGTGTCCTGCGGGGAAGCTGCGCCGCCCTCAGCCCTGCTGCCAATCCAGAGTTTATTTGCAAGTGCCATTGGTGCTGCACGTATTCAAAACAAAAATAATACAAAAGCAAAATACTGCGGATGCTGGAAATCTAAAATAAAAACAGAAAATATTCAGCAGGTCAGGCAGCATCTGTGGAGAGAGAAACAGAGTTCATCGAGCTGAAACGTTAACTGTTTCTCTCTCCACAGATGCTGCCTGACCTGCTGAATATTTTCTGTTTTTATTTCAAATAAAAAGCTTTCAGAAATAAAATCACTGCATTTGATGACAGCTTACCTGCTGCTAATGTGCTCCTGAAACAGCGGGGCCAAAATTCAGGGTCTCAAAGAGACCCGTTAATGCCCGTTTGCAGTGGCCATTCCTAAAAATCGAATGGCCGCCGCTTTGGGGTCAACAGGCCGACCCGACCTAAATTCAGGTCGGGGATTTTTCGTCCTGGACCCTATTCCGCCCGAGTAGTTGCACCGCCAATTTAAATGAATAAAAATAAAATTACCAGCCATTTTCAGGTGAATCCCTTGATGCCCCGTCACGCGATGTCCCAGGCAGGTTTTTCTGCCGGTGCACCATCTCCGCACTGAGTGTGGCCCAGCAGCATGGCTGCCCTTAAAGGGCAGGGCCCACTGCCACGACGAAAAGATTTTTGCCGACCGACTTGCCGATCGGTCGGCAAAATACTGCCCCCGGGTTCGGAGGGGCTGCCAACGGGCAGCCTGGCACCCCCTCTTGGGTGTCAGGCCGCTGGCCTGGCCGACACCCTCCATGGTGGCCCAGTGGTAAGTTAAAAAATGCTCGAATCGCTCCCCTTTAACGGAGGGGAGGGAGCGTGGTGATGCACACATGCTGTGATCTCACCACGTTGATTGACAGTGGTGGATGGCCCAACCGACCCATTTTCAGCCTGGCTTTGAGTCTAAGGCCCGCCCCCACCATGATTAATTTCCTGTAGGACTTTGAAAAAAATTAAAAGTCCTGAAAATGGATCTACTCACCACACGAAGAGTTCCAGCGGTGATTAACAGTTAAAAAATCATAGTTGCGTCAGCTTTCTGGTGCACCTAAATGTTGGCCCCAGCATTTCCACTTCTGATGAAAGGTCATTGACCTGAAACGTTAACTCTGTTTCTCTCTCCACAGATACTGTCTGGCCTGCTGAATGTTTCCAGCATTTTCTATTCTTTCTGTCCAGGTCTAGCCAATTCTCTGGCCTCATCTGCAAAGGTAACTGGAAAAGTGCTGTGGGATGTTTTTTTTTAAGTTGCCAGAATCACAAACCTGTTGTTTGTGTGTTTATGCCAAGAGACACACGTAAAGCAAATACAGGATCAAGGAAATTCGGGTGCATGTAATTATGCTTGCCCCACTTTCCTTGCTCTTTTATGCTCTCGGCTTATCAAAATTCCTCGGCCCCCAGGCTAAAGAGCCGTACACAATGGGGGGGAAATTGCCGTCGGAGGCTTCCTTCAGACAAACGCATCTGACCCGAATTTTTTTTTAACAAAAATGCCTGGTGGTCCCGGAGGAATGTAGGACTCTAGTCAGAGGCCTCCATTCGCTGTACAGCGTACAGGAACATGTCCTCCAGGTATGTATTCGTATCCAGGAATCACATGGGCCTGGACCACCAATCACTATGTAGTATTCTCATTGATAATAATGGGAGCTCTGTTTATGTGGACCCCCATTGCTATCAGTGAGAAAAAAAATCCCAAAACAAGAAACACAACACAATAAATAAAAAAAACACCTCACATATTTAAAATTAATTGAAATTGAATGTAATTTAATGTTTTTTAAAAAAAAATTTTTAATGTGTTTTTAATAGGGTTAAAAATAAACTTACCTTAATGGACAGGATTTTTAATATAAAAATGGGGGGGAAATTGCGGTCGGAGGCTTCCTTCGTACGAACGTCTCTGACCCAAAAAAAATCTACGAAAGTACCTGGTGGTCCCGGAGGAACGTAAATTCCCGGTCGAAGACCTAGATTCGCTGTGCAGTGCATGGAAGATATCTTTCAGCTACGTACAAATTGGAGTCGCGTGAGCCTGGACCACCAATCATGATGCAGTATTCTCATTGATAAAAATGGGAACTCCGTTTGTACGAGTTCACATTACTATCAATGAGAATAACCCCCTAAAACACTGAAACATGGCATAATAAATAAATAAAACACCTCACATATTTAAAATTAATTGAAATTAAATGCAATTAAATGTTTTAGATAAATATATATTTTGGAGAATTTTTTTTCATATGTTTTAGTAGGATTAAAAATAAACTTACCTTAATGGACAGGATTTTTAATATAAAAATGAGCATTTAAATTACATTTTTTATATGTTTTAAAAGTGTTATGCTGGCAAAAGTAAGCTATGTGTCTGCTTTTACCAGACGTAAAACTTTGAAGCATATTCGCTGGGCATGAGTTGGGCAGATGGCCCAATCTCTCCTGCGCGAATGTGCTTCTCCTGGGGATGCGAAGGATCTGTCAAGAGAAATCTTGACAGATTGGAAAAGCTGGTTTTTGGCACATGCGCATCACGCCTACGAAAACCAACTTTTGCGAGGCCTCCTTGTGTGCGTGCGCACATCATACCCGGCGAGGCTGCTATTTTCAACCTATGATTCTCCAGCAATTATGCTATTTCAAAATAAGCCTAGAGTTCGAAGTGCATCAGGAAGCAAAGTCATTTTTCTGGTGTTTTAGCCCGATTTTTTGAGTTAAGTTTTAATTTATCCTCACTGAGACCTGCATTGTACTTTTTGTTTCTTTGATTGCATTTTCATGCATCAGTATGTCGCACTAAAAATTGAAACACTAATATGATTGTATATTCTTAAACATACTGTGCCTCACGAGCATGAATAATGGTTATATGGCTTGAAACTTAAATTTTCGTATTTGAGATAGGAATATAATGTGAATTTGGTGCTTTCCATGAGCCTTGATCACTTACACTGATTTCCACTTAATTATGCCTTTATTTACATTCTGGTGTATGCTAATGAGATTGCAGTAAATTTAGGTGTAAATAGACATCAGCAAAATGGGCGCATGAATGGACGTAATTTCCAGATGCAGCTTCCCAATTACACCACCACAGAAAATTCCACCCCATGGAGCACTTGTGAGTAGCTCAAATGAAGAGTCAAATGCTAAACGCTTGCTCAGAAAGGGAGCAGTTGGCAACTATGTATTCAGAAGGTGAAAATAATTGTGGGAGAAGTTCTACCAATGAAATAATGTACTGATAGAACAGCACCAATTTTACCTGGGCTACAACAACTTAATTGTTAAAAAAAGCAAGACGAAAGGGGAGCAGAGTGTAGCTAGCAATTTGAAGTTTGTACACACACCAGTAGATTCTTTCTTCCCCTCAGCTCGCATCCATCAAACTCAAGCACAGACCTCGTGGATAGTGCCATGCATTATCCTGGATCAATGTGAAAAAAATGGCATCAGCAGCATGTGAACAAGTAATGCTTCGGATCCCTCCAATCACTGCTGCCAGGGCGATGCTGAAATAAATCGGTGCAAATTGCAGACTTTGTACAGGTTGAACCACCTTATCCGGCTCCCTCGGGACGTGGCCTGTGCCGGATAAGGGATTTTGCCGGAGGAGGGGAGGTCAGTGGCCCGGGGTGAGGGAGGGAGGAGGTCGGCACTCCGGGCAGGCTCGAAGTGTTAGCGGGCCCTCAGCAGGCCGAGAAGGAATTGTCAGCGCAGCCCCAGCGGGCCGAGTGTCGGCGCAGGCTCAAAGTTGGGGTGGAGGTCTGCTGCATTCTGCACATGTGCCCCCGACCATCAGAATCATGCTGGACGAGGAGTGGTGCCGGATAAGGGAGTCCCGGATAAGGAAGGTCCAACCTGTACCTGCTTTCTTATATGTATGAAAAAGACTTCTGTGTAACACATGGATTACACACCTTAATCACACTGGAATATGCAAGGAAATAATGTCAATATAGACAGAACTTTTTTGTGCTGTATTACTTACCTTAAAAGCTGTTGTTACTACTGTAGGTATTGGCAAGAAGAGCATTTTGAGCATTATTTGCAAATGCTACTCATCTTCCAGAACTAAGCAAATTGTACACAGACAATCACATTTGATTAACCCCACCCCCACACATAAATAACTGGAGGAAAAGTAATTTCTAATGCACATAAGGCTTAACAAGCCACCATTGAAACTTCAGAGACATCGCCATTAGGTCAGCATAGTGATAGGTTGGATCAGGCTGGCGCATCAAAACATCAATCAATCAGCAAAAACACCACCAATTTGACTGTTATTTTATTCGAGACCAAAGACAGCAATAGCCCACAAAATATGGAGATGCTCAAATGTTTGGTGTTGCACATATAGGTGATACATCAAAGGGAAGAGTACATCAAAATCACCGGAACTGAGCCAAAATGAAAACTTTTCAAAATTTAAAATAATAACTGAATATTTTCTGGAGCACAATTAAGGTAGAGAATGGTTTCCCATTACTATTCAGGTTTGTCCTACTATTTTCACATTTACTTGTATATTATAAACAATATCATTGAAATAAGTCCCAACGCTCTGTGACAAATAATTCAAATAGCCAAAATAGCAATGCCATTGAATATCAAAGGGAGGTGGTTAGGCTCTCTCTTGTTGGAGATGGTCATTTTGCCTGGCATTCGTGTGGCACATAATTTGCCTGAATGTTGTCCAGGTCTTGCTGCATGAACTGCATCATTAACTGAGGGATTGCAAATAGAGTTGAACACTATGCAATTATCGGCAACAGCTTCAATTCTGGCCTCATTAAATAGCGAAGAATAGTTGGGCCTAGAACATGCCCTGAGAAACTCATGCAGTGATGTCCCGAGCCTGCAATGTGCCAGGTGTGACTCCAGCCACTGGAGAGTTTTCTCTCTGATCCCTATTGACCAATTTTACTAGGGCTCCTTGGTGCCACACTCGGCCAAATGCTGCCTTGATGTCAAGGAAATCACTCTCACCCAATATAAATTTTTATTTATTTATGCAAGTATGGCATGAATGGCACATTTATTTCTTTATCTTCAATATTTAATCTTTTTTAAAGGTGACTTCAAGATCATCATTCTCATCTTCTTATCCATCATCTCTTTTTCCCAACATCTGTGATCTTGGCCAATAATATGTCCCTTCAGGCACTTTCTGTTTCTCCAATATCACCATGCTTCTCCTCCTACTCATTCTGTTTCACCATCGGTGGCTGCTCCTTCAGCCATTTTTTGTTCACAGGGAACAAGAAGCATAGGAGCTCCACAATTAGTAGCTGCTGCTTCAGCCACAAAGCTCCACGCTTTGGAACTCCCTCCCTAAGGGCCTCTGCCTTGTCACTTCCTTCCCTGCTTTTAAAAGCCTCATAAAGACTCTGCTCCTCCATTCACCTCCTCTCATCATCATCATCATTGGCAGTCCCTCAGAATTGAGAAAGACTTGGATCCACTCCTGAAATGAGTTCTTTGGTGACTGAACTGTCCATTACGAGAACCACAGACTCTGTCACAGGTGGGACAGATAGTCGTTAAGGGGTGGGTGGGACTGGTTTGCCACACGCTCTTTCCGCTGCCTGCGCTTGATTTCTACACGCTCTCGGCACTGAGATTCCAAGTGCTCAGCGCCTTCCCGGATGCATTTTCTCCACTTAGGGCGGTCTTTGACCAGGGACTCCCAGGTGTCAGTGGGGATGTTGCACTTTATTAGGGAGGCTTTGAGGGTGTCCTTGTAATGTTTCCTCTGCCCACCTTTGGCTCATTTGCTGTGAAGGAGCTCCCCATAGAGCACTTGCTTTGGGAGTCTCGTGCCTGGCATGCGGACCATGTGGCCTGCCCAGTGGAGCTGATCGAGTGTGGTCAGTGCTTCAATGCTGGGGATGTTAGTCTGGACAAGGACACTGATGTTGGTGCATCTGTCCTACCAGGGGATTTGTAGGATCTTGCAGAAACATCGTTGGTGATATATCTCCAGCGACTTGAGGTGTCTACTGTACATGGTCCATGCCTCTGAGCCATACAGGAGGGTGGATATTACTACAGCCCTGTAGACCATGAGCTTGGTGGTAGATTTGAGGGCTTGGTCTTCGAACACTCTTTTCCTCAGGCGGCCGAAGGCTGCATTGGCGCACTGGAGGCGGTGTTGAATCTCCTCATCAATGTCTGCTTTTGTTGGTAAGAGGGTCCCGAGGTATGGGAAATGGTCCACGTTGTCGAGGGCCGCGCTGTGGATCTTGATGACTGGGGGGCAGTGCTGTGCGTCGAGGACAGGCTGGGGGAGGACCTTTGACTTACGGATGTTTAGCATAAGGCCTATGCTTTCGTATGCTTCAGTAAATACGTCAACTATATCCTGGAGTTCAGCCTCAGAATGTGCGCAGTTGCAGGCGTTGTCCGCGTACTGTAGCTCAACGACAGAGGTTGGGATGAACTTGGACCTGGCCTGGAGGCAGCGAAGGTTAAACAGCTTCCCACTGGTTCTGTAGTTTAGTTCCACTCCAGCGGGGAGCTTGTTGATTGTGAGGTGGAGCATGGCAGCGAGGAAGATTGAGAAGAGGGTTGGAGCGATGATGCAGCCCTGTTTGACCCTGGTCCGGACGTGGATTGTGTCTGTAATGGATCCGTTGGTAAGGGTCACAGCCTGCACGTTGTCATGGAGCAGGCGAAGGATGTTGACAAACTTTTGGGGGCATCCGAAATGGAGGAGGACACTCCATAGACCGTTGCGGTTGACAGTGTCAAAGACCTTTGAAAGGTCGAAAAAGGCCATCCATAAGGGCTGGCGCTGCTCCCTGCATTTTTCCTGCAGCTATCGCACTGCAAAGATCATGTCCGTTGTGCCCCGTAGGTGACGAAATCTGCACTGTGACTCCGGGAGGAGCTCCTCGGCCACAGGTCAGTAGAGGAGGACTCTAGCGACAACTTTCCCAGTGGCTGATAGCAGGGAGATTCCTCTGTAATTGCCGCAGTCAGACTTATCCCCTTTTTTAAAGATGGTCACGATCACTGCATCTCTGAGATTTCCCGGCATGCTCTCCTCCCTCCAGATGAGAGAGATGAGTTCATGTATCCGCGCCAACAGCGCCTCTCCACCATACTTTAGCGCCTCAGCAGGGATTCCATCCGCTCCCTTAGCCTTGTTGTTCTTGAACTGTCTTATGGCTTTTCCTACCTCGTGCAACGTTGGGGTTTCACTGAGGTGGTGGCGGGTCACATGCTGCCGGATGGAGTCGAGAACACTCGAGTCAAAGGCAGATTGAGGAGATCTTCGAAGTGCTCCTTCCACCAGGCCCAGACTGCCTCGGTGTCCTTGATGAGTGTTTCCCTGTACTTGGCCAGCAGTGGGGTGGGGCCTTGGGAGTTTGGACCATAGTTGGCCTTAACTATGATGAAGAATCCTTGCACATCATGGCTGTCAGCCAGTTGTTGTATCTCCTGTGCTTTCTCCATCCACCACCTGTTCTTTAGGGTTTTTTGTTGGACCTCAGCCTTGAGCCGCCTGTAATGTTGCTCCCGAGTTGGGTTGTTGCATGTGGCTCAGAAATGCTCTGCGCTTGCGATCTATTAGTTCTTGGATCCCCTGATCATTCTCATCAATCCAGTCCTGGTGTTTTCTGGTTGAGTGACCAAGTGCCTCTTCGCAGAGGGCAGACCAAGTGCTGTGGGCATTTAGCATCTCAGGGTCATCAAGGCACACCAGGTTAGCTGTGAGATGCTGGCTGTAGGGTTCTCTTAGCTGGGTCTTTAAGTGCCCCAGCATTGACTTTTTTGCGGCACTGCATGTGCTGTCCCCTCCGCTTTGGGGCTATGTTAATGTCGATGATGGATCAGATTAGGCGGTGGTCCATCCAGCAGTCGTCAACTCCTGTCATGGCGCAGGTGATGCACACATCTTTGCGATCCCTGGCTCAGACGATGACATAGTCGAGCAGGTGCCAGTGTTTGGAGCGAGGGTGTTGCCACGATGCCTTGTATTGGTCCCTCTGGTGGAACAGGGTGTTGGTGATGAGAAGTTCATGTTCTAGACATTTTGTTAGGAGTAGGGTACCGCTGGAGTTGGCTTTCCCTACACCTCTCTGCCAATCACGCCTCCCCAGAGGGCTGTGTCTTTTCCAACCCTGGCGTTGAAGTCACCGAGGAGGATCAAAGCGGAGGGGACAGCACATGCAGTGCCGCAAAAAAGTCAATGCTGGGGCACTTAAAGACCCAGCTAAGAGAACCCTACAGCCAGCATCTCACAGCTAACCTGGTGTGCCTTGATGACCCCGCAGGGACGTGGGACAGGGATGTTTCGAGGTTAGAATAAAAACCTCTTTGGTCTCATCCATTGCATCGAGTGTTGGGGCATACGCACTGATAACTGTGGCGCATTGGTTCCAGGATAGGGTGAGTCGAAGAGTCATGAGGCATTCGTTAACCCCGCAGGGGGAGTCTTTGAGGCGGTCAACCATTTTTGATGGCGAAGCTGACTCCTTGAAGGCGCCGTTCTTCCTCTGGTTCACGGTTCAAGTTCATGGCACCGTGGGTGGCTCTGCTGCACAGGAGGGCAAGAAAAAGAATGGGAGAGCTATAGTGATAGGGGATTCAATTGTAACGGGAACAGATAGACGTTTCTGCGGCTGCAACCGAGACTCCAGGATGGTATGTTGCTTCCCTGGTGCAAGGGTCAAGGATGCCTCGGAGCGGGTGCAGGGTATTCCGAAAAGGGAGGGTGAACAGCCAGTGTCGTGGTGCATATAGGAACCAACGATATAGGTAAAAAATGGCATGAGGTCCTACAAGACGAATTTAGGGAGCTAGGAGCGAAATTAAAAAGTAGGACCTCAAAAGTAGTAATCTCAGGATTGCTACCAGTGCCACATGCTAGTCAAAGTAGGAATCGCAGGATAGCTCAGATGAATACGTGGCTTGAGGAGTGGTGCAGAAGGGAGGGATTCAAATTCCTGGGACATTGGAACCGGTTCTGGGGGAGGTGGGACCAGTACAAACCGGATGGTCGTCACCCGAGCAGGACCGGAACCAATGTCCTCGGGGGAGTGTTTGCTAGTGCTGTTGGGGAGGAGTTAAACTAATATGGCAGGGGAATGGGAACCTATGCAGAGAGACAGAGGGAAGTAGAATGGGGGTAGAAGCAAAAGATAGAAAGAAGAAAAGTAAAAGTGGAGGGCAG
Organism: Pristiophorus japonicus; assembly: GCF_044704955.1. Lineage (NCBI taxonomy): Eukaryota > Metazoa > Chordata > Chondrichthyes > Pristiophoridae > Pristiophorus > Pristiophorus japonicus. The sequence continues at coordinate 78,857,644 of NC_091987.1, read as the reverse complement.
AGAAACCTAAGACAAAAAGCAAAAAGGTCCACATTACAGCAAAATTCTAAAGGGGCAAAGTATGTTAGAAAGACAAGCCTGAAGGCTCTGTGCCTCAATGCAAGGAGTATTCAGAATAAGGTTGATGAATTAACTGCGCAGATGGCACTTAACGATATGATGTAATTGGCATCACGGAGACATGACTCCATGGTGACCAAGGCTGGGAATTCAACATCCAGGGCTATTCAACATTTAGGAAGGATAGACAGAAAGGAAAAGGAGGCGGGGTGGCGTTGCTGGTTAAAGAGGAAATTAATGCAATAGTAAGAAAGGACATTAGCTTGGATGATGTGGAATCAGTATGGGAGGAGCCCATATCAAGGGTCAGAAATCGCTTGTGGGAGTTGTGTACAGACCACCAAGCAGTAGAAGTAAGTTTGGGGACAGCATCAAACAAGAAATTAGGGATGCATGCAATAAAGATACAGCAGTTATCATGGGTGACTTTAATCTACATTTTGATTGGGCAAACCAAACTGGTAGCAATGCGGTGGAGGAGGATATCTGGAGCGTATTAGGGATGGTTTTCTGGACCAACATGTCGAGGAACCAACTAAGGAGCTGGCCATCCTAGACTGGGTGATGTGTAATGAGAAAGGACTAATTAACAATCTTGTTGTGTGAGGCCCCTTGGGGAAGAGTGACCATAATATGGTAGAATTCTTTATTAAGATGGAGAGTGACACAGTTAATTCAGAAACTAGAGTCCTGAACTTAAGGAAAGGCAACTTTGTTGGTTTGAGGCTTGAATTGGCTAGAATAGACTAGCAAATGATACTTAAAGGGTTGACGGTGGATAGGCAATGGCAAACATTTAAAGATCACATGGATGAACTTCAACAATTGTACATCCCTGTCTGGAGTAAAAATAAAACGGCAAAGGTGGCTCAACCGTGGCTAACAAGGGAAATTAAGGATAGTGTTAAATCTAAGGAAGAGACATATAAACTGGCCAGAAAAAGCAACAAACCTGAGGACTGGGAGAAATTTAGAATTCAGCAGAGGAAGACAAAGGGTTTAATTAAGAGGGGGAAAATAGAGTACAAGAAGAAACTTGCCGGGAACATAAAAACTGACTGCAAAAGCTTCTATAGATATGTGAAGAGATAAAGATTAGTGAAGACAAACGTAGGTCACTTGCAGTCGGATTCAGGTGAATTTATAATGGGGAACAAAGAAATGGCAGACCGATTGAACAAATACTTTGGTTCTGTCTTCACAAAGGAAGACACAAATAACCTTCCGGAAGTACTAGGGGATCGAGGGTCTAATGAGAAGGAGGAACTGAATATCCTTATTATGCGGGAAATTGTGTTAGGGAAATTGATGGGATTGAAGGCCGATAATCCCCGGGGCCTGATAGTCTACATCCCAGAGCACTTAAGGAAGTGGCCCTCGAAATAGTGGATGCATTGGTGATCATTTTCCAACAGTCTATCAACTCTGGATCAGTTCCTATGGACTGGAGGGTAGCTAATATAACACCACTTTTTAAAAAAGGAGGGTGAGTGAAAACAAGTAATTATAGACCGGTTAGCCTGACATCAGTAGTGAGGAAAATGTTGAAATCAATTATTAAGGATGAAATAGCAGCGCATTTGAAAAGCAGTGACAGATCGATCCAAGTCAGCATGGATTTATGAAGGGGAAATCATGCTTGACAAATCTTCTGGAATTTTTTGAGGATGTAACTAGTAGAGTGGACAAGGGAGAACCAGTGGATGTGGTGTATTTGGACTTTCAAAAGGCTTTTGACAAGGTCCCACACAAGAGATTGGTGTGCAAAATCAAAGCACATGGTATTGGGGGTAATATATTGACATGGATAGAGAACTGGTTGGCAGACAGGATGTAGAGAGTCGGGATAAACGGGTCCTTTTCAGAATGGCAGGCAGTGACAAGTGGAGTGCCGCAGGGCTCAGTGCTGGGACCCCAGCTCTTTACAATATACATCAATGATTTGGGTGAAGGAATTGAGTGCAATATCTCCAAGTTTGCAGATGACACTAAACTGGGTGGCGGTGTGAGCTGTGAGGGGGACGCTAGGAGGCTGCAGGGTGACTTGGACAGGTTAGGTGAGAGGGCAAATGCATGGCAGATGCAATATAATGTGGATAAATGTGAGGTTATCCACTTTGTGGGCAAAAACGCGAAGACAAAATATTATCTGAATGGCGGCAGATTAGGAAAAGGGGAGGTGCAACGAGACCTGGGTGTCATGGTTCATCAGTCATTGAAAGTTGGCATACAGGTACAGCAAGTGGTGAAGAAGGCAAATGGTATGTTGGCCTTCATAGCTAGGGGATTTGAATACAGGAGCAGGGAGGACTTACTGCAGTTGTACAGGGCCTTGGTGAGGCCTCACCTGGAATATTTTCAGTTTTGGTCTCCTAATCTGAGGAAGGACGTTCTTTCTATTGAGGGAGTGCAGCGAAGGTTCACCAGACTGATTCCCGGGATGGCAGGACTGACATATGAGGAGAGACTGGATCAACTGGGCCTTTATACATTGGAGTTTAGAAGGATGAGAGGGGATCTCATGGAAACATATAAGATTCTGACTGGACGGGACAGGTTAGATGCGGGTAGAATGTTCCCGATATTGGGGAAGTCCAGAATCAGGGGACACAGTTAGGATAAGGGATAGGCCATTTAGGACAGAGATGAGGAGAAACTTCTTCACTCAGAGAGTTGTTAACCTGTGGAATTCCCTGCTGCAGAGAGTTGTTGATGCCAGTTCATTGGATATATTCAAGAGGGAGTTAGATATGACCCTTACGGCTAAGGGGATCAAGGGGTATGGAGAGAAAGCAGGAAAGGGGTACTGACGGAATGATCAGCCATGATCTTATTGAATGGTGGTGCAGGCTCGAAGGGCCAAATGGTCTACTCCTGCACCTATTTTCTATGTTTCCTTTCCAGAAAAAGGTGTGACCTCCACCTTGTTCCTTGAGCTGGCCTTCCCCTGCCCGCCGGGTCTCGCTTAGGGCGGTGATGTCAATGTCAAAGCGTCTAAGTTCCCAGGCAACTATGGCGGTGCGGCATTCCGGCCTGTCACTTTTGGAGTTATCCATGAGTGTTCTGACGTTCCAGGTCACGAACTTCATGTTAATGGAGTGGAAGATTCCTGTGCGTGAGTTCTTTTAATGTGGGGTGGCCGTTGCACACCGGCTACCACATGGGCTTAGCTGAGCAAGGTCTTGGTCCAGTGTCAAGGGGGACCAAGAGGACTGGCGAGCAGGCACTGCTGTATGAGTCTAATGAGATTTTCTCAAATAAAATGAACCATAACTCAGTCACCAAACTGCATTGAAGGGGATTTTTTTTCCCAAAGTCAGGGTAACTACTATGAATTGCATTACTTTCATCCTTCCTGACAAGCTGTGGCCAGAAATTGCCACCAACAGGCACAGTAAACTTCATGCCAGTTGGCTGCCACTGTATCTCAAGTTTTCTCCCCAGGATATTTATGATGATAGTCAAAGAAAAGGTGAGTCAGTCGGTTTTTGGATCTTGTGTTAACGAATTATTATTTTTAAGTTCCCATAAAACAACATTTATCCATTTTATAGCAATTACTCTTAAAACTATTGTGACCACTGATGTAGCACAGAGCTGTATTGTAAACAATCATATTAAGGTAGATAAACTGGCTTTAGATTTACCGCTGTTTTTGCATATTATATCAGTTACACAAGTAAATACAATGTCATATTTATAATTCTCACAATCTGTTGTAATTTTGTAAATTGTGTTCTTGTATAAATAGCATAATTAAAAGGAGTTAGGTTTACCTTATCACTTTGATAAATATGTAATCCTCTGTAATGTAAACATGTGCAACATAAAGTTCCATTATATCATCCAAATTTGCAACTATGTAAAATCATCGGCAATTGGCAAAGTAGACACATGCTGCTGGATCCAAGTGGCAAACTTTGACACTCTTGTATAGACTCCAGGAAAATTTTGTCTTCCACATCCATGACCCCAGCTAACAATGCCAGTCAGAAACCATCTTCCACCAACTTTTTCCTGACAAGATAATGGTCCTCCAGAGTCACCCTGCAATATTAATCAAAGTCCTGAAAATACTGAATACTACAAATTAAAAACATGACTGGCCAGATTTTGCCCAAAAAAATAACAGCATCTGAACGACACACGCCATTATTAATGCAAAAATCGGTCAGTAACTTGAGGCAAGGAAGAAATACCCTGTGAATTGCGAATTGCCACAAGTTGTTGGCTGATTTGCACAGCTCCACTATTAGCTTTGTGAAAATGGCATCTTGTGCATAAACACCCCGTAATCTGCATGCAGTTGCTGTATTTGCACATAAATCTGATGCAATTTTAATCAACAATTGCCCATTTAACTCACCACAGAAAATTAAGTCTAGTAATTATCAGCATAAGTATCCTTTTAATGATATGATAATTGTTAATGATTGTCACTCAACCTCTCTTACCAGAAAGTGAACAATTATAAGTGTGAAGTCTCATTCCTTCGGATTGTGAATTGTTTTAGATTTTAAAAATGTCAAATTTTTATACATGTTTTTTCTTACCTTTCCTTTCTGTCTCTTTTTTCTCTCTCTTAATATAATCTTACTTTCCCGTCCAGTACCTGATTTGACATTGAATTCACCCACTCTAATCCACCCTCCTTCTCAGTCCTTTCTCTCTTTATTTTCAATCCTTTAATCTCATTGGTTAAGGAGATACATTGTTTGTCCTGTTGTTCACCAAGGTCCCAGATGCCCTATGACACAATACAAGAACATAAGAAATAGGAGCAGAAGTCAGCCATTCGGCCCTTTGAGCCTATTCCACCATTCAATAAATAATGGCTGATCTTCTACCTCAACTCCACTTTCCTGCACTGTCCCCAATTAGGACCCCAACACCATTTTACAAAAAAATTGAGGCAGTCCCACCTAGCGCTTGACACGTCAGTAAAACCTGGTGGGATTGGTGTCTCAGAGCCACTGAAGCAGTAGTTAAAGGGGCACCCACCTGCAGCTAATTGGATCGGAATCTTTGTGTTCTTTGGATTGCCAGGAGAGTTTCCAGATTCCACATTGCTTCCTTCTCACTTTTTTCGTCTGATCATTTTCAGTAAACTTTATTTGCTGACTATGGGTCCTATTATTGCCAGTTTGATTGGGAGGAAATGGAGTAGCAGCAGCTGCCTCAGCAATAAGCATATGCTGCTGCAGCAGCTGGGCCTATCAGAAGACAGCCGTTGAGGTGAGATGCTCGTAGAAGGCCATGTCCAACACACAGGGTGAACAAGCCTAGAGTCACTTTCTTGGATCTATCTGAAGAGCAGTGCAGCAGGAGGCTGTGCAATTCTAGGCAGGCTGTTGCATGCATCTGCAGCCTCCTGCAACAGGACCTGCTCCCTGCTGGACTAGGAGGTCAGCACAGCCCTCAGTTTCTTTGCCACTGACTCCTCTCAGTTTGTTATAGGGGACATCAGCTGCATCTCCCAGTCTGCAGTACACGACAGCATTAAGGAGTTAAAATCGCCCTGGTCTAATGCTCACAATGGAAACTTCAGCCTGCCCAATTCACACTCCATGTTAAAATCAGGGCTAAAACATCTGGTCATATAATAGACAACAGCTTATGACATTATTATATCTAAACTGCTGGCACAAGTGAGATGCTGTTACTGCATATGATGAGGAGAGGACGAAAATGGATCCAAGGCTATATGATGACCTGGTGCAATTTTAATCAACAATTGTTAATAATAAGTCATGTGGCCTGGATTCTTAGGTTGAGTTATGCTGGATTCCAGACAAAACTTGGGCAGGAAATTCTTCGGGGGGTACTCTGCTGGTTCCCCACTGTCCCCCACCACTTCTGGGATTTCCCACTGGAAATGACAGGAGACTTGCACTATGTCTTCCTGTATATAGGCAGGTGTACATATTTTCTGTTATTTGCATCATAGGAATGCTGGGCACAATAGATGCCATTTTAACGGGGTAAATAGCTTATGCAGTTGCTCACAAGGCAATTGATTGCACAGGTCATGGTGCTTTGTTTTAATTTTAAAAAGGTCATTGACCATGCTAATATGATCTCCATGTCCCCTCTGCAGGTCGACTCCCCTGCATAGACCAGGGAACCCTCCAATAATGGAAATGACCCTGATCCCAGAAAAACAGCCAGGGTCAGGGCATTTCCTCGTAGCAGATGGAATTCCCACCCCACCAAAGATGCACCGAGAGTCCATAACAGTGGAAAATCCTGTCCTCTATGTTCATTCACTTTTTAGTTTTTTTAACAGAACATAATAAAAATTATCTTTCTCCATTTTTCATGATAACTTTTATTGTTTCTGGGTCAACAAAGCCGCACTTACTTTCTACACTTGCCACATCAGCATCTACATGCGGCATTTAGACTTTCAACGACACAAATGTGGTGCCAAAATTCCAGCATGAATTCCACCATCAAAAATGCTCCAACTCTGTTAATACTACTGAGACAAATCAAAAACAGTCCAGTGGTGATGAAACATTGGGCCCAAGTTTCCACAAGAAAAAAAACGGGCGCCCCTCCGAGCTGGGCGCCCGTTTTTCGTGCCTAAAACGGCGCCTAAAAAAATCCTCGGTATTCTCCACCTACTTACAGGTCCTCTGGCCCTCGGCGCAGCCAGCACGAGCTGTGGGGGGGGGTGGAGCCAGGTCCCGGCGCTGAAAACAGTGCCGGGACCTCTGCACATGCGCGCTACAGTCGGCACGCAAGTGCAGTAGCTCCAGGCGCCGAACTGTATGGGAGGGGCCCGAAGCACGCAGCCCCTAGCCCTGGCCCAATGGCCTCACTGGGGCTGCGTGAATAAGGCTCCTCCCACGGCCAGCTCCTGCTCCCCACCCCCGACAAGACCCGACACCCGCTCCCCCCCCCCGCCGACCAGACCCGACCCGACACCCGCTCCCCCCCCCCCGCCGACCAGACCCGACCCGACCCAACACCCGCTCCCCCCCCCCCCCCCCGCCGACCAGACCCGACCCGACACCCGCTCCCCCCCCCCGCCGACCAGACCCGACCCGACACCCGCTCCCCCCCCCCCGCCGACCAGACCCGACCCGACACCCGCTCCCCCCCCCCCGCCGACCAGACCTGACCCGACACCCGCTCCCCCGCCGACCAGACCCGACACCCGCTTCCCCCCCCCGCCCCGACCCGAGACCCGACACCCGCTCCCCCCCCCCCCCCGACTGACCCGATCTGACCCGCGCTCCTGTTCCCCGACCCGCCCCCCCCCCCACCCCCACTGGACCCGACTCCCGACTCCCGGACTGGATCCGATCCGACCTGACCTCTCCCTTCCCCACCCCCCCCCCCGCCGCTCTCCCCCCCCCTCTCCCCCCTCTCGCTCCCCCCCCGCTCTCTCTCTCTCCCTCCCTCCCCCTCTCTCTCTCTCCCTCCCTCCCCCTCTCTCTCTCTCCCTCCCTCCCCCTCTCTCTCTCTCTCTCTCTCTCCCCCTCCCTCCCCCCCCTCTCTCTCTCTCTCTCCCTCTCCTCTCTCTCTCTCTCCCTCCCTCCCCCCCCTCTCTCTCCCTCCCTCCCCCCCCTCTCTCTCTCTCCCTCCCTCTCTCTCTCTCTCCCCCTCCCGCTCAGCGACACGAACGGCTTTCTCCCCTCCCCCTCCCGCTCAGCGGCACGAACGGCTGCAGAATTCTCCCTGGCTGAAGCACTTTCACACAGGTAGGAAGATGGTTTATTTAATCTTTTCTTGGCTTATAAATGTTTATTCAGGTTGGATTTATTTGCATAATATTTGTAGAAGTATAAATAAGGATTTATTGTCGAATTTAATGAGTTCCCTTCCCCCCCCCCCCCCACCTCGTTCTGGATGCCTAATTTGTAACCTGCGCCTGATTTTTTAATGTGTAGAACAGGTTTTTTCAGTTCTACAAAAATCTTCACTGGCTCCATTCTACTTTAGTTTGGAGTACATTTTCACTGTGGAAACTTTCAAATCAGGCGTCAGTGGCCGGACACGCCCCCTTTTGAAGTTGCTCCTAAAAATCAGGCGCGAATCATGTGGAAACTTGGGCCCTATGTGTCAGCTGCAGTCTAACATGGGGCCAGAACAATACCTGATAATTCAATATGCATCATGTCAGAAAGATGTGCATTGGAGTTCATAAATATGCTTTCCTTCTACCACAAGTCTGACCCGTCAGATTGGTACACCTTGGATCAGTAGGTGCAAGTAGATATGTGCCCAGCCAGATTATATTGGCCCCAAACACTCAGCTTTACAACTTCCTCTAAAACTTGCATTCATGTACATGTAGCAGATATGCCTCCATGGGTGCAGTGCATCTCCAATTCTTCAAGGAAACAGGAACACCCAATTTATTTCACCAATATAACCTACATGTTGTGACATTTTTCAAAGATCCACCGGAGCATAGATACAAAGAACATAAGCTGTTATGTATTAAATCACCACATTTTCAATCTATCTGAAAAATGACTTTCTAAAAATAATTGTGCAAAATACAATATTTTTAACCATTCCTTTCTATTTTTCTTGCTGACTGTGTGTATTTTCACTCTTCAAGGAGAGAGTGTATTATGCTGGAGAATAGAAAATCCGAATATTTATCAATTTTTGAGTACAGTAAAAAGTTTAACAATTAAGTTCATTTTTAACTTTCTGTAAAGGTATTTGCTTTTAAACTTACACGACAAGCATCTCTTTTCCCTGACAGTAATCCTGCACACAGCATACGTGGAGTGATGAGTCCATAGGTGGAACGACAGAGTGATTGATTTATGATCTCGACCTTTGCTTGTTGAAGAACTGTCGGATCACTGTTGTCTTCAGTAAAGCAGAAAAAATAAAGTTACAAAAGCATTACTTATATCAATCAGTTTTATTATGTTCAGCTTCATTTAGTCTCTGAGTAAATGCTTGAAAAGGATTGGAGGTGACTCTTGAACATTGTGTCAAATCAGTAAGAAACAGTTGTCAAACAAATTTAAAAAGTACTGGATGCATTGCAAAGATATTGGCGTGGAAATTCTGATGTCCCGGGCCTGTACGAAGTTTCTACGGACCCGGGAAGGCATCGGAAAAGCCAGTTTTCAGTGCGCAATGCGCATGCGCTGAAAACCGGCTTTTCCAATCTGGCAAGCTGGAGCTTAACAGATCATAGCCACATCGGGGGCGAGATGACAGATTGGGAGCGAGGACATTTGTACGGGAAAGATTGGGCTATTTACCCATATCTTGCCCAGCAAATGTCCTCAAAAATATTGCACCTGAAAAAGCAGGCGCGTAGCCGACTTTTACAGGCGCAAGTGTCTTAAAGCACACAAAAACAATTGTAAAATAAAATTATCAACACATAGTTTATTGTTAAAAACCCTCGCCACTATGGTAAGTTTATTTTTAACCATAATTTTAAAAAACTTTTTAAAAATTCAGAAAAATATTTTATTTTTATAAGACATAATAACTTTAATTTCAATTAATTTTAAATATGTGTGGTCTGTTTTTTATTTTTTATTATTTTGTGTGATTGGTTTTGTTCACATTAATAGCACTGAGAACTCATAGATACGCGAGTCTCAGTGCTATTAATGGGAACCTGTGAACTACCTACCTGATTGGCTGAGCAGTCACACATGACTGCATCTTCTGCGTCGGGACCCTCTGGGTGGGAGCGCGCTTCGCAGCGCGGGAGGAGAAGACCTTCCCATCGGCAATCAGGGCGCCTCCTAGACCACCAGGTAAATTCGTAAACAATCTCCAGCGAGGAGGCAATTGCCCGCGGGAAGACTCCCAGAGGAATTTCTGGGCCATTACTTGCATCCAGTATAACTAACGGGAAGATTATATTTAGAACTTTTGGTCTACAGGGCTGAAGTAATACCTGCTCTCTTTTTTGGCTCAGAAACATGGACCATGTACAATAGACACCTCAAGTGGCTGGAGAAATACCACGAACGATGCCTCCACAAGATCCTACAAATACCCTGGGAGGTCAGATGCACCAACATTAGCGTCCTCGACCAGGCCAACATCCCCAACATTGAAGCACTGACCACACTTGATCTGCTCCGCTGGGCAGGCCGCATCGTTCGCATGCCAGACACGAGACTCCCAAAGCAAGCGCTCTACTCAGAACTCCTTCACGGCAAAGTCAAGGGGGGGCAGAGGAAACGTTACAGAGACACCCTGAAAGCCTCCCTAAAAAAGTGCAACATCCCCACCAACACCTGAGAGTCCCTGGCCAAAGATCTCCCTAAGTGGAGGAAGTGCATCCGGGAGGGCGCCGAGCACCTTGAGTCTCATCGCTGAGAACATGCAGAAACCAAGCGTAGGCAGCAGAAAGAGCGTTCGGCAAACCTGTCCCACCCACCCTTTCCCTCAATGACTATCTGTCCCACCTGTGACAGGGACTGAGGTTCTCATATTGGACTGTTCAGCCACCTCAGGACTCATTTTTAAGAGTGGAAGCAAGTCTTCCTCGATTCCGAGGGACTGTCTATGATGATGATATATTTAGAATATTATGTGGACACGTATGCATTGAAGAGAGTTCAAAGAACATGGACAAAGATAACCCTGGGACGTGTAGCCCATAGGTGCCAGCCCTAGCTCATTGGTGGTATTGTGTTCCTAACACAGATGAGACTGCACACAGGGAGGTTAAAGTAACAGTGACCTCAGTCTTTATAAAGACACTCCAAAGTGAGGAACAAGCCTTAGGGGCCGGTTTATATACAGTGCTCCCAAGGGATGCTAGGATCCCTTGGGACTTCAGGGGATGTGCTCCCTGGTGGCAGAACATGGGAGTGCATGCTTTACAGATACACAACACCACTTCCCCCCCCCAAAGTCAAAGTGAAAACTATTTACAAGGTGAGGCGGTCGGGAGCCTTTCTTTCCCTGGTGGACCGCCTCGGTACAAATGTCTGTTCTGGTGAGTTAGCTGTGCCCTCACTGGGCTGGCATGTTGTTGGCCCTGCAGGGCTGCTGGGTGAGCCTGGCCTTGCTGGGCTGTTGGGCGTGATGGGTTCGATTTCCTGGTCCGGGGTGATGTCGTTGATCCTCTGGGTGTGTGTTGTGGGCTCGAGAAAGGTGATGTCTGCTGTGGGTTGATCAGGGCTGTCTGTAAACCGCAGCCTCGTTTGGTTCAGGTGCTTTCTGCATTTCAACGGGGATGCTGGCCCAGCTCCCATGCAGTACACAATTTTTTACTCGGGACAGCAGAGGATTTTGGCTGGTCCAAGTCCTAATCTGGCGGGCCGTGACAGGTGATTTATCATTTTCAAACGTTTCCATGACCATCAACAAGTCTGCAGGCTGCGCCACCATCAACAAGTTTCCAGGCTGCACCATTTCCACCCCCGTGGTGGGCAATGGTAGCAGACTGAGAGCATCCGCACAGTTCTCGGTGCCTGGCCTGTGGCGGATGGTATAGTGCTATACGCTGATAGTGCGAGTGCCCACCTTTGTATGCGGGCTAAGGCATTAGTATTTATCCCCTTGTTTTCAGCGAACAGGGATATGAGGGGCTTGTGATGGGTTTCCAGCTCAAATTTGAGACCAAACAAGTACTGATGCATTTTCTTTACCCCGAACACACACGCTAATGCCCATTTCTCAATCATGCTGTAGGCCTTCTCGGCCTTAGACAAGCTCCTGGAGGCATAGGCGACAGGTTGCAACTTCCCCACAATGTTAGCTTGTTGTAATATACACCCGACTCCGTACGACGACACATCATATGCAAGCACAAGTCTTTTACACGGGTTATACAATACAAGCAGTTTGTTGGAGCATAAAATGTTTCTGGCTTTCTCAAAAGCAATTACTTGTTTTTTTCCCCATACCCAGTTCTCACCTTTACGCACTTGCACATGTAGGGGCTCTAAGAGGGTTCTTAACCCCAGTAGGAAGTTACCAAAATAGTTGAGGAGTCCCAGGAACGACTGCAGTTCCGTGACGTTGTGTGGCCTGGGCACATTCCTGATAGCCTCTGTTTTGGCATATATGGGCCTAATGCCGTCCGCCGTGATCTTTCTCTCCAAAAACTCCACTTCTGTTGCCATCAAGACGCAATTCGACCTCTTCAGCTGCAGCCCTAAGCGATCCAGTCGCTGGAGGACCTCCTCCAGGTTTTGTAGGTGCTCGACGGTGTCCCGACCCGTGACCAATATGTCGTCCTGAAAAACTACCGTACGTGGTACTGACTTGAGTAGGCTCTCCATGTTTCTCTGGAAGATCGCTGCAGCCGACCAAATTCCAAACGGGCATCTGTTGTAGATGAACAGTCCCTTGTGCGTGTTGATGCAGGTGAGGCCCTTCAGAGACTCCTCCAGCTCCTGCGTCATGTAGGCCGAAGTCAGGTTGAGCTTGGTGAACGTCTTGCCTCCTGCCAGCGTCGCAAATAGGTCGTCTGCCTTAGGTAGCGGGTATTGGTCTTGGAGCAAAAAACGATTAATTGTTGCTTTATAATCGCCGCAAATCCTGACCGTGCCATCACTTTTGAGTACTGGAACAATCGGGCAGGCCCACTCGCTGATGAATTCCACTGGGATGATGATGCCCTCGCGTTGCAGCCTGTCCAGCTCGATTTCCACTCTCTCCCTCATCATGTGAGGTACCGCTCGCGCCTTGTGGTGAATGGGTTTACTATCATAATCTATCTTCTCTCCCTTTATCATTTTTTTAGTCGTCCTTTGCTAGTTTCTAGAAATTTCGCAGTACTCTGGCCTTCCACTGTTCTTCACAACATTGTATGCCTTTGTTTTCAATTTGATACCATCCTTTACTTCCTTAGTTAGCCACAGATTGTTCATCCTTCTCTTAGAGTCTTTCTTTCTCACTGGAATATATCTTTGCTGAGAGTTATGAAATATCTCCTGAAATGTTTGCCACTGCTTTTCTACAGTCTTACCCTTTAATATATTTTCCCAGTCCACTTTAACTAACTCTGCCTTCATACCATTGTTCAGTTCATTTACGTTCAGGACACGAGTTTGAAACCTAGCTTTTTCACCTTCAAACTGAAACCTATTTCCTTTAGCAGAGAAGTCAATAACCAGGGGGCACAGATTTAAAGTAATTGGCAGAAGGATTAGAGGGGAGTTGAGGAGAACTTTTTTCACCCAGAGGGTGGTCTGGAACTCATTGCCTGAAAGGGTAGTAGAGGCAGAAGCCCTCATTACATTTAAAAAGTACTTGGAAATGCACTTGAAGTGCCATAACCTACCAGGCTATGGACCAAGAGCTGGAAAATGGGATTAGGCTGGCTAGCTCTTTTTTGGCCGGCACAGACACAATGGGTTGAATGGCTTCCTTCTGTGCCATAAATTTCTATGATTGTGTGAACTCTAATTTCTGACTATTGATCGTTAATATTAGTGCTTTCTATCGGTTTATAATGTCATCTGCTAATTATTAATCATTGTTCAAGTGAAGAAAATTATTTGAGCCATCTGACAATTAACAATGAATCTTTTCACCAGTATAAACCTATAGTAAAGTTTGAATAAAGTCCATTGTGCATGATGTATTTGTTAATACAATCCTTTATTTTGGGTAAAATATTGCATCTTCATGATATTCTTACCCGCTTCTTGTTTTTGCCCCCAGCCAGTCACCCAGCACTTCTCTCCATTTGGCACCACTTGAGTCAGTGAAGGGACACAAATTGGTTGGATTGCTGGTGCTAGTTTGTCTGGCCACGCTGTCTTGAGCTGCAGCAGTGAAATATCATAGTCAAAGTTTCGACCATTATAATATTCATGGACAAGGATTCTTTTGAGCTCACTTGCAAACTTTGCAGTTCCTTGAGTATTCATTCCTAAATGAGCGACCCATGGTCTGGGATCAGACATCCTTAAAAAAAGAAATAGTTACCATTTGTTTCAGGCATACGATTTCATATCAAGATCCTTTGCTTTATGTAAAACAATGAGTTAAAATACACTTCGTAACATTCCACAGTTAAGCAATTTTTATTTGCATAAATAGTTTAGAGCCTAAGAATTCGACAACATGACATTAATATATAAATGGCTTTGCTATTTTAAAGAGGTGTTAAATGGGCATGGTATCAATGAATTTCTAGGCTATTGAGTACAAGAGTAAAGAAGGAAAGTGTCATGTATTCAACCAGCATTGTAACCCATGTATAAACTGACCTAAGTTGTACACCGTGAGAACACTGACCACTAGGTGGGAGACACTCCTAACCTGGACCTTCAGGTATAAAAGGGGAAGCTCCACCCACCTTCATCACTTGAGTGCTAAGGAATAAAGGACAGGTCACAGACTGACCTTCTCTCAAGCATGGGCCTCGTGTGCATTTATACTGTGTAGTAAGGACGTATCAATGGCGACTAGAAACTGGGATTTAAACCACGCGAGCATGGCCACTAGCAGAACAGACGAGAGGTACTGTGTTAAGGAATGGTTGGGACAGAGATTCAACATTGTTAAAGCAGCACACAGTTCTCCAGGCAGACAAGGGCAGTCAGGCATGTCCCAACATGTAGTCGAACCCAGAGGGGGAGTTCGACAGAGACAATGGCAAGCTGAACGGCAATTCATGCCATTGCAAGGGACAATGCGGCCAGTAATGGGGCCATCAACACCTGTTAATGGTGCACTCAAGGACAATAACAGGGGCAGTCAGGGACGATCGACTGGCAAGGGATCTTTTGTTTCAAACCGCAACTCATGCTGGAGGCAAGGAGGCATACATTCAGCCGGAGTTTGCAGAGATGAGCAAAATACCTGCAGAAATTGCAGAAATGGACACTGGGGGAAATCGCTGGAAGCTAAAATTCAGCGAGTTCATGTGGAGCACGTATACAGTTCACACACCAGGACACCACCGATAATGATGAAAGTGCTCCTCAGTGGCATCCCAGTATCAATGGAGTTAGACATGGGTGCCAGCCAGTCCCTGATGGGTATCAAACAGTTCGAAAAGTTCTGGGCATCCAAGGCCAGGAGGCCAAAATTATCGCCGATTGACGCACAGCTACGGACTTACACAAAGCAGATCATTCCGGTGCTAGGCAGCGCCACGGTAGTCGTGACCCACAAAGATTCGGAGAACAGGTTGCCACTCTGGATTGTCCCAGGGGACGGTCCCGCACTACTGGGGAGGAGTTGGCTTGCTGTCGTGAACTGGAAATGGGACGATGTCAATGCAATTTCCTTTGTGGAGCGAGTATCATGCTCACAGGTCCTGGACAAATTTGACTCATTATTTCAACCCGGCATTGGCACTTTCATGGGGGCCAAGGTAGTGATTCACATAAACCCGGACGCCAGACCAGTACACCACAAGGCCAGAGCGGTGCCGTACGTGATGCGGGAAAAGATAGAAGGCGAATTGGACCGCCTGTTGAGGGAAGGCATCATCTCGCCAGTCGAATTCAGTGACTGGGCGAGCCCGATTGTGCCGGTGCTCAAGGCGGATGGGTCGGTCAGGATATGTGGCGATTACAAGGCCACCATCAATCGGGTGTCACTCCAAGACCAGTACCCGCTACCGAGAGCTTTGCGACACTATCCGATGGCAAACTTTTTTCAAAATTGGACCTGACCTCAGCTTACATGACCCAGGAGCTGGCGAGTGAGTCAAAGAAGCTGACCACCATCACGACACACAAGGGGTTGTTTGAGTACAACAGATGTCCGTTTGGGATTCGCTCGGCCGCCGCAATCTTCCAACGAAATATGGAAAGCCTCCTCAAGTCGATTCCAGGGACGGTGGTTTTTCAGGACGACATCCTCATTACAGGTTACGATACTGAAGAACATCTCCACAACCTGGAGGAGGTGCTACGCAGACTGGACCGGGTAGGTCTGCGACTGAAAAAGGAAAAGTGCGTCTTCCTAGCTCCAGAGGTAGAATTCCTGGGGATGAGGGTAGCAGCAGATGGGATCAGCCCTACTGCATCCAAGACGGAAGCGATCCAGAGAGCACCCAGACCCCATAACACGACGGAGCTGCGTTCGTTCCTGGGGCTCCTGAACTATTTTGGTAACTTTCTTCCCAAATTGAGCACGCTGCTAGAGCCGCTACACGTGCTCCTATGCAAAGGTCGCGAATGGGTCTGGGGGAACAGCCAGGAAAGGGCTTTTAATAGAGCACGCAATTTGTTATGTTCCAACAATCTGTTAACGCTATATGACCCATGTAAGAAACTTGTGTTAACGTGCGATGCGTCGTCCTATGGTGTTGGGTGTGTGTTGCAGCATGTCAATGCCAAGGGTCAGTTACAGCCGGTAGCTTATGCCTCCAGGAGTCTGTCCCAGGCAGAAAGGGGCTACGGGATGGTAGAAAAGGAGGCGCTCGCATGTGTATATGCGGTAAAGAAAATGCACCAGTACCTGTTTGGCAGGAAATTTGAGCTGGAGACAGATCACAAACCCCTAACGTCCCTTTTGGCCGACAACAAGGCCATAAATGCAAACGCATCGGCCCGCATACAGAGGTGGGCACTCACGTTAGCTGCCTATGACTACACAATTCGGCACAGACCGGGCACCGAAAACTGCGCCGATGCACTCAGCAGGCTCCCACTAGCCACCACTGGGGGGCTACCGAGCATGCTGCTGAGATGGTCATGGCTGTTGAAGCTTTCAGAAGCGAAGGCTCACCTGTGACAGCCCGTCAGATTAAAGTCTGGACAAATAGAGACCCGCTATTGTCTTTAGTCAAGAAATGTGTCCTGAATGGGGACTGGGCAGCCACATACAGGGCATGCCCTGAGAAATTTAAACCATTTCACAGGCGCAAGGATGAACTCCCGATTCAGGCCGATTGCCTACTGTGGGGAAGCCGCGTAGTCATGCCCCAGATGGGCAGAGAGGTGTTCATCAGAGAACTCCACAATGGGCACCCGGGCATTGTCACGATGAAGGCAATTGCCAGGTCACATGTTTGGTGGCCAGGGATAGACGCAGATCTGGAACTTTGTGTTCGCAGGTGCAACACGTGTGCCCAGCTGGGCCATGCGTCCAGGGAAGCCCCCCTTAGCCCCTGGTCCTGGCCCGCCAAGCCTTGGTCACGCATCCATGTGGACTACGCAGGTCCTTTCATGGGGAAAATGTTTTTGGTTGTAGTAGACGCCTACTCCAAATGGATCGAGTGTGACATTTTAAATTCAAGCACATCCTCTGCCATGGTAGAAAGTTTACGGGCAATGTTCACCGCCCACGGTCTACCGGACATCTTGGTCAGCGACAATGGCCCGTGCTTCACAAGCACTGAATTCCAGGACTTTGTGGCAGGCAATGGAATTAACCATGTTAAAACGGCACCGTTCAAGCCGGCCTCAAACGGCCAGGCAGAACGAGCAGTGCAGATAATCAAACAGGGGATGCTCAGATTCCAAGGGGGTTCCCTACAAACCCGCTTATCACGCCTCCTGTTGGCCTACAGATCCCGACCACACTCGCTCACAGGGGTTCCACCCGCAGAGCTACTAATGAAAAGGACGCTCAAAACCCGATTATCCCTTATACACCCCACCATGAATGAAATTGTCGAGAGCAGGCGCCAGTCACAATATCACTAACATGACAGGAATGCGAGGGCGCGATGTATTGATGTAAATGATCCTGTTTTTGTCCTCAACTACGCTGCAGGGCCCAAATGGCTCGCAGGCACTGTGGTTGCCAAAGAGGGAAATAGGATTCTGGTAGTTAAACTTACCAATGGACAAATCTGCCGCAAACATGTGGATCAAACAAAAAGGAGGTTCAGCAACCCCATAGAAGAAGCAGAGGAAGAACACGAAATAGAGTTCACTCCACCACAGGTGACCGAACACCGGAACCAAGCGGAGGAGAGGCCAGTCACTGTGGGCAGTCCGGACAGGCCTGAGGCACTGCAAACAGCAGACACTCAGGCCAACGTCCAGCAACCGGAGCCCCAACTCAGGCGCTCTACAAGGGAGCGTAAACCACCAGAGAGACTCAACCTGTGATCCCAATAAGACTTTGCGGGGGGAGGTGATGTCATGTATTCAACCAGCATTGTAACCCATGTATAAACTGACCTAAGTTGTACACCGTGAGAACACTGACCACTAGGTGGGAGACACTCCTAACCTGGACCTTCAGGTATAAAAGGGGAAGCTCCACCCACCTTCATCACTTGAGTGCTAAGGAATAAAGGACAGGTCACAGACTGACCTTCTCTCAAGCATGGGCCTCGTGTGCATTTATACTGTGTAGTAAGGACGTATCAGAAAGAACTTGCATTCATACAGCAGCTTTCACGTCCTCAGGATGTCCAAAAGCACTTCTCAGCCAATAAAATACTTTTGAAGTGCAGGCATTGTTGTTATTACCCTCATTTAAAAAGGTGTCATGCCGCTGGTGTCTTCTTTGTTGAATACTTTCAGGCAATAGTTATTTCGTATGTTAAATCATTTTAGCTTATTCTCAACTTTAGTCCTGTTTCCATCTTTAAAGGTTCAATTTTCATTGATGCCCTTCTTATTTTTATAATACTGAAATAATTCCTTACTGTAATGGAGGCTAATTAATAAAACTATCAGATGAGCAATAGGGCAGCTCAGTGGGACAACTCACAATCCTTTCATCTCAGAATTGCTGGCGTGAAAGTTTCCTTTCTTCTGGCTGTAATGGGGTGTAGTTGGTCTTCCCCAAAATGAGTGATAAAGAACTGACAGCGTTCACCAAATGCCAATTTCACCCCAGTGAATCTTAAAATGAGTTCCGGCAGTGTCACCAGTTATAAATATGCATTGATTGATCAAGTGTACCCCTTTGAGAACTATAAATAGGGCAGATGTCTCACAGACTTGATCCCACCAGTTGCTGAGAACATAGAACCACTTGGAAAATTTGTACTGAGGTATTAATGAAATCATCAGAATGCATTGCCTTATAATGAAGCATGAAGGACGGTCTATTTGTGGTCAGGAAGGGGGCCAGAGACTCACCAAGAATCTGGCATGTTCTTTTTAGAGGGAGGTGGCCATGACAATGAGTACTAAATCCTTGAACTCATTTGCAGTGCAAGAAAAAGTTTAACAACCTCACCGGAACAGCCAAGACACGACCTCTGCTCCCATGGCCCTTCTTTGCATTCTCTTCATACATGTGGCTTTCCTTCATTCATTACCTTTAAGGTATCAGAGGAGTCAGTAGTGAAAGTGGGATCAGACAGTGGAGAAAGGAGGCACTGCAGATGTCTGGGATCCTACTCTAAAAAGATAGATGTTGCACGAGTATTACATTTAAATCGAGGCTCTGAAAACTATGGAGAAATATGGAGGGATCACACTTAAATCCATTGCTAATATATGAAGGAGGAGTGAACATGATGAAGTACTATCTAGATAGTGGCACCACAAGCATCTGCATCCATCCTCCCCCTGACAGCTCAGTTTGTTGCATCCACAGCAGATGTTTTGACCACTGGCCTTCAGTCCTTAGAAAACAATCTACTTCCTGCTCTTGTTCTGCCTCCATTATAAGGACATATATGGGAATACCCTCAGTGAACCCTAGAGTAAAGGCTCCGTGTCACAAGGGCGGGAAGCAAAAATTTCCCTGCCTGATGCTGCTGAAAGGCAGCTTACAGAATACTTTCTTAGTTCCACAGCCGAGAAAAGATTTTCTAATCAACTTAGTCAAAGCGATGTTTCAAAGTTTGTGGACATTAAAGCCTGTAAACTCAACTATTTCCTGGTTTGACAATTCATGTAGGTAACTTACTCTTCTTTTCTAAAAGATTAACTTATGTTGGCACACTTCTGCTGTAAATGGCAGAAGTTCTGGACCTTCATTATCCTGTCATTTTTGTAACTGCACTAGTCTGGGGGCTGGTGCGTCTTCTGTCAGCAGCCATTTCTACCTGAATTCAGTATGTAATTTAGAATAGATATAATTCCGCAGTATCTTGTCATGTATTTAACTGTCATTGTAACCCATGCATAAACTGACCTAAGTTGTACACCGTGAGAACACTGACCACTAGGTGGTGAACTTGTGGGAGACACTCCTAACCTGGACTTTCAGGTATAAAAGGGGAAGCTCCACCCACCTTCATCACTTCAGTGCTGGCTAATAAAGGTTACTGGTCACAGAGTGACCTTCTCTCGAGTATGGACCTCGTGTGCATTTATGCTGTATAGTAAGGACATATTATTGGCGACGAGAAACTGGGATTTAAACCACGCGAGCGTGTCCACTAGCAGCACAGAAGAGAGGTACTGTGTTGGTGATGATTGGGACGATTTTATTGAGCGACTACAGCAAAGTTTCGTCACTAAGGAATGGCTGGGACAGGGTTCCGCCGACAAACACAGGGCTCATTTCCTGACGGTTTGTGGATCCAGGACGTACTCCCTGATGAAGGACCTTCTAGCGCTAGGGAAGCCGGCAGACAAGACTTTTGAAGAGCTCAGTAAGTTGATCGGGGAACACTTTAAACCGGTGAGCAGCATACACATGGTGAGACACCGGTTTTACACGCACCGGCGGTGAGAAGGACAAAGCGTTCCAGACTTCGTGGCAGACCTCTGGCGACTGGCGAGCCTATGTAAGTTCCCAGATGCATGCAGAGCGGAGATGCTGCTAGACTTTTTTATTGAGGGCATCGGGCATGCTGGGGTTTTCAGGAAACTGATTGAGACCAAAGACTTGACCCTGGAATCGGCGGCTTTGATGGCCCAGACATTTATCTCAGGGGAGGAAGAGACCAGAATGATGTTTGACAAAAATCTTGGTTTAAATGCAGCAAATGGACAGGGAGTCAACATTGTTAACGTGGCACACAGTTCTCCAGGCAGACAGGGACAATCGGACATGCCCGAGCATGTAGTCGAACCCAAAGGGGGAATTCAACAGAGACAATGGCTAGCTGAACGGCGATTCATGCCATCGCAAGGGACAATGCGGCCAGTAATCAACACCTGTTAATGGTGCGCTTAAGGACAGTTACAGAGGCAGTCAGAGACGATCGACTGGTAATGGACCTTTTGTTTCCAACAATGGCTCATGTTGGAGGTGTGGAGGCAAACACACAGCCAGAGTTTGCAGATATCAGCAATATACCTGCAGAAACTGCAACGTCAGCGGTCACTTGGCGCGTATGTGCAGGAAGCCTGCAGCCAGGTTGATGTACGAGGAGGACAGGCCTGTTGTAAGCCCTACGAGGCCAAATGGACACTGGGGGAAATCGCTGGAAGCTGAAGTTCAGCGAGTTCATGTGGCGCACATATATCGTTCATGCACCAGGACACCACCGATAATGATGAAAGTGATCTTCAATGGCATCCCTGTATCAATGGAGCTAGACACAGGGGCCAACCAGTCCCTGATGAGTATCAAACATTTCAACAAGTTGTGGGCATCCAAGGCCAGGAGGCCAAAATTATTGCCAATTGGCGCACAACTACAGACATATACAAAGGAGATCATTACGGTGCGAGGCAGCGCCATGGTAGTCGTGACCCACAAAGATTCGGAGAACAGGTTGCCACTCTGGATTGTCCCGGGGGATGGTCCCGCACTGCTGGGGAGGAGTTGGCTGGCTGTCATGAACTGGAAATGGGGCGATGTAAATGCAATTTCTTCTGCGGAGCGAATATTATGCTCACAGGTCCTGGACAAACTTGACTCATTATTTCAACCCGGCATTGGCACTTTCATCGGGACCAAGGTAGTGATTCACATAAACCCGGATGCCAGGCCAGTACACCACAAGGCCAGAGCGGTGCCGTATGTGATGCAGGAAAAGATAGAAGCCGAATTGGACCGCCTGCTGAGGGAAGGCATCATCTCGCCAATCGAATTCAGTGATTGGGCGAGCTCGATTGTGCCGGTGCTCAAGGCGGATGGGTCGGTCAGGATATGTGGTGATTACAAGGCCACCATCAATCGGGTGTCACTCTAAGACCAGTACCCGCTACCGAGAGCGGAGGACCTCTATGCGACACTATAAGGTGGCAAACTTTTTTCAAAATTGAACCTGACCTCAGCTTACATGACCCAGGAGCTGGCGAGTGAGTCGAAGAAGCTGACCACCATCACGACACACAAGGGGCTGTTTGAGTACAACAGATGTCCGTTTGGGATTCGCTCGTACGCCGCGATCTTTCAACGAAATATGGAAAGCCTCCTCAAGTCGATTCCAAGGACGGTGGTTTTTCAGGACGACATCCTCATCATGGGTTGTGATACTGAAGAACACCTCCGCAACCTGGAGGAGGTGCTACGCAGACTGGACCGGGTAGGTCTTCAACTGAAAAAGACGAAGTGCATCTTCCTAGCTCCAGTGGTAGAATTCCTGGGGATGAACGTAGCAGCAGACGGGATCAGACCTACTGCGTCCAAAACAGAAGTGATCCAGAGAGCACCCAGACCCCGTAACACGACGGAGCTGCGTTAGTTCCTGGGGCTCCTGAACTATGTTGGTAACTTTCTTCCAAATTGAGCACGCTGTTAGAGCCGCTACACGTGCTCCTACGCAAAGGTCGCGAATGGGTCTGGGGGGACAGCCAGGAAAGAGCTTTTGATAGAGCACGGAATTTGTTATGCTCCAACAATCTGTTAACGCTATATGACCCATGTAAGAAACTCGTTTTAACTTGCGATGCGTCGTCCTATGGGGTCGGGTGTGTGTTGCAGCATGTTAATGCCAAGGGTCAGTTACAGCCGGTAGCTTATGCCTCCAGAAGTCTGTCCCAGGCTGAACAGGGCTACGGGATGGTAGAAAAGGAAGTGATTGCATGTGTATATGCTGTTTGGCAGGAAATTTGAGCTGGAGACAGATCACAAACCCCTAACGTCCCTTTTGGCCGACAACAAGGCCATAAATGCAAATGCATCGACCCGCATACATAACTGGGCACTCAAGTTAGTCGCCTATGACTATACAATTCGGCACAGACCGGGCACAGAAAATTGCGCCGATGCACTCAGCAGGCTCCCACTAGCCACCACTGAGGGGGCTACCGAGCATGGTGCTGAGATGGTCATGGCTGTTGAAGCTTTCGAAAGTGTCGGCTCACCAGTAACAGCCCGTCAGATTAAAGTCTGGACAAATAGAGACCCGCTACTGTCTTTAGTCAAGAAATGTGTCCTGAATGGGGACTGGGCAGCCGCGTACGGGGCATGCCCTGAGGAATTCAAACCATTTCACAGGCGCAAGGATGAACTTTCGATTCAAGCCAATTGCCTACTATGGGGAAACCGAGTAGTCATGCCCCAGATGGGCAGACAGATGTTCATCAGAGAACTCCACAATGAGCTCCCGGGCATTGTCATGATGAAGGCAATTGCCAGGTCACATGTTTGGTGGCCAGGGATAGATGCAGACCTGGAACTTTGTGTTCGCAAGTGCAACACGTGTGCCCAGCTGGGCAATGCACCCAGGAAAGCCCCCCTTAGCCCCTGGTCCTGGCCCGCCAAGCCATGGTCATGCATCCATGTGGACTACGCAGGTCCTTTCATGGGAAAAATGTTTTTGGTTGTAGTAGACGCCTACTCCAAATGGATCGAGTGTGACATTCTCAATTCATTTACATCCTCTGCCATGGTAGAAAGTCTATGGGCAATGTTCGCCGCCCATGGTCTACCGGATGTCTTGGTCAGCGACAATGGCCCATGCTTTACAAGCATTGAATTCCAGGACTTCATGGCAGGAAATGGTACCAACCATGTCAGAACGGCACCGTTCAAGCCGGCCTCAAATGGCCAGGCGGAACGAGCAGTGCAGATAATCAAACAGGGGATGCTCAGAATCCAAGGGGGTTCCCTACAAAGCCGCTTATCACGCCTCCTGTTGGCCAATAGATCCCGACCACACTCGCTCACAGGGGTCCCACCCGCAGAGCTGCTAATGAAAAGGACGCTCAAAACCAGGTTATCCCTTATACACCCCACCATGAAAGAAATTGTCGAGAGCAGGCGCCAGTCACAATGTGACTACCATGACAGGAATGCGAGGGCGCGATGTATTGATGTCAATGACCCTGTCTTTGTCCTCAAATACACTGCAGGGCCTAAATGGCTCGCAGGCACTGTGATTGCCAAAGAGGGGAATAGGATTCTGGTAGTTAAACTTACCAATGGACAAATCTGCCGCAAACATGTGGATCAAACAAAAAGGAGGTTCAGCAACCCCATAGAAGAAGCAGAGGAAGAACACGATGTAAAGTTCACTGCTCCAGAGGTGACCGAACACCGGAACCAAGCGGAGGAGAGCCCAGTCACTGTGGGTAGTCCGGACAGGCCTGAGGCACCGTAAACAGCAGACACTCAGGCCAGCGCCCAACAACTGGAGCCCCAACTCAGGCGTTCTACAAGAGAGCGTAAACCACTAGAGAGACTTAACCTGTGATCCCAATAAGACTTTGTGGGGAGGTGATGTCATGTATTCAACTATCATTGTAACCCATGCATAAACTGACCTAAGTTGTACACCGTAAGAACACTGATCACTTGGTGGTGAACTTGTGGGAGACACTCCTAACCTGGACTTTCAGGTATAAAAGGGGAAGCTCCACCCACCTTCATCACTTCAGTGCTGGCTAATAAAGGTTACTGGTCACACAGTGACCTTCTCTCAAGTATGGGCCTCGTGTGCATTTATACTGTATAGTAAGGACATATTATATCTGACTTACGTCCTAAATTCTATCCTCTATACCAGAACTACACCATTTGTGTGCCAAAAACACTCAGAATTTGGGGTAATAATAATCTCATAACTTACTTTTCCCCTTGAAAGCAATGAGCTGCAGATAAAAGCCACTCCTTTGTTATTACTGAAGCCCCACAATATGGTGACCCAGAAAAGTGAAGGCTGACTTGCCAAGGCCAATCTCCAGCTCGAGCATTGGATCCTCCCACGATTCGACTGTCCTGCGGCCTCTTATTACCACAATCTGCATGGAAAAAATGAAAACAAACAATTATAGCAAAACTGGAAACTGTGGTCAATGCTTGAGCTTTGATCCACATGCAGTCACATTATAACCATTGAACAAGCATTCTTCCTGCTCATTCAGGTAATCAATCTGAATAGTTTCTAATAACATTTAACTGGGAATATTAACTTACCACTAGTGGTAAGTTGATACTGTATATCAGAATATGTAGTATTTCCAAATTGATGGCAATTAACCATCTAAAGTGTCTTAATGACCCTTAAATTGCTTAAGATCAGCTTCTATGTCAGACAATAATTCCTCAAAATCAAAATGGATTTTAAGGAAACTCCGCTGTGGAATGGTAGGTGAATTTTTAATTTCGCCACAGTTATACAAGTAGGGTGAATTAATGTTCAATAGTAAATTCCCCCATATAACAGCTCTGGTACTCACCACAGCTCATTTCATCACTTCCATCCAAGCAGTCTACAGTTCTATCACATTTAGCATTCCTCTTCTGAATACACAGATTATTCTTACATTTATAGGTGATGTTTGTGCAGGGCACAGCTGAAAATGATGATTGAGACTTTAGAATTTAAAAAATATAAATCACTCTGTATATTTTACGCATGTTATTTAAATACTCACAGACTGTGCAATTAAGTTCATCGGTCCCATTCTCGCAGTCTTTGACTCCATTACAGGTGAAGTAGTGATGTTGCCGCGGAAAACTTGTGTTGCACACTTTTGGTGGGGGAGCTGAATTAAAAACATAAATAAAATGAATAGCATGTTATATAATATATATATATAACCTCTTTATTTGGGAGACTTTAGTAGGAATGAATGTGACACTTATTATGTTTTTCATTTTTAGCAAAATCTGTTTTTCATTAACACTATTCTGTAACTTATAAATAATTTAAAAAACATACAAGTTTAAATAACTATGCTGGAAAATATGTCCCTGTAGTCACAGAGGAAAAGCAATGTGTGAGGAGGACACAAAAAATCTGCAAAAGGACATAGACAGGCTAAGTGAGTGGGCAAAAATTTGGCAGATGGAGTATAATGTTGGAAAGTGTGAGGTCATGCACTTCGGCAGAATAAATCAAAGAGCAAGTTATTATTTAAATGGAGAAAGATTGCAAAGTGCTGCAGTACAGCAGGACCTGGGGGTACATGTGCATGAAACACAAAAGGATAGTGTGCAGATACAGCAAGTGATCAGGAAGGCCAATGGAATCTTGGCCTTTATTGCAAAGGGGATGGAGTATAAAAGCAGGGAAGTCTTGCAACAGTTATACAGGGTATTGGTGAGGCCACACCTGGAACACTCCATGCAGTTTTGGTTTCCATGGGCTCAAAATTGGCCCCTGCAGATTTTTGACGCGCTCACCGGAGTTGCGCCGCTTTTGTAGGATGAAAAGGGCGGCGAAAAAACTCTCCCAATTCTGGCCAATGTGTTGCCTCTCCCGGGGCTTGTCGATTCGGGAGCGGAGATAGGGCCCTGCGCCAGAAACAGTGCTGGCAGCTCTCCACATGCGCATTGGAGTGTGCCGCATGCGCAGTTGCGCAGAACTTTGGCAATCTGCAGCCAGCCAGCCTGTGTCTTCTGTTTCGATGTCAGCGGGCAGTTCCCTGTGTTCTCCCGGTCGTCCCTCACCTATCCCCGGCCGAGTGGCCTCCTGCACCGGCCGGCCTGCTGAATTCCCGGGCCGAGTTTTGATAGGAAGGTAGGACTTAGTTTTATTTTTTATTTCTTCTTGAATGTTTTTATGTCTTCTTGAATGCTTACTACTTGTTGTGCTTTGTTTTGTGCTTTGCAAGGCCCTCTCCGCTTCCCTTCCCACCCCTATCTCTTGCCGAATGGTCTCACATGTACCTACCTGCACAGATTTCTTAACTCTCCGCAAGGGTTTTCTGTGCGGCCACAAGTGGCCACATACTCTGGCCTAAGTTAGTTTGGAGTAACTATTAGCTGTCCAAAGTGGCCTAAATGGCCAAAACGGGCGTAGATGGCTGGTAACGCCAACCTTTTGGGAAAAAAAACTAAAAAAATCTTAACTAACTCACTTACACTGGCACAAATTGAATGTGCAAAATGGGGATTTTTAAGATACTCCAGAAAAATCAAGTTGCTCCAAAAAAAACAGAGCAAGTCCAGGCAATTTTGAGCTCCATATTTACGAAAGGTTATGCTTGCTTTGGAGGCAGTTCAGAGAAGGTTCAGTAGGTTGATTCTGGAGATGAGGGGGTTGACTTATGAGGAAAGGTTGAGTAGGTTGGGCCTTCACTTATTGGAATTCAGAAGAATGAGAGGTGATCTTATCGAAACGTATAAGATTATGAAGGGGCTTGACAAGGCAGGTGCAAAGAGAATGTTTCCACTGATAGGGGAGACTAGAACTAGAGGGCATAATCTTAGAATAAGGGGCCGCTCATTTAAAACTGGGATGAGGAGAAATTTCTTCTCTCAGAGGGTTGTAGATCTGTGGAATTCGCTGCCTCAGAGAGCTGTGGAAGCTGGGACATTGAATAAATTTAAGGCAGAATAGACAGTTTCTTAACTGATAAGGGGTATGGGGAGCGGGCAGGGAAGTGGACCTGAGTCCATGATCGGATCAGCCATGATCTTTTTAAATGGCGGAGCAGGCTTGAGGGGCCGTATGGCCTACTCCTGCTCCTATTTCTTATGTTCTTATGTTCTTATAGGCCTTGAAATTACACTGCAACTATTATATGGATGCTTATTTGTATAAATTTTCTTTGTCTATTATTTTAATAGCGACATCAGGCCATTTAAAATAAATGGAAACTCTCATTCATGGAAAGAGAGGACAAAGAAATTGCATACAATTGGCTAATTACTTGTACTGTAATATTAACACTAATTTCAAGGCCTTTTTTTTACAAAATGTAGTACTAAAATAGTAGAAAAACAAAGTATTATAACAACAAATGTATTATCTCAAGTGTCGTATTATGTTCTATAATTATTTACAGACAAAGAGGAAAAAGTATTGTTGATCTTCATTATTACAAACACATTGCTATGATAAACATTATCCCTGATCAACAACAACAACTTGAATTTATATAGCGCCTTTAACATTGGAAAAAATTTCAAGATGCTTTACAGGAGAGTAATCAGACAAAAATTGACACCGAGCCAAAAGAGGAGATATTAGGAGGGATGATTAAAAGCTTGGTCAAAGGAGTAGGCTTTAAGGAGGGCCTTCAAGGAGAAGAATGAAGTGGGGAAGCCGGAGGTTTATGCAGAACTTACAACCAAGACAACTGAGGGCACAAGTGATTATAGCTAAAACCTCATAATAGTCAGTAAATGACGAAACTAGTTATCAGAATTAATTTGTCAGAGCTTTTAATAAGATTACATATGTATACTCATACACAAATACAGATACATATAGGTAGTGCAAATCTGGGTGGTGGTCTTGCTGAATTTCATCTCTCTAACACAGGGGTGCTGAGGACATTTATAAAACCCCTGTCACCACCGTGATGACGGTGAGCTTATTCAGTTCAGACCAGCGATCACCCTTTCTAGTCTTTATTGTTCAGTTCCAAGCTGGACGTCACATTTACCAAGGTAATCTTCAGAGGAAGTTCTGGAATCAAATTAAATATACTGGGACATTGCCCCAAGAGAGTAGTTAAATTTGGCACCCATTCATAGTCATTGGGTGCACAATCCAGCCTAATGTCCCTCTGAGCAGGGTACAACTTGGTGCACAATAGAGAGCTATACTGCTTGAATGGCATGTTACTGGAGATGTAGCGAGGTCTTTAAACTACATATTGGGGCGAAGGTTCAGTTGAGCGAAAAGTCAAAGAATAAGGAGAAGGCAATAGAATAAGGAGAAGGCAATAGAACAGGGTAGCACTGGGGGAAATGAAAACCAGAGCATGACAGGAAGGGACAGAATGTATAAACATAAAAGTGAATCAGAAATTGGAGTCAAAGCAGGAAAAAAGAGTAAAAAACAAATTTAAAAGCTTTTTAAAAGCACGCAGCATTCGTAACAAAATAGATGAGTTGACAGTACAAATAGATACGAATGGGTATGATCTGATCGTTATTACAGAGAAGTGGTTGCAATGCGACCAAGGCTGGGAACTAAATATTCAGGAGTATTTGACAATTCAGAAGGACAGACAGAAAGGAAAAGTAGCTGGGGTAGCTCTGTTAACAAAGGATGCGATCAGTGCGTTAGTGAGAAACAATATTGGCTCATAAGATCAAGATGTTGAATCAGTTTGGGTGGAGATAAGGAATAATAAGGGGGAAAAGTGGCTGGTGGGCGTAGTCTATAGGCCCATTAACAGTAGCAGCAATGTTGGACAAAGTATAAATCAAGAAATAATGGAGGCTTGTAAAAAAGGAATGGCGATTTTAACCTTCACGTTGATTGGACAACGTAAATTGGCCAGAGTAGCCTTGAGGAAGAGTTCATAGAGTGTATCCGGGTTAGTTTCCTTGAACAGTACGTTGCGGAACCAACCAGAGATCAGGCTATCTTAGATCTGGTACTGTGTAATGAGACAGGATTAATAAACAATCTCCTAGTAAAGGAATCTCTAGAAATGAGTGACCATAACATAGTTGAATTTCAAATTTAGTTGGAGGGTGAGAAAGTTGGATCTCTAACCAGTGACCCAAGCTTAAATAAAATAAACTACAAAGGTATGAAGGCAGAGTTGGCTGGAGTGGATGGGGAAAATAGATTAAAAAGTGGGACGGTTGATGAGCAGTGGCAGACATTTAAGGAGATATTTCATAACTCTCAACAAATATATATCCCAATGAGAAGGAAAGGCTATAAGAGAAGGGATGACTATCCGTGGCTAACTAAAGAAATAAGAGATGGTATCAAACTGAAAACAAGGGCATACAATGTGGTCAAGACTAGTGGGAGGCCAAAGGATTGGGAAAGTTTTAAAAGCCAGCAAAGATCGACTAAAAAAAATAATAGAGGGAAGATAGATTATGAAAGTAAACTAGCATAAAATATAAAAACAGATAGTACGAGTTTCTACAGCTATATAAAAAGGAAATGAGTGGCTAAAGTAAATGTTGGTTCCCCGAGAGGATGAGACTGGGGAATTAATAATGGGGAACAGGGAAATGGCAGAGACGTTGAACAAATATTTTGTATCGGTCTTCATGGTAGAAGACACTAAAAACATCCCAATAGCGGATAATCAAGGGGCTATAGAAAGGGAGGAACTTAATACAATCACTATAACTAAAGAATAGTACTCAGTAAAATAATGGGACTAAAAGCGGATAAATCATCTGGACCTGATGGCTTATATCCTAGGGTCCTAAAAGAAGTGGCTGCAGAGATACCAAAATTCCCTGAATTCTGGGGAGGTCCCAGCAGATTGGAAAACCGCAAATGTAATGCCCCTATTTAAAAAAGGAGGCAGACAAAAGCAGGAAACTTTCGACCGGTTAGCTTAACATCTGTCATTGGGAAAATGGTGGCATCCATTATTAAGGAAGCAGTAGCAGGACATTTAGAAAAGCATAATTCAATCAAGCAGAGTCAGCATAGTTTTATAAAAGGGAAATCACGTTTGACAAATTTGCTGGAGTTCTTTGAGGATGTAATGAGTAGGGTGGATAAAGGGGAACCAGTGGATGTGGTGTATTTGGATTTCCAGAAGGCATTTGATAAGGTGCCACATAAAAGGTTATTGCACAAGATAAAAGTTCACGGGGTTGGGGGTAATATATTAGCAAGGATTGAGGATTGGCAAGCTAACAGAAAACAGGTTCGGGATAAACGGATCATTTTCCGGTTGGCAAACAGTAACTAGTGGGGTGCTGCAGGGATCGGTGCTGGGGCCACAACTATTTACAATCTATATTAATGACTTGGATGAAGGGGCCGAGTTTAATGTAGTCAAGTTTGCTGATGATACAAAGATGGGTGGGAAAGCAAATTGTGAGGAGGACACAAAAAATCTGCAAAGGGATATAGACAGGCTAAGTGAGTGGGCAAAAATTTGGCAGATAGAGTGTAATATAGGTAAGCGTGAGGTTATCCACTTTGGCAGAAAAAATAGATCAGCAGTTTATAATTTAAATGGAGAAAAATTGCAAAGTGCTTCAGTACAGAGTGACCTCGGGGTCCTTGTGCATGAAACACAAAACGTGAGTATGCAGGTACAGCAAGTAATCAGGAAGGCAAATGGAAAGTTGGCCTTTATTGCAAGGGGGATAGAGTATAAAAGCAGAGAAGTCCTGCTATAACTGTACAGGATATTGGTGAGGTCACACCTGGAGTATTGCGTGCAGTTTTGGTCTCTGTATTTAAGAAAGAATATACTTGCTTTGGAGGCTGTTCAGAGAAGGTTCACTAGGTTGATTCCAGAGATGAGGGTGTTGACTTATGAAAATAGGTTGAGTAGTTTGGGTCTATCCTCATTGTTCAGAAGATTGAGAGGTGATCTTATCGAAACATATAAGATATTGGGCCCAAGTTTCCGCCCTCTGTAAAAACAGCGCACCTCCATAAGGTGAGCCGACTTTTTGGAATAAAAAGTGGGCCAAAAACTTACCTTGTGATTCTCCGAGCTCCTCAGGACATCTTCGGTCTCAGCATAGCGCAACACAAGGTGTGGGAGCGGAGCCAGGTCCCGGTGCTGAAAACAGGGCCTCCCCACCCCCTCTCATTCATCCTCCCCTCCTCTCTCCCCTTCATCCTCCCCCCCTCCCGTTCAGCCTCCCTCCCTCCCTCCCGTTCAGCTCCCACTAGAGTGTGCGCGCATGTGCAGTATGTGCAGCCCGACGCTCTGCAGTTCAGCTTCCATTCAGCACCCCCCCAGTTCTGCCTCCCACCCTCCCTCCTGTTCATCCTCCCCCCCCTCCCTCCCTCCCGTTCAGCCTCCATTCAGCCTCTCCCCCCCTCCCTCCCGTTCAGCCTCCATCCCTCCCTCGCATTCATCCCCCCCTCCCGTTCAGCCTCCCCCCTCCATCCCATTCAGCCTCTCCCCACCCCTCCCATTCAGCCTTCCTCCCTCCCTCCCTCCCTCCCATTCAGCCTCCCGCCCTCCCTCTCGTTCAGCCTCCCCCCCTCCCTCCCATTCAGCCTGTCCCCCGCCCCCCGGTTCAGCCCTTCCTCCTCTCCCCCTCCTCCCTCCCCCTCCTCCACCCCCTCCCTCCTCCTCCCCCCACCCCCCTCCTCCCTCCTCCCTCCCTCCCCCTCACTCCCCCCACCCCTCGCTGTCAGAAACACAGAGAGACACTGACAGAGACACAGAGTGAGACACTGGGGGGGGGTGGGGGGATTGGGGGCGGGAGGCATCCCAGCATGCTGTTGGAGGGCTCCCGGTGCTGCAGTAGGTGAGTAGAAACTTAATTTTTTATTTATTGATTGATTTTTTAAAATTGATTTATTGGTTGATTTATTGATTTATTTATCATTTATTAATGAT
Organism: Pristiophorus japonicus; assembly: GCF_044704955.1. Classification (NCBI taxonomy): domain Eukaryota; kingdom Metazoa; phylum Chordata; class Chondrichthyes; family Pristiophoridae; genus Pristiophorus; species Pristiophorus japonicus. Next base: position 78,825,209 of record NC_091987.1, on the reverse strand, counting down.
GATGGCTCTTTATTTGTAAAAGTGAAGTGTTTAATGTTTGTAAACCCCCCTTCCACCCTCTCCCATCTCTCGTTCCCTATGCCTGATTTATAAGTGTCGGCAAGGTTTTTCTGAGCATAAAAAATCTACACTTACTCCATTCTAAGTTAGTTTCGCTGCCTAAATTTGCAAAACATGTGTAAGTGGCTGGACACTCCCCCTTTTGAAAAAAAAACTGTTCTAAAACAAAACTATTCTAACTCACTAGAATTAGAGCAAACTAAATGCCAAGAATTACAATTTCTAAGATACTCCATTCTTAACTAGTTGCTCCAAAAAAATAGAAGCAACTCAAGTCAAAACTTGAGCCCAATGAGGGAGCTGGACAAGTTGGATGCAAAGAGTATATTTTCACTCATAGGCGAAACTAAAACTAGGGTGTATAGCCTCAAAATAAGGGGACCACCCATTTAAAACTGAGATGAGGAGGAATTTTTTCTCTCAGAAGGTTGTAAATCCCAGAGAGCTGTGGAGGCTGGGTCATTTAATATATTTAAGGTGGAGATAGACAGATTTTTGAGTGATAAGGGAATAAAGGGTTATGGGGAGCAGGCAGGGAAGTGGAACTGAGTCCATGACCAGATCAGCCATGATCTTATTAAATAGCGGAGCAGGCTCAACGGGCCAAATGGCCTACTTCTGCTCCTATTTCTTGTGTTCTTGTGTAGAGCTTCATATTCTGTGAACCTTTACTTGTAATGTTTTGTGAGGTGACACAAAATTATGTGATACTGTCTAGAGACAGGGTGTGGCTGCACAGACTCCAGAGCTGCATTTTGTGGAAAGAGGTGATACTGGACATTACGGTTAGAATGGTACAAAAGAAACACAAGGGAGTGTCATGATGGAAGAAGCCAACTCAGCAAATATTTTAGGTGGGTTCATTAATCCAATACTGCATTCCTAAGTAGCCTGTAATGAGGAAATTAAAATATTCCTAGTGAGCATTATGCTTAATTTCTTCCGAATCAATTGTGTGAACTAAATGTCTTTATATCTTCCGTTGTAAACGCCCCTTACTTGATTTATTGTCAAATGTTAGCTTGCCTCAGCGATAGTGTTGTATAAATTATGTTTATTATGAATCATTACTCCATGTTAACTAAAATTACGAATCTCTAAAAATTGAACTACATGGTAAAGGGTTAAGTTTCTCTAAATATTGAACTACATGGTAAATGCCCAAGCCAATTAAAATATATGTGCCTGCAAAAGAAGGATACGGGTTATGGTTGCAATGGCTCCAGTGAGATCGCAACATTACTGACGTAAAGACAATTGTTCAAAATTCTGATATGTAGAGAACGAATGTTTACGAAGATGTATAAATTGCTGAAGAATAATGAAGGACACTGGGAGTATATGAAGCAGAGTGTAAGCAAATAGATCTGGACATAACTCTTGAAAATAAAGGCCTGTTAGTAAATACAGGGACCAAGGGGGTGAAATTGGTCTTCAGTGGCAGCGCAGAACAGGTAATGGCGAATTGGCAGCTTGTTTTACACCTTGCCCGACCTTTTTTTCCAATGGAAATTGGGCGGGGTGAAAAATGGGCTATTAATTTGTTATCACCCATTTTGCGCTACCACAGAAGACTATTTTCAACGTCACGTCCTCCCGTCAGTAAAATAAGTAAGCCATGAGAACTGGTCATATCAAGAGGGTTAGAAAAGCCTGAAGAAGACAGGTTAAATCGCTGTCGAGGGATAAGAGAAATGAACGGCTTGCTAGAGGATGATCGCCTCCGGGAGAAGAACCCCTTGTCTGCGTGGATATATGCATATTAATGTGAAGTCTATTTTACATAATGTAACAAATGTAGGAAAGGTTAGCTAGCACTGAATCATGTAATTGAATAAATAATGGAGATTAATCAAACTCAATGACTCCCTCTGTTCTCGGGTTCAAATTAATTGGGAATCAAATATTCACCAGTTAGACACTACCCGAATGAAGAGCTGGGCTACAGCAGGTGTCTTATCGAGCAGATATCATTTGAACAAATTTTGCTGTATCGGGTGCTTGTGTGCAGCCTTTGCAGCGCGACAGCTGCAGGAAAAATGCAGGGAGCAGCGCCAGCCCTTATACGTGGCCTTTTTCAATCTTACAAAGGCCTTTGACACTGTCAGCCGTGAAAGTCTATGGAGCGTCCTCCTCCATTTCGGATGCCCCCAAAAGTTTGTCAACATCCTTCGCCTGTTCCACGACGACATGCGGGCCATGATCCTTACCAATGGATCAATTACAGACCCAATTCATGTCCGGGCCGGGGTCAAACATCCAGGGGTATTCAACATTCAGGAAGGATAGAATAAAAGGAAAAGGAGGTGGGGTTGCATTGCTGGTTAAAGAGGAGATTAATGCAATAGTTAGGAAAGACATTAGCTTGGATGATGTGGAATCTATATGGGTAGAGCTGCAGAACACCAAATGGCAAAAAACGTTAGTGGGAGTTGTGTACAGACCTCCAAACAGTAGTAGTGATGTTGGGGAGGGCATCAAACAGGAAATTAGGGGTGCATGCAATAAAGGTGCAGCAGTTATCTTGGGTGACTTTAATATGCACATAGATTGGGCTAGCCAAACTGGAAGCAATATGGTGGAGGAGGATTTCCTGGAGTGCATAAGGGATGGTTTTCTAGACCAATATGTCGAGGAACCAACTAGGGGGGAGGCCATCTTAGACTGGGTGTTGTGTAATGAGAGAGGATTAATTAGCAATCTCATTGTGCGAGGCCCCTTGGGGAAGAGTGACCATAATATGGTGGAATTCTGCATTAGGATGGAGAATGAAACAGTTAATTCAGAGACCATGGTCCAGAACTTAAAGAAGGGTAACTTTGAAGGTATGAGGTGTGAATTGGCTAGGATAGATTGGCGAATGATACTTAAGGGGTTGACTGTGGATGGGCAATGGCAGACATTTAGAGACCGCATGGATGAACTACAACAATTGTACATTCCTGTCTGGCGTAAAAATAAATAAGGGAAGGTGGCTCAACTGTGGCTATCAAGCGAAATCAGGGATAGTATTAAAGCCAAGGAAGTGGCATACAAATTGGTCAGAAATAGCAGCGAACCCGGGGACTGGGAGAAATTTAGAACTCAGCAGAGGAGGACAAAGGGTTTGATTAGGGCAGGGAAAATGGAGTACGAGAAGAAGCTTGCAGGGAACATTAAGGCGGATTGCAAAAGTTTCTATAGATTTGTAAAGAGAAAAAGGTTAGTAAAGACAAACGTAGGTCCCCTGCAGTTAGAATCAGGGGAAGTCATAACGGGGAACAAAGAAATGACAGACCAATTGAACAAGTACTTTGGTTCAGTATTCACTAAGGAGGACACAAACAACCTTCCGGATATAAAAGGGGTCAGAGGGTCTAGTAAGGAGGAGGAACTGAGGGAAATCTTTATTAGTCGGGAAATTGTGTTGGGGAAATTGATGGGATTGAAGGCCGATAAATCCCCAGGGCCTGATGGACTGCATCCCAGAGTACTTAAGGAGGTGGCCTTGGAAATAGCGGATGCATTGACAGTCATTTTCCAACATTCCATTGACTCTGGATCAGTTCCTATCGAGTGGAGGGTAGCCAATGTAACCCCACTTTTTAAAAAAGGAGGGAGAGAGAAAACAGGGAATTATAGACTGGTCAGCCTGACCTCAGTAGTGGGTAAAATGATGGAATCAATTATTAAGGATGTCATAGCAGCGCATTTGGAAAAAGGTGACATGATAGGTCCAAGTCAGCATGGATTTGTGAAAGGGAAATCATGCTTGACAAATCTTCTGGAATTTTTTGAGGATGTTTCCAGTAAAGTGGACAAGGGAGAACCAGTTGATGTGGTATATTTGGACTTTCAGAAGGCTTTCGACAAGGTCCCACACAAGAGATTAATGTGCAAAGTTAAAGCACATGGGATTGGGGGTAGTGTGCTGACGTGGATTGAGAACTGGTTGTCAGACAGGAAGCAAAGAGTAGGAGTAAATGGGTACTTTTCAGAATGGCAGGCAGTGACTAGTGGGGTACCGCAAGGTTCTGTGCGGGGGCCCCAGCTGTTTACATTGTACATTAATGATTTAGATGAGGGGATTAAATGTAGTATCTCCAAATTTGCAGATGACACTAAGTTGGGTGGCAGTGTGAGCTGCGAGGAGGATGCTATGAGGCTGCAGAGTGACTTGGATAGGTTAGGTGAGTGGGCAAATGCATGGCAGATGAAGTATAATGTGGATAAATGTGAGGTTATCCACTTTGCTGGTAAAAACAGAGAGACAGACTATTATCTGAATGGTGACAGATTAGGAAAAGGGGAGGTGCAACGAGACCTGGGTGTCATGGTACATCAGTCATTGAAGGTTGGCATGCAGGTACAGCAGGCGGTTAAGAAAGCAAATGGCATGTTGGCCTTCATAGCGAGGGGATTTGAGTACAGGGGCAGGGAGGTTTTGCTACAGTTGTACAGGGCCTTGGTGAGGCCACACCTGGAGTATTGTGTACAGTTTTGGTCTCCTAACTTGAGGAAGGACATTCTTGCTATTGAGGGAGTGCAGCGAAGATTCACCAGACTAATTCCCGGGATAGTGGGACTGACCTATCAAGAAAGACTGGATCAACTTGGCTTGTATTCACTGGAGTTCAGAAGAATGAGAGGGGACCTCATAGAAAGGTTTAAAATTCTGACGGGTTTAGACGGGTTAGATGCAGGAAGAATGTTCCCAATGTTGGGGAAGTCCAGAACCAGGGGTCACAGTCTAAGGATAAGGGGTAAGCCATTTAGGACCGAGATGAGGAGAAACTTCTTCACCCAGAGAGTGGTGAACCTGTGGAATTCTCTACCACAGAAAGTAGTTGAGGCCAATTCACTAAATATATTCAAAAGGGAGTTAGATGAAGTCCTTACTACTAGGGGGATCAAGGGGTATGGCGAGAAAGCAGGAAGGGGGTACTGAAGTTGCATGTTCAGCCATGAACTCATTGAATGGTGGTGCAGGCTAGAAGGGCTGAATGGCCTACTCCTACACCTATTTTCTATGTTTCTATGTTTCTATGTTTCTAAACAGGGCTGAGTCATCGCTCCAACCCTCTTCTCAATCTTCCTAGCCGCCATGCTCCACCTCACAGTCAACAAGCTCCCCGCTGGAGTGGAACTAAAGTACAGAACCAGAGGGAAGCTGTTTAACCTACGCCACCTCCAGGCCAGGTCTAAGATCACCCCAACCTCTATCGTTGAGCTTCAGTACGCGGACGATGCCTGCGTCTGCACATATTCTGAGGCTGAACTCCAGGATATAGTCAATGTATTCACCAAGGCATATGAAAGAATGGGCCTTACGCTTAGCGTCTGTGAGACAAAGTTCCTCCACCAGCCTGCCCTCGCTGCACAGCACTGCTCTCCAGTCATCAAGATTCACGGTGCGGCCCTCAACAACGTGGACCATTTCCCATATCTCGGGAGCCTCCTATCAATAAAGGCAGACATTGATGCGGAGATTCAACATCGCCTCCAGTGTGCCAGTGCAGCCTTCGGCCGTCTGAGGAAAATAATTTTCGAAGACCAGGCCCTCAAATCTACCACCAAGCTTATGGTCTATAGGGCTGTAGTAATACCCGCCCTCCTGTATGAATCAGAGGAATGGATGATGTATAGAAGGCACCTCAAGTCGCTGGAGATACATCACCAACGATGTCTCCGCAAGATCCTGCAAATCCCCTGGGAGGACAGGTGCACCAACCTCAGTGTCCTCGTCCAGGCTCACACCCCCAATATTGAAGCACTGACCACACTCAATCAGCTTCGCTGGGCTGGCCACATAGTTAGCAAGCCAGACACGAGACTGCCTAAGCAAATACTCTATGCGGAGCTCCTTCATGGCAAACGAGCCAAAGGTGGGCAGCGGAAACGTTACAAGGACACCCTCAAAGCCTCCCTGGTAAAGTACGACATCACCACTGACATCTGGGTGACCCTGGCCGAAGACTGCCCTGGGTGGAGAAAGTGCATCCGGGAGGGCGATGAGGTCTTCGAGTCTCAACGCAAAAATCGTGAAGAGGTCAAGCGCAGGCAGCGGAAGGAGCACGCGGCAAGCCAGTCCCACCCACCCCTTCCCTCGACGAATGTCTGTTCCACCTGTGACAGGATCTGTAGCTTTTGTATTGGACTGTTCAGCCACCAAAGAACTCACTTTAGGAGTGGAAGCAAGTCTTCCTCGATTCCGAGGGACTGCCTATGATGATGATGATACCACAGGCATTATTATTATTATTTATTTTACAATAGTAGCACTCTTGTTGTGAGTCAAAAGGTTGTATGTTTAACACCCACCCCACCCAGCCGCCCTCCCTCCCGTGATCACATGATCTAGGTTGACACTCCAATGCAGTACGGAGCGACTGTTGTGTTGTCAGAGGTGGAGGCTTCTCAAATGAGATATTAAAATGCTTAGGCGGATATTAAAACATTCCATGGCACTATAGGAAATGCAGGGAAGTCTCCTACTCCAGAAATGTCCTTAGAGATGCTCCTGCTCCGCCGCTGTAACCTTGCTGGAAGTGTGCCAGAACCCCCATTTATGCATGTGAGTGGGGTTTCTGCTGCACTTCTGGTGAAGTTATAGTGGTGGAATGGGAGGAGCTCTAAAGAAATTCCCAGCCCTAGTGATGTGACCAACATTTTTGCCTCACCAAAAACGGATCAATTCGTCATCCAATTTATTTTGCTGTTTGTGGAACCTCACGGTGTACAAATTTGCCTGTGTAACAATGTGACTACACTTCAAAATTATCAATTGGACTCAAAGCACTTTGGGACATCCTGAATGGTGTGGCAGGTGCTGAAGGCCTTTTTCCTAAGGTCAAGGCTTTTGCACAAACCAGTTCCTCCGAAACTTGGATGCATTAGTAGGCTTTCCTCTTGGAATCCCTGTAATCTCCTTCAGCCTCACAACCCCCTCCCCCACCCCCCAAAATGTCTGCGCTCCTCAAATTCTGCCCTCTTGAGTATCCTTGATTATAACTGCTCAACGATTGGTGGCCGTTCCTTCAGCTGCCTTGGCCCTAAGCTCTGGAACTCCCTGCCTAAACCTCTCTGCCTCTCTTTCCTCCTTTAAGTTGCTCCTCAAAACCAACCTCTTTGACGAAGCTTTTAAGCATCTGCCCTAATTTCTTCTTTATGGCTCGGTGTCAAATTTATTTGCTTTGTCCTATAATACTCCTGTAAAGTGCCTTGAGATGTTTTGCTATGTTAAAGGTGCTATATAAATACAAGTTGTTGTTGTTGGAATAGAGCATGACTGGGAGAATGAGCAGAGGCCACGCAGAGCAGGACCAAGTGCTAGAAGAGGGAGGAGAAGGAGGGGGAGAAGGGCTCTCAGCAAGAGATCATATCCACCCAGGGCATTCAGGAAGCAATTCTCCAACATGATCCTCAGCAAGGAACAGTCGGTGAGATGTCTGTGCTTCAGTAAGGAGGTGGCTGAAATCTGCAGCCACAACTGCACCTCTGACATGTATCGGAATCGAAAGGGATTCCATTCCCTCAACATCCAGCTGATACATAACCATAGGTAGCACACCATGCAAATCAGTATCCTGGCAGCAGTCATGATGCCTTCACTTTGCGACAGTTGGCTGTGCTAGCTGCACTTCAACCACCACGGCAAACCAAAGGGTGGTTACTGGGTGACAAGGGCTCTCTGCTGACGATATGGCTTGTGACTTGGGTTCACAATCTACACACAGGTGCACAGCATGCATACAATGGGAGCCATGCTGCCACACAAAATTTGATAGAGCAGACCATTGACATACTGAAACAATGCTTCCGATGCCAAGTCACGAGCCACGTCATCAGCAGAGAGCCCTTCTCACCCAGTAACCACCCTTTGGTTTGCCGTGGTGGCTGAAAGGCAGCTAGCACAGCCGACTGTCACAAAGTGAAGACATCATGACTGCTGTTCTGGAGGAGCCCTGCAGTACTCAACTGAGCGGGTCTCAAGATTTTTGGTGGTATGCTGCACAACCTTGCCATCATGAGGGGACAGCCTATGCCAGAAGCTCAGGAGCAGGATGAGGACGAGATAGGGAGGCAGCAACCTAGACAGCCCGGTTCTGCCTGGGCTGTATGTGAAGAACTCATTTGAGTGCGATACCAGTAACCACAACCTCAATTCTCCATTCAACAATAGTCCCACACTCTTTATCTTCCCTCTGTCACTTGGCCACAATGCAAAAATAAAAGCCACCACAAAATACACATTCCAAACCAAATTTGTAAATGAAATCGTGCCATATTGCATACAAATGTAAACTAATCACCCTTGTGCATTCCCTTAGTGCCTGTCTTCCGTGTGCCTTTGCCTGTTCTAGTGCTCCCACACACAGTGCCAGCCCAGTGGCAGCAGCATAGCTGATGGAAGGCTGCTGACTTTACATGGGGGAGACGGCAGAGGGCCGTGGAGGCCGATCTCGAGCAGCTCTGGGCCTAGAAGGCGTAGCTTCAGACTGCCCCACGTCGTCATGGGCACCAACAGTCTGGGCTGGCAGGTTGACAGGCAAGGGCACTGACGGAGTGGAAAGGGTGGGAGGATAAATGCTGTCATCCTGAGAGGACAGCAAGCTCCTGCTTCACAGAGCCACTGCCACTCCCCCAGTGGCAGTACCTAGAAATCGTCGTAATCTGCATGCCATGATGGCAGAGGACTGAAGTTGCATGACTTCAATCTGAGCTTCCACTGCAGCGCTCTGACTTTTAGTGACATCAAGTTGCACTTCTTGGGTATCTGAAAGGAAAAAGGCACAAGGGTAGGGTTGTGGTGAGGGGAGGGGGAGAAAGTAAGAGATGCATGCTTACACCATCTGCAGCATGCAAGACAGAAGAGAGTGTGGGATGAGGAAGAAGTGGGTGTGAGAAGGAGGATTAGGTATGAGGATACTGTCATCTTCAATGGTTTCAGCCCCACCGCTGACCACGGTCTCGGCAATGGCCGTTCAGATATTGGCCAGCACTGTCTCCTCCAGGTCCTCGGCGCTAGACTTCTGGCATTGACCTCCACGGCTATCTGCTCCCACTGCATTTTCACCAGGCGTCTGGCAGATCTCCTGACCCCCTGCAGATACAGGACGTCTCTCCTCCTTTCCAACTCCTCCATCAAGACCTCCAGTGCACTGTCGGAAAATCTGTGTACCCACGCTCTCCCAGGTTCAGCCATTCTTTTGTCCTATCCAGTTCAGATCCTGTTCTCATAGGATTCCCAGCACCAGCTCCAGCCACAATGCGCCTCCCCTTTAAGCAATACAGGCTAGCTTTAAGCAGTGCAGGCTAGCTTTAACTAAGTTTAGCAAGGTACAATTTTGGGCCGCCTGCTGATGCATGCAGCCAATCAACGGTGCTGGCTGCACGCAGAAATCATATAAATGTGCAGGCAACACGTAGATGACGTACTGCCAACATTAAATCCAATGGGCGAGGGTTGTTCGCGCATCAAGATACCCGCGCCCATTTTCAGGAGCTATCCAATTTAGCCCCCAAGATCTCTTAATACCACCATTCTCAAATGGAAGCAACAACAGGAGAAAGGTACACACCACTTAATTGCATACCAAAAATCTCTCCGTAACAATGGGTTTATAATCTTTTGGCAATATCCTGGCTCAGTCTCTTGTCTTACATGATGACCTACAATACATTTAGAAAGCCTTTGCTTATAGTTCTCATCTTCAGCCCTGCTATTGCCCACCTTGCTCTCCTTGCAGTTTGATTGTACAGGTACTGCCAGCCCTTCTCAGAACATAGGAACATAAGAAATAGGGGCAAGAGTAGGTCATTTCGCACCTCGAGCCTGCTCCGCCATTCAATAAAATCACGGCTGATCTGATCTTGGCCTCAACTCCACTTGCCCGCCCATTCCATATAAACCTTGTCTCCCTTATCATTCAAAAATCTGTTTATCTTCACCTTAAATATATTCAATGACCCAGACTCCACAGCTCTCTGGGGTAGAGAATTCCAAAGATTCACGACCCTCAGAGATGAAATTCCTCCTCATCTCCGTGTTAAGTGGGCTACCCCTTATTCTGAAACTATGCCCCCTAGTTCTAGATTCCCCCACGAGGGGAAATATCCTCTCTGCGTCTACCCTGTCAAGCCCCCTCAGAATCTTATATGTTTCAATATGATCACCTCTCATTCTTCTAAACTCCAATGAGTATAGGCCCAACCTGCTCAACCTTTCTTCATATGACAACCCCTTCATCTCAGCAATCAACCTCATGAACCTTCTATGAACTGCCTCCAATGAAAGTAAATCCATCCTTAAATAAGGAGACCAAAAATGTAGACAGTACTCCAGGTGTGGTCCCACCAATGCTCTGTACAGTTGCAGCAGGACTTCCCTACTGTTATACTCGATGCCCCTTTGCAATAAAGGCCAACATTACATTTGCTTTCCTAATTACTTGCTGTACTTGCATGCTAACTTTTTGTGTTTCAAGTACAAGAACCCCCAGATCCCTCTGTACCACAGAATTTTGTAACCTCTCCCCATTGAAATAAGACTTTGCTTTTTTATTTTTCCTACCAAAGTGAATAAACTCATAGTTTCCCACATTGTACTACATCTGCCAAATTTTTGCCCACTCACTTAGCCTGTGTATATCCCATTGCAGATTTTTTGTGTCCTTCTCACAATTTGCTTTCCCACCCATCTTTGTATCATCAGCAAATTTGGCTATATTACACTGTCCTATTGTGTTCCTAACACAATGAGACTGCACACAGGGAGGTTAAAGTAACAGTGACCTCAGTCTTTATTAATACACCCCAGAGTGAGGAACAGGCCTTAGGGGCCAGCTTATATACAGTGCTCCCAAGGGTTGCTGGGATCCCTTGGGACTTCAGGGGATGCGCTCCCTGGCGGTGGAACATGGGAATGCAGGTTGTACAGATACACAACATCACTCCCCCCGCAAAGTCAAAGTGAAAACTATTTACAAGTGAGGCGGTCGGGAGCCTTTCTTTCCCTGGTGGACTGCCTCGGTACAAATGTCTGTTCTGGTGTGTTGGCTGTGCCCTCGCTGGGCTGGCGTTTTGTTGGCCCTGCAGGGCTGCTGGATGAGCCTGGCCTTGCTTGGCTGTTGGGCGTGATGGGTTCAATTTCCTGGTCCGGCGTAGAGTCATTGATCCTTGGGTGTGTGTTGTGGGCTCGAAAAAGGTGGTGTCTGCTGTGGGTTGTTCGGGGCAGTCTGTGAACCGCAGCCTCGTTTGGTCCAGGTGCTTTCTGCAAATTTGTCCATTGTCTAGTTTGACTACAAACACCCTACTCCCTTCTCTAGCTATCACCGTGCCCGCGATCCACTTGGGACCATGTCCATAGTTTAGCACATACACAGGGTCATTCAGATCAATTTCCCGTGACACTGTGGCGCGACCATCGTTTACATATTGTTGCTGCCACCTGCTATTTACCTGATCATGCAGGTTGGGGTGAACCAGCGAGAGTCTGGTTTTAAGTGTCCTTTTCATGAGTAGCTCAGCCAGCCCTGTGAGCGACTGGGGTCTCGTGCAGTAGCTGAGCAGTATTCGGGACAGGCGGGTTTGGAGTAAGCTTTCTGTGACTTGTTTAAGGCTCTGTTTGATTCTTTGTACTGCCCGCTCTGCCTGCCCATTGGAGGCTGGTTTAAACGGGGTCGAAGTGACATGTTTGATCCCATTGCAGGTCATGAATTCTTTAAATTCGGCATTGGTGAAACATGGCCCGTTGTCACTGACCAGTATGTCAGGCAGGTCGTGGGTGGCAAACATGGCCCTCAGTCTTTCAATGGTGGCGGTGGCGGTGCTTCCCAACATTATTTCACATTCAATCCATTTTGAAAAAATATCCACCACCACCAGGAACATTTTACCGAGAAACGGGCCCGCATAATCGACATTGATCCTTGACCATGGTCTGGAGGGCCAGGACCACAAACTTAACGGTGCCTCTCTAAGCGCATTGCTCAACTGAGCACACACGCTGCATTGCCGTACACAGGACTCTAAGTCAGAGTCGATACCGGGCCACCACACATGGGATCTGGCTATCGCTTTCATCATTACTATACTCGGGTGTGTGCTGTGGAGATCCGAGATGAACGTTTCCCTGCCCTTTTTGGGTAGCACTACACGGTTACCCCACAACAGGCAGTCTGCCTGCATGGACAGCTCATCCTTTCGCCGCTGGAAAGGCTTGATTGGCTCTTGCATTTCAACGGTAATGCTGGCCCAGCTCCCATGCAGTACACAGTTTTTAACTAGGGACAGCAGAGGATCTTGGCTGGTCTAAGTCCAATCCCGTGGGCCGTGACAGGTGATTTATCATTTTCAAACGCTTCCATGACCATCAACAAGTCTGCGGGCTGTGCCACCATCAACAGGTTTGCAGGCTGCGCCATTTCCACCCCCGTGGTGGGCAATGGTAGCCGACTGAGAGCATCCACACAATTCTCGGTGCCTGGCGGTATAGTTATATGCTGATAGCGCGAGTGCCCACCTTTGTATGCGGGCTGAGGCATTAGTATTTATCCCCTTGTTTTCAGTGAACAAGGATATGAGGGGCTTGTAATCAGTTTCCAGCTCAAATTTGAGGTCAAACAAGTACTGATGCATTTTCTTTACCCCGAGCACACACGCTAATGCCTCTTTCTCAATCATGCTGTAGGCACTCTCGGCCTTAGACAAACTCCTGGAGGCATAGGCGACAGGTTGCAACTTCCCCACAACGTTAGCTTGTTGTAATACACACCCGACTCCATACGATGACACGTCACAGGCTAGCACAAGTCTTTTACACGGGTTGTACAATACAAGCAGCTTGTTGGAGCATAAAATGTTTCTGGCTTTCTCAAAAGCAATGACTTGGTTTTTTTTCCCCATACCCAGTTCTCACCTTTACGCAATACCATATGTCGGGGCTGTAAAAGGGTGCTTAACCCCGGTAGGAAGTTACCAAAATAGTTGAGGAGTCCCAGGAACGACCGCAGCTCCGTAATGTTCTGTGGCCTGGGCGCGTTCCTGATAGTCTCTGTCTTGGCGTCTGTGGGCCGAAAGCCGTCCGCCGCGATCTTTCTCCCCAAAAACTCCACTTCTGTTGCCATGAAGACACATTTCGACCTCTTCAGCCGTAGCCCTACGCGATCCAGTCGCTGGAGAACCTCTTCCAGGTTTTGTAGGTGCTCGACGGTGTCCCGACCCGTGACCAATATGTCGTCCTGAAACACCACCGTGCGTGGTACCAACTTGAGTAGGCTCTCCATGTTTCTCTGGAAGATCGCTGCAGCCGACCGAATTCCAAACGGGCATCTGTTGTAGATGAACAGTCCCTTGTGCATGTTGATGCAGGTGAGGCCCTTCGAAGACTCCTCCAGCTCCTGCATCATGTAGGCCAAAGTCAGGTCGAGCTTGGTGAACGTCTTGCCTCCTGCCAGCGCCGCAAATAGGTCGTCTGCCTTAGTTAGTGGGTATTGGTCCTGTAGTGAGAAACGATTAATAGTTACTTTATAATCGCCGCAAATCCTGACTGTGCCATCACTTTTGAGTACAGGAACAATCGGGCTGGCCCACTCACTGAATTCCACTGGGGAGATGATGCCCTCACGTTGCAGCCTGTCCAGCTCGATTTCCACTCTCTCCCTCATCATGTGAGATACTGCTCGTGCCTTGTGGTGAATGGGTCATGCCTCTGGGACCAAGTGAATCCGCACCTTCGCCCCGGAAAAGTTTCCAATGCCTGGCTCAAAAAGGGAAGGAAATTTCTTAACAACTTGGGTACATGAGGCCTCATCGACATGTGATAGAGCACTGATGTCATCCCAGTTCCAGCAGATTTTACCCAGCCAGCTCCTTCTAAGCAGTGTGGGGCCATCGCCCGGGACAATCCAGAGTGGCAGTTTGTGCACCGTGCTCTCGTAGGTGACCTTGATCATGGCGCTGCCCAGGACAGTGATAAGCTCTTTGATGTACGTTCTCAGTTTCGTGTGGATGGGGTTCAGGGCTGGTCTGAGTGCCTTATTGCACCCAGTCTCTCAAACATCTTTTTACTCATAATGGATTGACTAGCACCAGTGTATAGTTCCATGGCTATGGGTAAGCCATTCAATTTTACATTAAGCATTATAGGTGGACATTTCATTGAAAATGTGTGCACCGCGTGTACTTCAGCATCTGCCTTCTCTCTCTGAGGCTCGAAATTGCTTTGATCCACCATGGACTTATCTTCCTCTGCCACATGGTGGTTAGCAGGTTTTGCAGAGCTTGCAGCTCGTCTGCAAGCTCGTTGGAGGTGCCCCTTTGTTCCACAGCTCTTGCAAACATATCCTTTGAAGTGGCATGAATAGGCTGAATGGAAGCCTCCACAACACCAACAAGGTGTGAATTGCCTTGCATTCATCCTTTGTTGCGGACTCTGAGTCATCTGGGTCATCTGAGGTCTGCTAGCAGTTGTAGACTCGTGGTTCCTGCCCTGTACATTTCTGCTCGCAAACATAGTTCCAGTTAATTTATGAACATTGCTAGCACTTGTGTGCTGAGAGATTTGTTTGGTGTTATCACCGGTGGGCATAAACGCCTGTGCCTGACTGAGGGTCGGTGTCTCTACAGTCAAAAGTTTTCGTCGGATGGTCTCGTGGCCAATGCCCAGTACAAAACAGTCTATGAGCATTTGCTCCAGGTAGCCATCAAACTCACATTGTCCTGCAAGTCGCCTTAGCTGGGCAACATAGCTAGCCACTTCCTGACCTTCAGATCGCTGGCACGTGTCGAACTGATACCTCGCCATCAGCACGTACTCCCTCGGGTTAAGATGCTCCCGAATCAGTGTACACAGCTCCTCATATGACTTATGTGTGGGTTTCACCGGAGTCAGCAGATTCTTCATGAGGCTGTAGGTCGGTGCCCTGCAGACCGTGAGGAGGACCGCTCTCCTTTTTTCAGCGCTTCCTTCTCCGT
Source organism: Pristiophorus japonicus (assembly GCF_044704955.1). NCBI lineage: Eukaryota > Metazoa > Chordata > Chondrichthyes > Pristiophoridae > Pristiophorus > Pristiophorus japonicus. Next base: position 78,810,194 of record NC_091987.1, on the reverse strand, counting down.
CCAGCTCGTTAGCTACAAAGTACTGGTCTAGCCGTTTGACGTATGCTTCCCAGTCCTCACCCTCCGCGAACTTCTCCAGGATGCCCACAGTTTGCTGCATCTTTGCATTGGATTCGTATGCTCGTTGCCAGTTATTGTGTTCTTAACACAGATGAGACTGCACACAGGGAGGTTAAAGTAACAGTGACCTCAGTCTTTATTAAGACACTCCAGAGTGAGGAACAGGCTTTAGGGGTCGGCTTATATACAGTGCTCCCAAGGGTTGCTGGGATCCCTTGGGATGCTTTACAGATACACATTAGGTCCCTTCATCCAAGTCATTAATATAGATTGTAAATAGTTGAGGCCCAGCACTGATCCCTGTGGCACCACACTAGTTACATTTTGCCAACCTGAAAATGACGCATTTATCCTGACTTTCTGTTTTCTGTTAGGTGGCCAATTCTCTATCCATGCTAATATATTACCCCCAACCCCGTGAGCTCTTATCTTCTGCAGTAACCTTTTATATGGCACCTTATCGAATGCCTTCTGGAAATCCAAATACACCACATCTATTGGTTCCCCTTGATCCACTCTGTTCATTACATCCTCAAAGAACTCCAGCAAATTTGTCAAACATGATTTCCCTTTCATAAAACCATGCTGACTCTGCTTGACTGTATTATGATTTTCTAAATGACCTACTACTTCATTAATAATGGATTCCAGCATTTTCCCAATGACAGATGTTAGGCTAACTGGTCTATAGTTTCCTGCTTTCTTTGTCCCTACATTCTTAAATAGAGGGGTTACATTTGCAGTTTTCCAATCCATTGGGACCTCTCCAGAATCCAGGGAATTTTGGTAGATTACAACCAATGCTTCCACTATCTCTGCAGCCACTTCTTTTAAGACCCTAGGTTGCAGGCCATCAGGTCCTTGGGATTTGTCCACCTTTAGTCCCATTAATTTGCCTGGTACTTTTTCTCCAGTGATAGTGATTGTTTTAAATTCCCCACTCCAAATAGCCTTGATTATCAATTATTGGGATGCTTTTAGTGTCTTCTACCGTGAAGACCGATACAAAATATTTCTTCAAAGTCTCTGCCATTTCCCTGTTTCCCATTATTAATTCCCGAGTCTCAACCTCTAAGGAACCAATGTTTACTTTAGCCACTCTCTTCTTTTTTTAATATACCTTTAGAAGCTCTTGCTGTCTGTTTTTATATTTCTTGCTAGTTTACTATCATAAGCTATCTTCTCGCTCTTTATTTTTTTGTTGTTGTCCTTTGCTGGTTTCTAAAAATTTCCCAATATTCTGGCCTTCCACTTAACTTCGCAATATTGTATGCCTTTGTTTTCAATTTGATATCACCTTTACTTCCTTAGTTAACCACAGATGGTTCATCCTTCTCAGAGTCTTTCCTCCTCACTGGAATATATCTTAGCTGAAATAGCTCCTTAAATGTCTGCCGCTGCTTATCTGCTGTGTTACCCTTTAATATATTTTCCCAGTCCACTTTAGCCAACTCTGTCTTCATACCTTTGTAGTTGCCTTTATTTAAGTTCAGGACAATAGTTTAAGTCCCAAGTTTCTCATCCTCAAACTGAATTTGAAATTCTACCATGCCATGATCAGTCTTCCCAAGAGGACCGTTTACTATGAGATCATTAATTAATCCAGTCCCATTGCACATTACCAAATCTAAAATAGTCTGCTCTGGTTGGTTCCACAACGTATTGTTCTAAGAAACCATCCTATATACACTCTATGAACTCTTCCTCTAGGTTACCCTTGCCAATTTGATTTGTCCAATCAATATGAAGATTTAAATCGTCCATGATTATTGGCATACCTTTCTTACAAGCCTCCATTATTTCTTGATTTATACTCTGTCCTACAGTGTAGATACTGTTAGGGGGCCGAAAGACTACTCCCACCAATGACCTAGTTCTCTTATTATTTCTTATCTCCACCCAAACTGATCCGACATCTTGATCTCCTGAGTCAATATCATTTCTCACTACTGCACTGATCTCGTCCTTTATTAACAGAACTATCCCACCTCCTTTTCTTTTTTGCCTATCCTTCCGAAATGTCAAATACACCTGAGTATTCAGTTCCCAGCCTTGGTCACCTTGCAACCACGTCTGTAATGGCTAGGAGATCATATCCATTTATTTCTATTTGTGCCGTCAACTTATCCGTCTTGTTACGAATGCTTTGTGCATTCAGATAAAGAGCTTTTAATTTTGTCTTGTTACCATTTTTCCCCACTATGACCCCACTTTCTGATGCACTCTTATGTTTATATTTTCTGTCCCGTCCTGTCACACTGTGGTTATCATTACACCTATTGCTACCCTGCACTATTGCCTTCTCCTTTCCCATTGACTTCTTAAATTTCCGCTCACCAGATCCTCCCCCCCCCATTATTTAGTTTAAAGCCCTAACTATAGCCCTAGTTATTCAATTCGCCAGGACACTGGTCCCCACATAATTCAAGTGAAGCCCATCCCAACAGAACAGCTCCCTCTTATCCCAGTACTGGTGCCAGTGCCCCATAAATCGAAACCCATTTCTCCGACAACAATCTTTGAGCCACGAGTTCATCTCTCTGCAAATACCCTATGCAAATTTGCTCGTGGCTGAGGTAGTAATCCAGATTACTACCTTTGTGGTTCTGCTTTCTAATTTAGCCCCTAGCTGTTCATACTCCCTCAGCAGAACCTCTTTCTTTGTCCTACCTATGTTGTTGGTACCTACATGGACCATGACAACAGGATCTTTCCCCTCCCACTCCAAGTTCCTCTCCAGCCCATGGGGAGATGTCCTTAACCCTAGCACCGGGCAGGCAACACAGCCTTCAGGACTCATGTTCTCGGCTGCAGAGAACATTATCTATCCCCTTAACTGTACTGTCCTCTACCACTACTACATTTACATAAGAACATAAGAACATAAGAAATAGGAGCAGGAGTAGGCCATACGGTCCCTCGAGCCTGTTCCGCTATTTAAAAAGACCATGGCTGATCCGATCATGGACTCAGGTCCACTTCCCTGTCCACTGCCCATAACTCCTTATCTCTTTATCGTTTAAGAAACTGTCTATTTCTGTCTTAAATTTATTCAATGTCCCAGCTTCCACAGCTCTCTGAGACAGCGAATTCCACAGATTTACAACCCTTTGAGAGAAGAAATTTCTCCTCATCTCAGTTTTAAATGGGCAGCCCCTTATTCTAAGATCATGCCTTCTAGTTCCCCATCAGTGGAAACATCCTCTCTGCATCCACCTTGCCAAGGCCCCTCATAATCCTATACGTTTCGATAAGATCACCTCTCATTCTTCTGAATTTCAATGGTAGAGGCCCAACCTACTCAACCTTTCCGCATAAGTCAACCCCCTCATCTCCGGAATCAACCCGTGAACTTTCTCTGAACTGCCTCTAAAGCGAGTATATCCTGTCGTAAATATGGAAACCAAAACTGTACACAGTATTCCAGGTGTGGCCTCACCAATACCCTGTATAGCTGTAGCAAGATTTCCCTGCTTTTATACTCCATCCCCTTTGCAATAAAGGCCAAGATTCCATTGGCCTTCCTGATCACTTGCTGTACCTGCATACTATCCTTTTGTGTTTCATGCACAAGTCCCCCCAGGTCCCGCTGTACTGCAGCACTTTGCAATCTTTCTCCATTTAAATAATAACTTGCTCTTTGATTTTTTTTCTGCCAAAGTGCATGACCTCACATTTTTCAACATTATATCCATCTGCCAAATTTTTGCCCACTCCCTTAGCTTGTCTATGTCCTTTTGCTGATTTTTTGTGTCCTCCTCGCATATTGCTTTTCCTCCCATCTTTGTATTGTCAGCAAACTTGGCTACGTTACACTCAGTCCCTTCTTCCAAGTCGTTAATATAGATTGTAAATAGTTGGGGTCCCAGCACTGATCCCTGTGGCACCCCACTAGTTACTGATTGCCAACCAGAGAATGAATAATTTATCCCAACTCTCTGCTTTCTGTTAGTTAGCCAATCCTCTATCCATGCTAATATATTACCCCCAACCCCGTGAACTTTTATCTTGTGCAGTAACCTTTTATGTGGCACCTTGTCAAATGCCTTCTGGAAATCCAAATACACCACATCCACTGGTTTTTACTTTTTCTTTTTACTCCCACAATTTAAATGGCCCTCTGCACCACGGTGCTGTGGTCAGTTTGCTCATCCTTCCTGCAGTCGCTGCTCTCATCCTCATGGGGAGTAAGCACCTTGTACCTGTTGGACAAGTGCAAGGGCTGAGGCTCCTCCATCACTACATCCTGGGTCCTCATACCTGCCTCACTAGTAGTCATACCCTCTTGTCCCTGACCACGGACCACATTTGAATTATTTAACCTAAGGGGTGTGACTGACTCCTGAAACACAGCGTCCAGGTAACTCTCCCCCTCCCTGATGTGTCTCAGTGTCACCCAGGTGAACATTCATTATGTGTGAAGCTAGGCAATGATTTCTGGAAGGCTAATTCACCATGGACGGCATCACAGATATTTCCCATCCTGCCCTCACCTGACAACCACACGTGAAACTCTTCAACAATGGTCAATGTACAGAAATCAAGGGGTGGGAACCCGAGCTCAATTGTATCATGTAGCACTCTAAATGGTCTCCTTGCTAAAATTAACTAACTCATCCCAATATTTGAGGGACTTGACAGGGTGGATGCTGAAAGGATGTTTCCCCTTGTGGGGGAACTTAGAACTAGGGGGCATAGTTTCAGAATAAGGAGTCGCCCATTTAAGACGGAGATGAGGAGGAATTTCTTCTTTTAGAGGGTTGTGAATCTTTAGAATTCTGTACCCAGAGAGCTGTGGAAGCTGAGTTATTGAACATATTCAATGCTCAGAGAGACAGTTTCTGGAACTATAGGGGAGTCAAGGGCTATGGGGAACAGGCAGGAAGTGGTGTTGAGGCCAAGATCAGACCAGCCATGATCTTATTGAATGATGGAGCAGGCTCGAGGGGCCGTGTGGCCTACTCCTGCTTCAATTTCTTATGTTCTTATGTAGTGATACAATCTCGGACCTTCTGTTCTGTATAGCTCAGTACCACACCATACAAACAATTTACTCACTGAACTTCCGTTTTTGTTCAGAGTACGGCATATAAGGTGGTGCTGGGAAACAGCCTGTAGTTTAATTCCTTGTGGTTCTTATCATATTTTGTAAAGATAAAATTCTGGCATTCACGGTCTTTATAAACATATATTTGAGCTCCATAGCAGCAGTAAATAAAACGGATACACTTTCACTTGTACTAAATATTACGGAAGCTATCAACTGCATGCAACCATTGCAACTCGACTGTGGTCACTAGTTAGTCTCACAATAACGATTTTAAAAATCCCAGAACGTTAGTGCATTTGTACCCCCCACCGTTGTACCTTGTTCCTAGATCACAGAATTGAAAAATATATAAGGTTAAGACCGGAATTCCAACATTTAAACTTGTATTAACCTTTCTTTGTCTCACTACTGCTAGAAGTAAACTTTATACAAGAAGTAATTTCCTCAAAACTTCATAATTTCGTATCCAATATTCATGGGAGCAGAGGTTTCTAGGTCAGTGCTCAAAAAGACCTCTGTAATATCCATAACTGATGTTTGTTCTTGTGTTACTGCCAAAAATGATATTTAAACAAAGGAAAGCTGTATCTAGCTCACTTGTCAGAGCCCATTTGAAAAGTGCGAATACAAAAAAAACTAAAAAGAAAACTGCTTACGTATTATGAAGTTATTCCTGAAAGAAAGCTCTTTTCTTGTTAGTCTCATTATCTTCAAAAATGTTTGCTAAATGTTCAGCACAGGAGGGAGCATTATGTTTTCAGAGGTCACTTCTGATACTTGACATTTAAGAACATCTTCCATTGAAAACGGATTTTTGCAAAACAATGGGGGAAGTGTTTGCTCTCGAGACAATGTTACTATTGCTTCTATGGCTCAATATTTCTTTTCAATGGAGTTGCGTGTGTTTTATAGATACGACCTGATCTTCTGTCCTATTGCTCCCAGGTAGGCTGAGGAGTACAGTTATGCTGTTTATCTTGGTCCCATTCTAAGCCTGCCAGCACAGGCCAGAGAGTGAGGAGCACCAGCAGTAGCAGATTCAAAAGAATGACCCAGGGCACAGGTGGGGTACAACATGTTTAAATTAAAACCACTGGACCTCAAGGGAAGTAGCACTGGGAACGTGGTGAACAGAGATAACAGTTGTTGTGACAGAATTGTTCTGTGATTTTCACTCAGTCTTTGGGAGAACATATTTCTTGCTCACTCATATCAGGATATGTCTTAAAATCACCAGACATTCTCTAATAACTTGACAGCAAGATTGGCCATACTTAGGGGATTCCAAAACTTTATTTTTGTAAGCTCCATCCTACCTGTCCACTCTTGTATCAGATCCAAGAAGAATGTGGCAGCCTTAATTGCAGTCTGCGAGTTGCAGTCTTTCAGAGTGACATACACATTAACCAGTAGGAGTTGTAGTTAACCCGTGCAGCAGACACAGAGTGGCACTGATGCTTCTGGGAATCTGTTACTTGGTGAGCCTCTTCATTCAGGCAAGTTCCAAATTTACAGTATAACCCGGGGAATGCCGCAGAGTTCAAAACCCAGACTTCAGAGACAGACTTTTGAAAGGATATAAAGGCATTTCTGACATAGTGGCTGATTTTATAGGGCAAGATTTTACACTTTTATGCAGATCGCCCAAAAATGGATGGTATTTCCGGTGTGGGCGATAAAAATGAGTTTTCAGATCGCAGGCTTGTCGCCCATTCTCAAAGCCCCTAGTCTCCATTTTAAAAATTGGGCGTTACCAGGAGCGATCTGAAATGGGTGTTAGCGTTAAATCTCTCTGACCTTCTGCCGTAAAGTGTGGCCATCCTTAGCAACAGCATGGCAACACTCGTTTCCCACGATTCAAGAGGTCAGGGGTCATCATTACATGAGCAGAAGAGGAGACAAAGAGAGAGGGAGCAGAGAGGCACTGAAAGCGTGTGTGGGTGTGGTGTGTGCTTGCTTGGCTGTTGTGGGAGGCACGAGAGAGATTCACCAGCAGCAAAAAGCCTTCTAAGCACCAAGAACATAGTTGGCACCGAGTTTTTATCCAACAAATAATATATAACATGGAAGGGATGGAGGAGGCCCTGGAGCTGGTAGCCAGGAACACTGGTGGCAGAGAGCTCCCAGTGGTCCCAGAGCACAGCACTGCACCCCAAGGTGCCGCACCCCATTGCCAACGACACATAAGAGCCAGGAGCAATATCTTGCTTCTGGTTCGGAGCACGTTCCCACCTTAGGATCGTCCTCTCCCATATCCGTCCAAACAGCGGTTCGGCCATCATCCCCCCCCCCCCCAATGAAGCAGTACCTGAGGAACTCCTCAGCCAGGTGGCTTGGAGTCAGGAGGGGAAGGAGTCGAGGTGTGAATGAGAAGCGGGGTGGGGGAGGCAAGGGTTGGTTTTTACAGATATACTTATGATTTCAGACAAATGGTCGGTTTAAATGTTTTTTATTTAACATAACCTTGTTGCGCATTGGCTCAGGTAGCTGCACCGTTACACACTGGTGATTCCTTAACATCAAAGGATATAATTCAAATTCAATCAACTTAAAGTTTAACTGTCACCAAGGTGATGCCCATCATTGATGTATGACCTGCACACCCAGCAGTGTGTCAGCCTTGTAAATACCACCAACGTTCTTTCAGGCAAAGAGCTCATTTATGAGCTCCTGACGTAAGAGTCTTGTAGCTATGATGCACCACGGGCCCTTTTCTGTGGTCTACAGGGGGGCGGGGGCATGGCTTCAGCGTCAGCCTGATTGTGTGGCCCGAGGTCAGTGTCCACCTCCGTCCTCCTCTTCCTCTCTCTCCTGAGGTGGACCATCACACCCTTCTGGCAATTCTTGTCCCCTCCTGATAGCCAAGTTGTGCAGCATGGAGCACAACACTATGAATTGAGCTACCTGCTCAGGGTGGTATTGGAGCTCGCCTCCTGAGTGTTCCAGGCATCTAAAACGCTGCTTAAGCACTCCAATGGTTTTCTCGACGATATTGCGAGTGACTCTGTGGCTCTTGTTGTATCGCTTCTCGGTTTCAGTGTGGGTGTCACGCAGGGGGGTCATCAGCCAGGTGGAGAGGCCGTATCCTTTGTCACCAAGCATCCAGCATTGACCTTGTGGCTGATTGTTAAACAAGTCACAGTGTTCTCACACAGGATGTGAGCATCATGTATGCTGCCTGGAAATTTAGCATTCACTGCCATAATAATTTGCTGGTGGTCGACAACAAGTTGTACATTCAGAAAGTGGAATTCCTTGCGGTTCCTGAAAACCTCTGCGTCCTGAAAAGGTGCCTGCATCATGATATGTGTACAGTCTATTGCTTCCTGCACCTTGGGCAAGTTAGCAATTCGGCAGAATCGTAAAGCCCTCCCAGACTGAGCCTCCCTGGTCATAGGGAAGCTGATAAAGTCCATCCTGCGTGTATACAGGGTTTCAGTGACCTGTCTAATGCAGCAATGTGCTGCATGCTGAGATATCCCGCAAATGACGCCAGCTGAAGCCTGAAAAGAACCCGACGCGTAGAATGACAGTGCCGCGGTGACTTTGACCTCGACGGACAGTGCGGTCCTGATGGTGCTGGCAGGCTGCAGATCTCCCTTGATGAGCTGGCATATCTCACTGATAACCTCTTTGTGGAAGCACAGTCTCCGAAGGCAGATGGTGTCAGGCAAGTTGAGGTAAGACTGCTTCTCCCTGTACTTCCGGGGGGTGTAACGTCTGGTCCTCCTCATCAGTCTGTCACATCTTACATTGGGTACATGATGCTGTCAAGCGTACCTTCTGCCATCTCAAGTCTGCAGCATGTAAGTGGTCATCAAGAGAGGGTGAGAAAGGACAGGCCCCATTCCAATAGCTATCTGTTTTCCACTGATTGGTCACAAAGAATGAATGTCCCCAGTAAGACACCTATTAAATTCCAATTGTCCACAGTATGATAAATGTTTGTTCAGATGTTTACATCACCTCTAAAGACCTCCAGAGTACATCCGAAATCCATTGAGGTTGAAACAGAGCAGTCTTTTAAATGATGCGACATGTGATTTAGAACATGGTGCCCATTCTGCTGAGAGTAATTCCGGTTAGTTCCACTTTTTCCTGGTGTTTTTTTCGGCGAACGATATTGTGGGCAAGATGTGTGTGAAGTGCCAAAAGTAAGGATGGGCAATATACTGGGCGTTAGTTTAGGCAAATGTGATATTTATGACAAAAAACAGTGGCCAGGCGGTATTATTAAATTTCGGCGTTAATTACGTGCCAAAAGTAACGCTGGGTGATATTATGGGCGTTGGGATTGCACATTCTGATGATTCTGCCCCAAAAAAGTGGGCAGGCAGTATTATTTTTTCTTGGCGTTATACACATGTGAAAAGTAACGCTCGCCGATAAGTGACCGAGAAATGGGCATCAGTTTCCATTTTGAGGCTAAAAGGGCGATATCTGGGCGTTACATGTCATTTCAGTGTTAAAATGGACATTAAGTAGGTGTTATGTGTTATGTATGTATGTAAACCTTACCAAAATGTAAGACTTGCCATTAGGGGGAACACCTGTGGGAGACCTAAGGGTCAGCTGTGCACCCTGGGGCAAGCAGGTATAAAAGGTGACTCACCATGCTGCTTCCCCACTCTTGAGTCTGAATAAAGAGACCAAGGTCACAACAGTTTGAGCTTGCGATACAGTCCTGTGGATTTATTCTGAACATAACAATTTGGCGACGAGTAACGGACCACGAACTTTCACGCGGTCATGGCTGCCATTGGCATTCATGAGAGATTTGTTGAAGGTGATGATTGGGAAGCCTTCGTTGAGCGTCTCGACCAGTACTTTGTGGCCAACAAATTGGACACGGCTGAAACAGTGATCAATCGCAGGGCAATTCTCCTCACTGTATGTGGGTCATCGGTATATGGCCTCCTGAAAAATTTGCTGGCACTGGTCAAACCAACGGATAAATCTTATGCAGAGCTGTGTACGCTGGTTAGGGAACACCTCCAGCCAAAGGAGATGGCCAGGTATCGCTTTTACACGCACCGTCGCTCCGAGGGCCAGAACGTGGCGAGTTTTGTCGCCAACCTAAGATGCCTTGCGGGGCAGTGCGAATTTGCAGGATCCTTGAGGGAAGTGTTTTTCATGCTTGGAATTGGCCACGAGGTCATTCTTTGCAAACTGCTATCTGCCGAATCCCTAGATCTGAGCAAGGCCATCACAATAGCCCAAGCCTTCATATCCACGAGCGATAACACGAAACAGATATCTTCACAGAATCGAAGCTCACCGGCAAGTACTGTGCATAAAATAATGTTTGCAGCAGGCAGAACGGCACAGGGCAGGGCCCACACGACTGCAGAGGCCAGACCTAGGCCTAGAGTGACTCAGAGTCGACGTGGGGTGTGAATGCATATCCATTAGCACCATGTTTGCGCCGCGGGGGCAGCCATAGAGCTCATCAATGTCGATTCAAGCCCTTTGTGTGCAAGGGCTGTGGAACAATGGGGCACCTCCAGCGAATGTGCAAACGATCTCTGACTCACCATGTGGCAGAGTCAGGAGAGGACAACCGATCCAGCGAGGATCACACTGAACGAACAGGAGAGGCAACTCAACCTGAGAATGAAGAGGAAGTATATGGGATACACATCTCACCACCAAAAGCCCTCCGATAATGTTAAAAGTTGAACTTAACGGCACTCCAGTCTCCATGGAACTAGACAATCAGTTACGAGCCAGAAGGCATTCGAGAGGCTGTGGGGCGACGAAGCACAGCGACCCAAACTGATCCTGATTCAGGCAAAGCTACGCTCCTACACCAAGGAACTGATACCAGTTATTGGTAGTGCGGACATAAGAGTATCCCATGAGGGAGCAGTGCACGTTTTACCATTGTGGATTGTTTCAGGTGATGGGCCAACTCTGCTTGGTAGAAGGTGGATGGGGACGATTCGATGGAACTGGGAAGACCCCTGCATACTGTCTCTGGCGAACGGCGTCTCCTCTTCTCAAAGGCTGAGCAAACCCCACCTTCAGCTGAACTAAGCATCGAAGTGTAGATCCAATTGCAGATCCCCGAGGCACAGGCCGCTCATCACGACCACGAGGAGGTGAAGATCAACCGAGCAGCGGTACAGGCGCGGTACCCACCGCCCGAAGCTGACGACCACTTCGCAACGATGGAAGAGGCTCCAGGTCAACCATGTGGAGTGGGACTCCGACCAAAATGATCCAAATGCGTCTTCCCGGCGCCAAAGGCAAAATCCCTGGAGGGAAAATCGCGGCAGTCGGCATCCCAGACCAAGGAACGGAAGAGCATCCAGACCACGGGACGAGAGGGCGTCCAGACCACGGGATGAAAGTGCATCCAGACCACGGGATGAGAAGGCGCATCCAGACCACGGGATGAGAGTGCATCCAGACCACGGGACGAGAGAGCGTCCAGACCAAGGGAGCTCGCAGCAACGGAACGGAGCAATGTGTTGCCCAGCAAGGAAGACGACTAGGTTTGGGGCAAAGGTAAAGGGGCAGCCGCTGAGAAGGCCAGGAACCCACTACGTTCCAATAAATTGTATGCACTATGTAACCCTTGTGAGCGGTCTTTCGAGGCCAATGATGTACCATTATATGGGGTTGGGGGTACCTTACAACAAGCCAAAGTAGCGGGCGAACACCAACCAGTCGTATATGTATCTGACAAAGTATTGTAACAAGTGATGTGTTATCACACGGGGTCGAAAGTGTTGTGCAGCAAGCAAAAGTAGCGGGCGAGCCCCAAACGATTGAACATGTATCCAATAAGTTAAATAAAGCAGCAGCCTGTATTCACGGGACTAAAACGACGTACCAAAGAGTGTCCCAATCTGTGCTCGAGTCAGACAAGCTGCCCATCCCACAAGTTTGAGAGAGCAGAGGCACCAATATCGATGCGTTGTTTCGAGAAGGTCTAACACTGTCTGTGCACTGTAACATGATCCGTCACGGGCCAGGCACTGAGAGCGGCACTAATGCCCTCAGTTGGCTACTGTTGCCCACCACCGGGGTGGAAACGGCACAGCCTGCAGACCCACTTGCTGTCTTGGAAGTGCTAGAAAGCGAGGGGTCAACCGTAATGGCCCCCAGGTTAGGACCTGGACCAGCCAGGTTCCCATATTACCGCCTGCCAAAGGTGAACTGCTAGACGGGATGTTGCAACCTATCCGTCGCAAAGACGAAAGGCCCATCCCAACGTTGCAAAGTAAGGCAGGGCGGCTACACACAGTCAATGGTCCGGGGCCCCCATACTACGGCCCAGGATCCACGGGGACCACTAGGCCTCACGCCACTACCGAAAGTCTCAAGGCCATTGCAGCCATCCTGGGCTTGCTAGACCTCAGGGTCAGCGACAATAGCCTGGAGCAGGCAGCCCAAATCACTAAACCAAGTACCACGCGTGTCATGATAGACTCCCCACAGACCCGGCTATCCTGGGTGCTACGCAGTCACCAGACAGAATCACTCAGAACCGAGCCTTCTCTAGGCCAATAGCAGAGAATGCACCATGATCGCACGGTCCCCCCATGTGACATCAGAATAAGTGTTATAGACCATGTTCAAGCCCCAGTTGGGCCGCTAGCACCGCATTAGCCAAGGGGGGGAATGGAGTCTATGTGTCGAAAATGGAGCATTTGATTGTGAAACCATGTACTGGGCTAATTCGTAAAACATTTGGACTAGACTTAACTGCGAACGACAGATAACCAGGAACGACTGTGAGAGGACCTGGCCCCCAGCGACTCACTAACACGATCAACTTCGCCGTCAACCACGAGGATGAAGCCACCATGTCAGGACTTTAACCCAGACGATCAAGCCGGGGACGCAGGGCGCCAGATCGCCTCAACTTGCAAATAACTTGCACATAAGACTTTGGGGGGGGGTGATGTTATGTATGTATGTAAACCTTACCAAAATATAAGACTTGCCACTAGGGGGCACACCTGTTGGAGACCTAAGGGTCACCTGTGCACCCTGAGGCAAGCAGGTATAAAATGTGACTCACCATGCTGCTTCCCCACTCTGGAGTCTGAATAAAGAGACCAAGGTCACAACAGTTTGAGTTTGCGATATAGTCCTGTGGATTTATTCTGAACATAACATTATGCATGCAAAAATAATGGAAAATCTAGCCCATAGTCCTTTTAGTTCTTTTTTAAAATCCGAATTATAAATGTAGATTCATCTGGAAATTAAAATAATTACTGGAACCACTTTGAAAAATAGATGATTGAAATTGTATCATTTCAAGTGATTGATTTTTTGTAGGTACCTTGCTGATCTAGATTTTTTTTAAATCAATTTGCTTAAGTTATTTATTTGAACCAAAGAAAGCAAGACTTTTATTGTTCTTCTGGTAAGAACAAGTTGATTGAGCCAGTTACAGATTTAATGTGTGGTGCGCTACATGCAAGAATTTAATGCTCATACCTAATGAATTTTTATTAGTTTGATTCAGTTTGACTTTGAATTTTCTTCCACAGTCCCACTGCTAATGGGCAGGAATGTATCTGAAAAAAAGACAATATTGGGGTATGTGGTGGTGGTGGGGGGGCGGAGGTGGTGGTGCGAGTGGGTGGTGTGGTGGTGGGGGGGAGGGGGTGGTGGTGCGAGTGGGTGGTGGGGTGGTGGGGGGGGGAGGTGGTGCGAGTGAGACCCACTGCTGTCTCAGCACCCCAACCTGAATTCCCCTGCTCCTGCCGGGACCACTGCTGTCCAGTCCTTCCCTACCCATCACATGCAAATACCAGGGGTGGGGCATGACCTGGCCTCCAGGCCCATTTCTCTCCCGACCTGCCAAGGCCTTCACTCACTGAGCTGCTCCACTCTTCAGAGTTCTGTGGCCTCTTTAACGCCACTTCCACCTGCTCGAGTGCTGCAGGGGGCAGTCCTTGGGGGCCACTGACGAACTCCTGCTTGCTGCAGGAAATCCCACTAGGAACTTCCTATAATTACACAAAAACCCCCTAACCAAGGATACAGGCTGGGGTCATGGAGGGCTCGGGACTGAAATGTGCCACTTCCTCAAGTTAACCCTTGCATTCACAAACTTTTAGATATTTAGAACTTTGAGTTGCCGACACTTTTACGCTATAAATCTTTCAGAATTTACAAGTGACTATTTGGTGGAGCATACACTTTCTCCAAACTGCAAAAAGTATTTGTCAAGCAGGATACTTCTTGGTCAAAAGTTTTGACAACAATCTGAGGGCAAGGGACCTCAACATTATGTTGCATTCATCTACTCTCTAGATAACTATCAGTAGCCCCAGGTTTCATGAAGTTAATGAGCATTTCAACTGGGTAATAGGTAAAGATTTCTGGCAGTGGAAGCTACAGAGGTGGGGAATCATTTTACATTGCAGTAAGTTTGTCCAGCAAGTTAAAAAAAAATTACTCAGCAGTCCACATTAGCACACAGAGCAAAACTAAGCTTGTAGATATTTTGGGTATTTCAACAGGCCCAGATGAATTTCTACCCTATAAGCTTTAGTTTTTCATTAGATTCTTTTGTATTAGAGTGTACCTAATCTGCATTAAAAGTTGTCTAATACATCAATGTTTTGGTATAGGAATGGCTGAAAATTGATCAGAAGGAATTTGTTTGGGGAAATACAAACTTTGAAATACTTTTGCATGGTACAGGTTCAGGTGGGTGTGTCCCTTAAGGAACTGCACCCATTTGCATCATTCCAATAGCCATGATGAGAGCCTAACATTGGCTCATATTTTGCTGTAGCAGGGCAACTAATGGCATCTGCCATTGGACTTGCCCTTGCATATTTCAGTTTTAAACATTTTTGCATGGTAAGTTGCTGAAAGTGCGAATAGATAACGTCACAGTGAGGGAAACAGGGCATCTGGGACCTGAGTGAACAGGGAAAGCAACTGTGTATCTCCTTAACCAATCGGATAGAAGGATTTAAAAATGCACAGAGCAAGGTCTAAGCAGGAAGCGTAAATTAGAATGGGTGTATTCAATATCAAATCAGGTACAGAAAGAGAAATAAAGTGAGGGAAAGAAAGACTGGATAAGAGAGAGAGGAAGAGATAGAAAGGAAAAATAATTTTAAAAATAATTAACATTTTTAAATCTCCAACAACAATTAATACCTGAAGGAATGAGACTCCACATTTGTAATGGTTAATTTTCAGTGCCAAAGAGGTTGATTGGCAGAAACTAACTCTTATCACGTCTTTAAAAGAGTATACTTACACTTGAAATGACAAGGCTTAACTTTCTATGCCAAGTTTAGTTCATATCTGCTGTGTAAATACAGCAACCTCATGATGTTCAGTGCATGTTAATGGTGAGGCAGACAGTGAAATACCGTTTTCATGAAGCTAACAGCGGAGTGGCGCAACCTTTGGATATTGGCATTTAAACGTGCATCTGCTTCTTGCCTGATGTTGGTATACCATTTGTGCATAAATATCGGTGAGTGTCATTAGCCTCGCCTTATTTTGACAGCAAATCTGGTCCAACATATACATTTTTTTTTCATCATGCAAAAATGGCATACTGCAATAAGTTTTACAATTTAGGGCTCCCAATGGAGAACTTTGTGTGACAGCAGTGCACGTCAGAAATTCGTGCACAGAAGTCAGCATGCGTAATTTGCAGCCTGCATGAGGTTTTCCATGCATAAAGTTCACTAGCTACCTTTTCATGAAGTCAATGCACCTTTAAGGCAAAACATTCTTTGGAGGTACCTACAACAAAATACTTCATCACTTTCATCAAAGCAGTCATCTGATCCATCACAATGTTGAGACTGTCGGATGCACAGACCAGTGGAGCAGACATAATATCCATTAGGACAAGCTTTAGAAAAAAAAATGAGAATTGAGCTCATTTAATCTGCACAATGTTAACATTGTCCTGGAGGAAATAAATGGAAGAAACAAAGTCATTAAAAGAACAACTCCACCATACATATAAAGTAACTTACCATCGAAGTCAGATTTTGTATGTGTCCAACTGAGCAAAATTGTTCATATCAGAAACTGCATGTAACTCTCTGTGGTATTTGGACCAGGAGCAAGGGGTCATACCTTTCACCTTATAAACTGTGTTTAAGATATTTCCCAGATATATTTTGCAGTAGTAACCAGAAAGTTCTGTTGCAACCATTTCTTTATTTTATTTATCATTAATTTATTCTGCAAGCATACATGAACAAAATATATAAAAGATGTTAAAAACCATATATTTTCCCTCAACGGTGATGCAAAGGCAATTCCTGAGCATTTTTCTGAAGAAGGAAGGTATAATGGTGTCATTCAGTCTCCAAAATACAAATAAGCTATCAATTACAGAGATGCCAGCCTATTGCTTTCAATATGGAGATTTTAAAGAGGGAATTTTAACCCCCCTCGCCCGGCAGGAATGGAGCGGGTGCATAATTAAAATAGCCATATTAACCAAGCACTTTTCATTTTAGGTGTCCGAGGCTCCAGCCAGAAGCAGGTGGGCACCTAATGAATATATGCAAATGAGGGTCCTTTGATGTAATTAGGACCCCAATGCGATATATATCATGAAATAGCAGAAGTTCCAACCAGTGCCGAACCTGCTGTGTAAGGACTAGTGGGATTGGTTTCAGAACGCTACAGGTATCAGTAATTAAAGGGGCACTCAGATCATAGAGATCTGTGTGCTATTGTGCTTTTGGATTTCCAAGGATATTTGGAAAGTTGACGGTTGCTTATTTCTGACTTTTCTTTGCATTACTTACCCTGAATAAGCATTCAGAGGGTGCCATTCTTGCTGCTTTGACGTGGATAGAGGAAGAAGACCAGTAGCAACAATGACAGCAGCAGCAGCAGGCTGGACAATAAGAGGAGCAGCACTTAGGCCAACAAGGCAGTCTACTTGTAGAAGACTTACCCAGCCCCACAGGTTCTATAGGTCGAGTGCTTTTCCTGCATATGTCTGAGGACCAGCACATGAGGAGGCGGTGCTTCACCAGGCAGGCTGCCACTGATCTCTGTACCCTCCACGTTGCCAATGCTTGGCAGTGGCTGTGAGAGTCACCACTGCTCTTAACTTCTTTACCTCAGACTTGTCCCAGGGTGCTACAGGGGACATCTCCCACTCTGCACTGCTAAACGGCTTCTGCTGACTCCACAGCAAATTTACTTACCTTTCCATGTCTAGAAAACTTCTCTAGAAGGCCTGCACCTGCTCCGCTCAGTGCAGCCCAGTTCCCCCGACGGATCCTCAAACAGGCTTTAAGTCACTCATTAGCATTTACATGGAACCTAATGAGTGTTTTAGGCAGCTGCTTGCAGCCGCAATGGCCCCGCCCCCCCTCCTGTTGCCATCTACCCTCCTAAAACTTAACTGGCAGGCAGCCCAAAATGTACTTCTTCAGTACTCAGGTTTGCTGCTTTTTCTGGTCAATTTATATGCCTCTTCCTTGGATTTAATACTTTCCCTAATTTCCCTTGTTAGCCACAGTTGAGCCACCTTCCCTTTTTTATTCTTACACCATACATGGATGTACAATTGTTGTAGTTCATCCATGTGATTTTAAATGTCTGCCATTGCCTATCCACCGTCAACCCTTTAAGTATCATTCTCCAGTCTATCCTAGCCAATTCACGTCTCATAACATCGAAGTTTTCTTTCTTTAAGTTCAGGACCCTAGTCTCTGAATTAATTGTGTCACTCTCCATCTTAATGAAGAATTCTACAATATTATGGTCACTCTTCCCCAAGGGGCCCTGCACGACCAGATTGCTAATTAATCCTCTCTCGTTACACAAGACCCAGTCTCGAATGGCCTGCTCTCTAGTTGGTTCCTCGATATATTGGTCTAGAAAACCATCCCTTATACACTCCAGGAAATCCTCCTTCACTGTATTGCTATCAGTTTGGTTAGCCCAATCAATATGTAGATTAAAGTCACCCATGATAACTGCTGTACCCTTATTGCACACATCCCTAATTTCCTGTTTGATGCCATCCCCAACCTTCCTACTACTGTTTGGTGATCTGTACACAACTCCCACTAATGTTTTCTGCCCTTTGGTGTTTCGCAGCTCTACCAATATAGATTCCACATCATCCACGTTAATGTCCTTCCTTGCTATTGCATTAAGCTCCCCATTAACCAGTAACGCTACCCCACCTCCTTTTCCTTCCTGTCTGTTCTTCCTGAATATTGAATATCCCTGGATGTTGAGTTCCCAGCCTTGGTTACTTTGGAGCCATGTCTCCGTAATCCCAATTACATCATACCCATTAACAGCTATCTGCGCAGTAAATTCATCCACCTTAATACGATTGCTCCTCGTATTGAGACTCAGAGCCTTCAGGTTTGTTTTTTTAACACCCTTTGAGTTGTCCTTTTTGAATTATGTTGTAATGTAGCGCTTTTTGATTTTTGCCCTTCATTTCTCTGACCTCCACTCTTGCTTTTCTCCTTCCTACCTTTTGCTTCTGCCCCCTTTTTACTTCCCTCTGTCTCGGTGCATAGATGACCATCCCCCTGCCATTTTAGTTTAAATCCTCCCCAGCAACACCATCAAACTCTCTGCCTAGGACATCGCTTCCGGTCCTGCCCAGGTGCAGACCGTCCGGTTTGTACTGGTCCCACCTCCCCCAGAACCGGTTCCAATGTCCCAGGAATTTGAATCCCTCCCCCTTGCACCATTCCTCAAGCCACGTATTCATCTGAGCTATCCTGCAATTCCTACTCTGACTAGCACGTGGCACTGGTAGCAATCCTGAGATTATTACCTTTGAGGTCCTACTTTTTAATTTAACTCCTAGCTCCCTAAATTCAGCTTGTAGGACCTCATCCCATTTTTTTTACCTATATCGTTGGTACCTATATAGACCACGACAGCTGGCTGTTCACCCTCCACCTCCAGAATGTGCTGCAGCTGCTCCAAGACATTCTTGACCCTTGCACCAGGGAAGCAACATACCATCCTGGAGTCTCGTTTAAGGCCACAAAAACACCTATCTATTCCCCTATTGCTCTCTCACTCTTTTTTCTGCCCTCCTGTGCAGCAGAGCCACCCCTAATGCCATGGATTTGACTGCTGCTGCCTTCCCCTGATGAGCCATCTTCCCCAACAGTATCCAAAATGGTATATCTGTTTTTGAGGGAGGTGACCGCAGGGGACCCCTGCACTACCTGCCTTCCCTTGCTCTATTTGATGGTCACCCATTCCCTATCTGGCTGTGCAACCTTTCCCTGCGGTGTGACCAACTCACTAAACGTGCTATTCATGACACCCTCAGCATCACGGATGCTCCACAGTGAATCCATCCACAGCTCCAGTGCTGCAATGTGGTCCATCAGGAGCTGCAGCTGGACACACTTCCTGTCCCTGATTTCCCACACAGCACAGGAGGAGCATGACATGGGTCTGGGCTCTCCTGCCATGACTTAACGCTTGGATTAACTTAATTGGTAACAATGCCAAAGGTTTCTTACTGATAAGAAAAAGAAAAAAGATAAAGAAAAAGAAAAACTACACGCCAATCAACCAGCCAATCACTTACCCTCTTGGCTGTGACATCACACTTCGAGTACTTTTTACTTCTTTCTTACTTTTGACCCTGCACCAGCTGCAGCTAGCTGCTCCTGCCCGAACTGCCGCCGACCTGTGACCGCCGCTGGGCCTTTATAGGCCGCTGTTCGCTCCTCGCTACTCCTCCCCGAACTACCGCCGACCTGTGACCGCCACTGGGCCTTTATAGGCCGCTGTTCGCTCCTCACTGCTCCTGCCCGAACTACCGCCGACCTGGGACCGCTGCTGGGCCTTTATAGGCCGCTGTTCGCTCCTCGCTGCTCCTCCCCGAACTACCGCCAACCTGGGACCACCACTGGGCCTTTATAGGCCACTGTTCGCTCCTCGCTGCTCCTCCCCGAACTACCGCCAACCTGGGACCGCTGCTGGGCCTTTATAGGCCGCTGTTCGCTCCTCGCTGCTCCTCCCCGAACTACCGCCAACCTGGGACCACCACTGGGCCTTTATAGGCCACTGTTCGCTCCTCACTGCTCCTCCCTGAACTGCCGCCGACCTGTGACCGCCACTGGGCCTTTATAGGCCACTGCTCACTCCTCACTGCTCCTCCCCGAACTACCGCCGACCTGGGACCGCCACTGGGCCTTTATAGGCCACTGCTCACTCCTCACTGCTCCTCCCTGAACTACCGCTGACCTGGGACCACCGCTGGGCCTTTATAGGCCACTGCTCACTCCTCACTGCTCCTCCCCGAACTACCGCCGACCTGGGACCGCCGCTGGGCCTTTATAGGCCGCTGCTCACTCCTCACTGCTCCTCCCCGAACTACCGCCGACCTGGGACCACCGCTGGGCCTTTATAGGCCGCTGCTCACTCCTCGCTGCTCCTCCCCGAAGTGGAACTGAGTCCATGATCAGATCAGCCATAATCTTATTGAATGGCAGAGCAGGCTCGAAGTGTCAAATGGCCTACTCCTGCTCCTATTTCTTAAGTTCTCAGGGCCACTACCACGCCTTGCAGCCAGAGATGTCAGTGGCGAGTTAATGAGTTAATCCCCTGATAGTTACACAAACCCACTCTGCATTAACAGTCCACTCTACATCCTTCATCACTCCCTTATTCCTGCATTAGAGAACATCAAAACCATTCAGCCAACTTTCATATGAATGACGTACTGACAGTGCAGACTCAGAAGCTGCTATGAAAAGACACTGCAGACCAAAGTGCCAAATGTGAAAAGGTGATTAATTTAATACCAAACATAATAATTGTCATGACTTAATTTCTCAGCCATGTACCAACCATAGTGCCTTTCTTAAAAGACAGTTTACTAACTCGGTTGCTCCTACTAGGATACAGAATGGTACAGGACTCAAAGAAGTCTAGCTCAATGGCCAGGACAGTCTTCTGTAGATACAGCAACGTTAGCAAAAAAGGCTTGCTCTGCGGAAAGATGCAAGGAGCATTAAAGATCCGAGATTGTGAAAGATCACATAGAAAAACACTAGAGTGATCAGAGATAGACTGCGAAGACCAGCAATAAGAAAAGTATAGATTAAACAAAGGTAAGCAGTATTGTGAACGCTACAGACGCAATTTTGGATAGAAACAAAGCTTCATAGAAACATAGAAACATAGAAAATAGGTGCAGGAGTAGGCCATTCGACCCTTCAAGCCTGCACCACCATTCAATGAGTTCATGGCTGAACATGCAACTTCAGTACCCCATTCCTGCTTTCTTGCCATACCCCTTGATTCCCCTAGTAGTAAGGACTACATCTAACTCCTTTTTGAATATATTTAGTTAATTGGCCTCAACAACTTTCTGTGGTAGAGAATTCCACAGGTTCACCACTCTCTGGGTGAAGAAGTTTCTCCTCATCTCGGTCCTAAATGGCTTACCCCTTATCCTTAGACTGTGACCCCTGGTTCTGGACTTCCCCAACATTGGGTCCATTCTTCCTGCATCTAACCTGTCTAAACCCGTCAGAATTTCATATGTTTCTACGAGATCCACTCTCATTCTTCTGAACTCCAGTGAATACAAGCCCAGTTGATCCAGTCTTTCTTGATATGTCAGTTCCGCCATCCCGGGAATCAGTCTGGTGAACCTTCGCTGCACTCCCTCAATAGCAAGCATGATCTTGCAATGGCATGCCTGAATCTCAGAATAACATTCGTCGAATTGTGCATGTGTGTAAAGAAATACGTGATTCATAAATCGCTTACATTTTACAAGTATGTGCAAATCGGCGGATTTTTTTCCTGAGATTTAGGCATTTCTGGATTCAGGAGGTAAGTCAAGGAGTTCATCTCTGCAGTCACAATCTGCTAAAATATTTGAAAGGGCATTCCTCCAAGTTGTCTTCTTTCTCATCTCTGGAACATGAATCACTTGCATTTGATGTGATAAAGACCCCAAACATGGCATTCTGCTCCTTCAAGACTGACTGAATGGAATCTCCTTAAAACAGGGATATTTCTTTGAGTGCAGTATCATTCTGTACCCCCCCTCAATAACTAAAAGTGCAAAATATGCAGTGGCCTTTCTTTGGACCCCACTGCTGCAGAGTTTCTTCCTTAGACAATATAAGGTGCTCCCTCTCACAGCCTGACAACTGCCCTTGGACACACGTTTATAGGGATATAAATCTCAGTATTTTTTACACTTGCAATGTTGGCATCTCTAAAATTATTATCTCCATTTTATTTTTATCTCTGGCTTCCTTCTTTCTCCCACAGTAGCCACGATGGTGCAAGAGGTAACTAAACGAACCATTACAATTTCATTCTATGATTGGTCAACAGGATACAAGGCTAACAATACCCCATTTTACCTTCCTCTCCACATTGCTATCAAGAAACACGCCATCTGGAAATCGATACAGAAATTGGTGAAGATAAGTTCCAAATGTAGAAGGCAGATTAAAGTGACATGTTGCCCAATGAATGTAACGCATGACCATCTGGTTAAAGCAGGAGTCTAAGGGGTGGAAATTTGGTCGCGCCTCAGTTGGGGCGGTGTCCCGGGTGTAGTGGTAAATTTTGCACCGGCAAATGGTTTGCGTCTGCCGCCACAAAATTCACCAGCTGGACCCGGAGTTTGGAGCGCGGTGCTAAGGGAGGCATTGCATGCCTCTTTTAAGGTGCTTGGCCGGCTGAGCAAGGGAAAATTCCAACCTAAACAGCCGGTTTCAGAGCGCCATAGCAGAGGCCTGGGGCGGGGGGGGAGGGGGGGAACCTGAAAAAAATCACCAAAAACATTCCCAATAGATAGCTCATGTCACCACAGCATAAATCGCAAAAAAAACATTTTTTTTAAACCATCACACTTACCTGAGGTCGGCATCACTGACCTCACTGCGGCCACTACAGCTTTGAATGCCTGCTTTCACAGGCGTTTCCACCAGGGCACACTACGAAGCGCTACAGGTCGGGCAGCAACCAAAAATCGAGCTGGTGTCGCAACCATCGGTGTTGTACACCGGCTCGCCTCTCCGGGTGGTACTGCTCCGCACCCAGTCAATACCGGCACCAAATGTCCCGGAGGGGTGCTGGAAGCTGGCTGCCCGGACACTAGTGCTTTCTGCCATCATTGCCGCCCCCCTGGGGTGCTAAGAGGAGCGGCAGAAGACCAAATTTCCACCCCTAATTCTTGTTCAACCATGCTGCCACATCTGCAGTTCCTAACATTCTGAGCTTTGCTCAGTTGGATACAGTAAGCAAACAGTCAACTGTACAAATAAATTTAAAATCATGAATAAGAAGATCCTTACGCTGGCTGATGTTGTAACTGCTGTACTCTGCTAAAAATGCCTTGTCTGATTGTTTTCCACTGCACTGGAACATGATACTGACCAGGAAATTAGCTACGTGGAATACTGTCTGGTGATCTATTTGATAACCGCAGTACCTGTATGAAAAGCACGTCTTACAATTACAATGTTGAACAGACCAATATTTTTTCAATATTCTAATTAATATTGGAGCAGGATTGTAGACTGAGAAAAACATGTTTTGATTAGCAGAGTAATAATCTTTTCCTCAAAATAATAAATATTTTACTTGGTACATTGTTAGGGCATGAGATGGGCTGCTGCAACCTTATCTGAGAAAACCTAAATAATTAGAGTTAGTTTAGACAACCTGTGAAAAATAGCTTCATCCACATTGAAGTACGCAATTTTTGCTTTTGGAACAGGAAAGGTTTTTATTCAACAACCTCACAAATATGTGCTTTGTTTATGCTATACCCATTCCCCCTCTCCCCCCACCCCCCCCCCCGACTATTGCCATGTGGATGCATCTGGGGCGATTATGTCTCATTCTCATTTTATGTAAAGTTGATTTTGCCGGCCACCAATGATTACAATCTATTACTTAAAATTCAGGACATTTATATCATGATTAATAGGTCTACCAGTGTCCTGCTGTCAAGAGTGGTTTCGTAATTGTCATGTATCTTACATTATTATATATAACTGTATCCTAACATGCTATACATGACTGTAATAAGATATGACCTGTAACCACCAGCATACCTTACCACCAGGGGTGCACTTGCAAGAGACAAGTATGTAAGGACAGGTCTCAGGCAAGTGCAGCATTCCAGAGCTGTGAAATAAAGGAGCAGGTCCAGAGTGACCTTGACTTCACTACATGCCTCGTGTGAATCTGTACTGAGGGGACAGGATTTTACAGTGGCGACGAGTTACGAGATTACAGAATCCACAGAATGGCGAACAACGGATCAGATGAAAAGTACAATGCTGGAGACAATTGGGAGGACTTTATAGAAAGGCTCCAGCACAGCTTTGTAACCAAAGACTGGTTAGGAGACGACAAAGCAGACAAGAGAAGAGCCCATCTCTTGACCAGCTGTGGCTCGAAAACATGCGCTTTGATGAAGGATCTGTTGGCACCCGAGAAACCAGCAAGCAAGTCGTTTGAAGAATTGAGCACACTGGTAAGAGACCACCTGAAGCCAGCGAGCAGCCTACACATGGCCAGACACAGGTTCTACAACTACAGACGCTGTGTGGGCCAGAGCATACCCGACTTCGTGGCGGGAACTTCGGAGGTTGGCTAGTTTATGTGAGTTCTCCGATGAACTGAGGAGAGAAATGCTGAGAGACATTTTCATTGAAGGAATAGACCATGCAGGCATATTCCGAAAGCTCATAGAGACCAAGAACCTGACCTTAGAGGCAGCAGCACTGGTTGCACAGACATTCTTAGTTGGGGAAGAAGAAACGAGGTTGATTTACAATGCAGGTACGACAACGAACGAAATATCGGAAGAAGAAGTTCACAGCATTAAACAAGCTGCTACCCCCACACACAGACAAAACCGGGAGAACAGGCTCTCGACAGCAGGCAGTGGCACCAGAAGCCATCAAGGGCCACAGGAACGGCCGTTCACACCTCATCAACGCACAATGCGAGCAATCAACTACAAACTGAGAGAAGCTCAAGAGAGATCAGCCAGACACAGCTCATTCTTTGCAAGCAGTCTGTGCTGGAGGTGTGGGGGTGGGCACTCGTCAAGGGGATGTCGATTTCAACAAGCTGTTTGCAGGAACTGTGAATATACAGGGCATTTGGCCCGCATGTGCAAAGAAACGGCAGCTCGGCTGGTATACGAATCGGATGGGTCAGAAAGCGGACCAGAAGACGGGGGGGACAATACCCGGGACACCGATGTATAGCGGGTCAACACGATCAATGGCCGCTGCTCCTACAACAGGACGCCTCCTATAATGATGAGGGTCCTACTCAATGGGATACCTGTCAACATGGAGCTGGATACGGGAGCGAGTCAATCTCTCATGGGCGCTCAACAATTTGAACAACTGTGGCCGCATAAAAGAGACAGACCAAAACTCACAAGGGTCGACACCAAACTGAGGACCTATACCAAAGAAATCGTACCAGTCCTCGGCAGCGCCATGCTCTCTGTCACACACAAAGGGACAGTGAACCGACTTCCCCTGTGGATTGTCCCCGGAGACCCCCCAGCACTGCTGGGGAGAAGCTGGCTGGCAAAACTAAACTGGAAATGGGATGATGTCCATGCCATGTCATTAGAGGAACGGACCTCGTGCTCAACAGTTATAAAGCGATTTGAACATCTCTTTCAGCCAGGTGTGGGCACTTTCAAAGGGGCCAAAAGTCAAAATCTACATCACACAGGATGGTAGACCGGTCCATCACAAGGCCAGAGCTGTACCCTATGTGATGAGGGAAAAGATTGAACACGAACTAGACAGGCTTCTGCGGGAAGGCATTATATCACCTGTGGAATTTAGCGACTGGGCAAGTCCCATCGTCCCAGTCATGAAGCCTGATGGATCCGTACGAATCTGTGGGGACTACAAATCTACCATAAACAGAGTCTCCCTACAGGACCAGTACCCACTGCCCAGAGCGGAGGACTTATTTGCCACATTGGCTGGAGGTAAACTTTTCTCAAAACTAGACCTCACATCTGCGTATATGACGCAAGAATTGACCGAGGAATCCAAGCTACTCATCACCATCAACACACATCGAGGCCTTTTCATGTACAATCGATGCCCATTCGGCATCAGGTCGCCAGCTGCCATATTCCAGCACAACAGGGAGAGTCTGCTCAAGTCCATCCCGGGGACGGTTGTATTTCAAGACGACATAATTATCACAGGCAGGGACACCGACTCCCATATCCGTAATTTGGAGGAAGTACTAAAGCGGTTGGATCGGGTAGGCCTACGAGTCAAGAAATCCAAGTGCCTGTTTCTCGCACCCGAGGTTGAATTTTTGGGCAGAAGGATTGCCAGAGTCCAACAGAGTCCAAAACAGAAGCAATTCGCCTGGCACCCAGGCCCCGGAATGTCTCAGAACTGCGCGCCTTTCTCGGGCTACTCAATTACTTTGGGAACTTTATGCAGAACTTAAGCACGCTGCTGGAGCCTCTCCACGTGCTACTCAGGAAGGGGTGCGATTGGTTTTGGGGGGACGCCCAGGAACGCGCCTTCAATAAGGCACGCAACCTTCTGTTTTGACTTTCTTTGACCCAGGTAAAAAGCTAGTTCTCACATGCGATGCGTCAACGTATGGGGTCGGGTGCGTTTTGCAACATGTCAATAGTAAGGGCAAATTACAACCCATAACTTATGCCTCCAGGTCACTTTCGCAGGCAGAGCGCCGGTACGGAATGGTAGAGAAGGAGGCGCTTGCGTGCGTGTACGGTGTCAAAAAGATGTACCAATATCTTTTCAGGGCCAAGTTCACGTTAGAAACTGACCACAAGCCCCTCACGTCCCTCCCATCGAGAGCAAGGCAATAAACGCCAACGCCTTGGCGCGAATTCAACGGTGGGCACTCATGCTGGCGTCCTACGACTAAACCATAAGGCACAGACCAGGCACAGACAACTGTGCCGACGCGCTCAGCAGGCTACCCCTGGCGACCACGGAAGGGTCTGATGAACAGGACTGTGAAATAGTCATGGCAATCAATGCCTTTGAGTCCACAGGTTCACCCATGACGGCTCGCCAAATCAGAGCCTGGATGGCCAGCGTCCCCACATTATCCTTCGTAAAAAGATGTGTCCGAACCGGTGACTGGGCAGAGGCTCGCGATGCCTGCCCCGAGGAATTAAAACCCTTTCACAGGCGCATGCATGAGCTATCACTACAAGCAGACTGCCTGATGTGGGGCAGTCGAGTAGTCATGCCTCTGCGAGGCAGAGAGGCATTTGTCCGGGAGCTCCACCGCGAGCACCCGGGGATTGTTCTCATGAAGGCCATAGCCACATCTGGTGGCCTGGTATTGACGCGGACTTGGAGCTCTGCGTCCAAAGGTGCATCATTTGTGCCCAACTCAGCAATGCCCCCAGGGAGGCTCCCCTGAGCCCTTGGCCCTGGCCTACCAAACTGTGGTCGCGGGTGCACGTAGACTATGCGGGCCCATTCATGGGCAAAATGTTCCTCGTAGTTGTAGATGCATTTTCAAAGTGGATCGAATGCACCATTTTAAACTCGAGCACAACCTCCACCACTGTGGAGAGCCTCGCAACCATGTTTGCAACGCACGGAATCCCTGACATATTGGTCAGTGACAATTGTCCGTGCTTCACCCAGGCAGAATTCCAAGATTTTATAATTGACCATGGCATAAATCACGTCAAGATGGCACCATTCAAGCCGGCCTCCAACGGCCAGGCAGAGAGAGAGCGGTGCAAATCATTAAACAAGGCATGCTTAAAATCCAAGGTCCCATGCTGCAGGGTTGCCTGTCGCGACTGCTGCTGGCATACAGATCTCATCCGCACTCATTGACTGGGATCCCCCCGCGCAACTGTTGATGAAAAGGACTTTAAAGACAAAGCTCTCATTAATCCTCCCAGACATGCACAAAATCGTTGAGGCAAAGCGCCTTAAGCTGACTGAATACCATGACAGAAATTTGAGGGGGAGATGGAATGAGATAGGGGACAAAGTGTTTGTTCTAAACTATGGCAGGGGTCCCAAATGACTTGCAGAGACAGTAACAGGCAAGGAAGGAAACAGGCTACTGGTAGTACAAATGGACAATGGCAAAACCTGCCGAAGGCATGTAGACCAAGTCAAAAGCAGATTTACCAACAACACTGCGGAACCAGAGGCAGACTACAATGTGGAACTCGCACCACACCTGGTGGACAGACAGAGGGAACAACCTGAGGAAAGGGCAATCCCAACAGACAGCCCAGGCAAGTCAACAACAATCACACCAATCGAAACAGACAGCCCAGGCGAGATACCAGCAACCACACCCAAAGAAAAACTGACACCAAGGCAAACAACTGAACCACAACTCAGACGCTCCACGCGAGAGCGTAGACCACCTGAGAGACTGAACCTATAAAGACAATAAGACCTTGGGGGAGGGTGATGTCATGTATCTTACATTATTATATATAACTGTATCCTAACATGCTATACATGACTGTAATAAGATATGACCTGTAACCACCAGCATACCTTACCACCAGGGGTGCACTTGCAAGAGACAGGTATATAAGGACATGTCTCAGGCAAGTGCAGCATTCCAGAGCTGTGAAATAAAGGAGCAGGTCCAGAGTGACCTTGACTTCACTACATGCCTCGTGTGAATCTGTACTGAGGGGACAGGACTTTACAATAATGTATTTCTGATAACAATCTAACACTTTATGCTAGTGAGCTGTCACTTTATAATAAACAGCAATAGAAAAGGCTAAAATAAAAATAAAATACATAAATGCTAACTCTTTTACATAGATGCAATATAAATAATAATTAAAAATCCCAACACTTACATTTTTTCATTTATTTTCCACCAGCCGTGATCACATCTTTCGAGTCCCTTTTTCTTCACGGTGTAGTTATGAAATTTCAATGCTAATCCAAAAGAAGCTGTAGAAGTCTGATGAACACAGAACACAACATTTGTCAAAGTAATTGTTGAGATCCTAGACCCCCTTTTTAATTTATATTTCCCATATCCCTCCTTTCCAATTTAATCTTCCAACCATGAGTTCAGGACACGGTGGGTCATAGATTAGTCAAGAGTATGTCCTGGCCACTATTTATCCCACAATCAATATAACAAAAAAAAAGATTATCTGGTCATTATCACATTGCTGAATGTGGGAGCTTGCTTGTGCGTAAATTGTCTGCCGCGTTTCCAACATTACAACAGTGACTACACTCCAAAAGTAGCACCCAAGAGGGTGCCTGTTGGCGGCCCAGCTGAACCCGGGGGCATAATTGTCAGGCCTGTAAAGCACTTTGAGATGTCTGGTGGTCGTGAAAGGCGCTATATAAATCCAAGTCTTTCTTTCTTTCTTTATCTTGTAGAACTCAGTTTAACTTAACAAGTGCAGCAGCATTCCAAACCCAGGAAACTCAGAGCTGCTCACATTGACATATGCAAATGAAGCCAGTGGTGACTCAACAGGCACAACACAGGAGGGCTCCAGAAATGCAAGGAAATGGGGGAAACCGCTTAAAAGCAAAAATCGAGCAGAAACAGATTCCATGAATTTCCTCACTGAAAAAGATTCCCACATTGTTTCTGCACAGTAAGTGTGACAGAAATGGTGAGGAAATCACCCTCAATGTGTTTCTAGCCTTCTGTTGAAGGTACCTCACTGCAAATTATGGTTTTCTCTATAACCCTATTTTGTTCTTGTATGATTACCATTTGAGCATGGAGTTCTACGGTAGAATGCTGCACTCTCCTTAAAGCATTGAGTTGCAAGATGAAATATTTCAAAATTGTTACATTTAAAAGACGAATAAAAAACATGCAAAATTTGATTATTTTAATGTCGTACTGTACTTCTACAGGTCGACTACCTACATTAATCAAAGTTTGAAGTGAATACTAATCAATGATGTGACTACTAAAGCGTACTTTGCGCCAAATTAAGCAGAATATTTACATGCATTAATTTTCCATCAAAAATTAAATTATGGAAGCATAGCAAATTTTCCAAATATGGAGTCAAATGTTACCTTAAATGTCCATGTACAATTACATCTTAAGGGGTAATAACTTGGATAATATGGACTGGTAATATTTCCTTCCAATCTCGTCCCATCTGTTGAAATTATGGTGCTTTCAAATTCTGGGCAAACAAAGAAAATAATCAATTTTTTTGCTTAAAACTTTAAAAAAAAAATATTATCTGCTTCCCACATTTTACTTGCTTTCCCAAAGCATGTTTTAACTTGGTGGCCAGGCAATTTGGTTCCAGATTGTAATATATGCACCTGTGAGTATGCTCACAGGTTTGTTGAGCTGTTGAATAAGGGGCACTTGTATATATATCTCTGGTTTTACTGCCCAAAAAAACCCCCCAAAAACCCCCACAAAAATCACAAAAAACAACCAACAAAAAAAAACAAAGGGCATCTGAAAAGTGTTTAGAGTGTCCCCCAGATCATGGGCACTTGACTTAAATGTTTAATTTTGTCCTATCAAAAGAGTTGTAGACCTGTTGCGGCGCCGGAGGGACTGGAGTGCATCATCACCCCCGGCAACCAAATTTTTATTTGATTTTGTATGTTTTAAAGTTTAATTTGTTTTATTGCCGGGTTTTAGTGTCCCCCTCCCCTTTTATAGGGGGCACTCGTATAATTTGTGTGTTTTAGTGCCAAAAAAAACACACACATAAACCCCACAAAAAACACAAAAACAAAAAAAAGACATGTAAACTGTTTGGAGTGCCCCCCCCCTTTAATAAGGGGGCACTTGATTTAATGTTTATTTATTTTGCAACAAAAAGAGTTGTAGAGCTGTTGGGTCAGGGGGCACTTGTATAATTTGCCTCTCGGTGCCCTAAAAAAAGGGGCATCTGAAAAGTGTTTGGAGTGTCCCACCCCCCTTTAATAAGGGGGCACTTGATTTAATGTTTATTTTTGTTTTGCAACAAAAGAGTTGTTGAGCTGTTGAGTTGTGAGTGGCTTAGCCAGTCACGTGACGTTCACGAGACTCAATAAAACCCCAGCCAGTTGGGTTCAGGGGATCCACGATGAGGCAGGTGGTTGTGAACCTGGTGAATGAACAAGTAATGTGTAGTGTGATTGTTAACCCTTTGCTAATAAACCAACTAGTCCTCAATAGCAATCTGTTGCTATGAACTCTTAAGCAAAGAACCCATGAAGCGAATACATTACACAGACCAAGATTGCTGAAGCCACCTTGTAGGATCGATTTATTTGAAGAATTATTGATAGCTGCCTGTGCAGCTTTGACATTGTGCTGAAGGCTAGCCAAATAGTGAATGCATTACATCAGGTCAACAATTCAAATTTAAAGGGATATATGTTCTTAAAGGTAAAGGGCTGCATAGGAAAACAAATCTGCAGTCCACAAAGCTGGTTGCATCTTTCACAAAGCTTCAAAATTAACTTTAGATATTTGTTAGCCTTTGTGAAAGTTGGAAAGGGAGAAGTGCGAGGTGGAGTGACCACCGACTTTTGGTGGAATGACTGCTGATAGCCCAATTGCCCTCCCGAGTTTTCCTGGCGGTGCCCCGATCCCCCACCTTAGCGCTCCACTGCTGCCGATTGGTGTTAAATACGTCATCACTGTGCGCACTGCCATTCTAATCCCCGACGGCGACATTCCCCGAGGAAAATCTTCGGCCCCCCAAAAAACAAGCTTTTCCCCAGTGGTCCAGTGAGGCTTTGGCCTTCTGCAGTGGCGGTGCGGCTTCCCTTAAAGGGGAGGGCTCACTGCCGCTGCCGCCATGTTTTTTTTTCGGCCCGACAATTATGCCCCCGGGTTCAGCCGGGCCATCAATAGGCAGCCTGGTATGCCCTCTTGGGTGCTACCCACTGGCCCGACTGAAACTCTCCCTGGTGGCCCAGTGGGTCGAAGTTTAAAAATCGCGAAGGTTCTCCCCTTTAAGTGAAGGGTAAAGCCGTGGTGACGCGGCACAATGATGATGTCATCGCGACAGTGACTCTGCTCCGCACACAACTTCCGCCCCTCAGTTGCTGTCACCGCCACGACTTTGCCCCTCAGGCTTGTGTGCCCAGCTGGGCAATGCGCCCAGGGAAGCCCCCCTTAGCCCCTGGCCATGGCCCGCCAAGCCTTGGTCACACATCCATGTGGACTACGCAGGTCCTTTCATGGGAAAAATGTTTTTGGTTGTAGCAGACGCCTACTCCAAATGGATCGAGTGTGTCATTTTAAATAACACTCCTGCGAACACAAAGTTCCAGATCTGCGTCTATCCCTGGCCACCAAACGTGTGACCTGGCAATTGCCTTCATCATGACAATGCCCGGGTGCTCATTGTGGAGTTCTCTGATGAACACCTCTCTGCCCATCTGGGGCATGACTACGCAGTTACCCCACAGTAGGCAATCGGCCTGAATCGAGAGTTCATCCCTGTGCCTGTGAAATGGTTTAAATTCCTCAGGGCATGCCCTGTACGTGGCTGCCCAGTTCCCATTCAGGACACATTTCTTGACTAAAGACAATAGCGGGTCTCTATTTGTCCAGACTTTAATCTGACGGGCTGTCACGGGTGAGCCTTCGCTTCTGAAAGCTTCAACAGCCATGACCATCTCAGCAGCATGCTCGGTTGCCCCCTCAGTGGTGGCTAGTGGGAGCCTGCTGAGTGCATCGGCGCAGTTTTTGGTGCCCGGTCTGTGCCGAATTGTGTAGCCATAGGCAGCTAACGTGAGTGCCCTCCTCTGTATGCAGGCCGATGTGTTTGCATTTATGGCCTTGTTGTCGGCCAAAAGGGACGTTAGGGGTTTGTGATCTGTCTCCAGCTCAAATTTCTTGCCAAATGGGTACTGGTGCATTTTTTTTACAGCATATACACATGCAAGCGCCTCCTTTTCTACCATCCCATAACCCCTTTCTGCCTGGGACAGACTCCTGGAGGCATAAGCTTCCGGCTGTAACTGACCCTTGACATTGACATGCTGCAACACACACCCGACACCATAGGACGACGCATCGCAGGTTAACACAAGTTTCTTACATGGGTCGTATAGTGTTAACAGAGTGTTGGAACATAACAAATTGCGTGCTCTATTAAAAGCCCTTTCCTGGCTGTCCCCCCAGACCCATTCGCGACCTTTGCGTTGGAGCACGTGTAGCGGCTCTAGCAGCGTGCTCAATTTGGGAAGAAAGTTACCAAAATAGTTCAGGAGCCCCAGGAACGAACGCAGCTCCATCGTGTTACATGGTCTGGGTGCTCTCTGGATCGCTTCCGTCTTGGACGCAGTAGGGCTGATCCCATCTGCTGCTACCCTCATCCCCAGGAATTCTATCTCTGGAGCTAGGAAGACGCACTTCGCCTTTTTCAGTCGCAGCCCTACCCGGTCCAGTCTGCGTAGCGCCTCCTCCAGGTTGTGGAGGTGTTCTTCAGTATCGTAACCCGTGATGAGGATGTCGTCCTGAAAAACCACCGTCCCTGGAATCGACTTGAGGAGGCTTTCCATATTTCGTTAGAAGATCGCGGCGGCCGAGCGAATCCCGAACGGACATCTGTTGTATTCAAACAACCCCTTGTGTGTCGTGATGGTGGTCAGCTTCTTCGACTCACTCGCCAGCTCCTGGGTCATGTAAGCTGAGGTCAGGTCCAATTTTGAAAAAGGTTTGCCACTGGATAGCGTCACAAAGAGGTCCTCCGCTCTCGGTAGCGGGTACTGGTCTTGGAGTGACACCCGATTGATGGTGGCCTTGTAATCACCACATATCCTGACCGACCTATCCGCCTTGAGCACCGGCACGATCGGGCTCACCCAGTCACTGAATTCGACTGGCGAGATGATGTCTTCCCTCAGCAGGCGGTCCAATTCGCCTTCTATCTTTTTCCACATCACGTACGGCACCGCTCTGACCTTGTGGTGTACTGGCCTGGCGTCCGGGTTTATGTGAATCACTACCTTGGCCCCCATGAAAGTGCCAATGCCGGGTTGAAATAATGAGTCAAATTTGTCCAGGATCTGTGAGCATGATACTCGCTCCACAGAGGAAATTGCATTGACATCGCCCCATTTCCAGTTCATGACAGCAAGCCAACTCCTCCCCAGTAGTGCGGGACCGTCTCCTGGGACAATTCAGAGTGGCAACCTGTTCTCCGAATCTTTGTGGGTCACGACTACCGTGGCGCTGCCTAGTACCGGAATGATCTGCTTTGTGTAATTTTGTAGCTGTGCGTGAATCGGCGATAATTTTGGCCTCCTGACCTTGGACGCCCACAACTTTTCGAACTGTTTGATACCCATCAGGGACTGGCTGGCCCCCGTGTCTAGCTCCATTGATACTGGGATGCCATTGAGGAGCACTTTCATCATTATCGGTGGCGTCCTGGTGTATGAACTGTATATGTGCTCCACATGAACTCGCTGAACTTCAGCTTCCAGCGATTTCCCCCAGCGTTCACTTCTGCAATTTCTGCAGGTATTTTGCTCATCTCTGCAAACTCCGGCTGAGTGTATGCCCCCACGCCTCCAACATGAGCTGTTGTTTGAAACAAAAGATCCCTTGCCAGTCGATCGTCCCTGACTGCCCCTGTGACTGTCCTTGAATGCGCCATTAACAGATGTTGATGGCCCCATTACTGGCCGCATTGTCCCTTGCAATGGCGTGAATCACAGTTCAGCTTGCCATTGTCTATGTCGAACTCCCCCTCTGGGTTCGACTACATGTTGGGGCATGCCCGATTGCCCTTGTCACCTGGAAAACTGTGTGCTGCTTCAACAATGTTGAATCTCTGTCCCAACCATTCCTTAACACAGTACCTCTCGTCTGTTCTGCTTGTGGCCATGCTCGCATGGTTTAAATCCCAGTTTCTCGTCGCCATTGATACGTCCTTACTATACAGCATAAATGCACACGAGGCCCATGCTTGAGAGAAGGTCAGTCTGTGACCTGTCCTTTATTCCTTAGCACTCAAGTGATGAAGATGGGTGGAGCTTCCCCTTTTATACCTGAAGGTCCAGGTTAGGAATGTCTCCCACCTAGTGGTCATTGTTCTCACAGTGTACAACTTAGGTCAGATTATACATGGGTTACAATGCTGGTTGAATACATGACAAGAATGACAGATAGGGGGTCAAGAAATTAATTATAATAATTAAAATGTAATAGCTACCTTAACAATTTGATTCCTGGCAGGTTTCGTGGCCTACTAAAAGATTTCAAAATACTGACAAGTGCTGCATACAATACAGGGCTTATCTCAGACAGAGACTAGACATAGAGATTGAATTTCTCCAGGATTCTACTGATTTCCCAGTGAAAGAACAAACTGACTTTTATTTTGCATTTTATCACATCCTTTGGACCTCTCAAACTGCTCCGTAACCAATAAATTTTTTGTAGTGTTGTCACTGTTGTTATGTGGGCAAATGTGGCACCCAATTGCACACAGCATTGTCCCAGAGAGAGCAAATGTGATGAATATCTAGTTAATCTGTGTTTTTTTTGGTGGTTTTGATAGACGGAAGAATGTTGACAATAACTCT
The DNA here is from genome assembly GCF_044704955.1 of Pristiophorus japonicus. Lineage (NCBI taxonomy): Eukaryota > Metazoa > Chordata > Chondrichthyes > Pristiophoridae > Pristiophorus > Pristiophorus japonicus. The sequence goes on along the minus strand of NC_091987.1, from coordinate 78,774,563 downwards.
CTTTTTCAATTAGTACTATGGATCTTTTACTTACACCTGAACAGACAGAGCATCAGTTTAATGTCTTCTCTGAAGGACGATATCTCCAATGATACAACCCGTCCCCTACCCATCCCATCCTCCCCCCAGTACTATACTGAAGTATAGCCTAGATTATGTGTTCAAGTCCTGGAGTTGGGCTTGAACTCACAACCATCTGATTCAGATCTGAGTGTTGTCACTCAACCAAACTGACACTGAAAGAAGCTGATGGGCATCAAGTCAAACAGCTGGTATCAGGTTTGGAGTGAAGAATAAATTTATTTGAAAGACACACGCTGGAAGCCATTGGTACTGCAGACGGTGGAAGGGTAAGAAGATTGACTGGGATGTATTCTGATATGTTACATAAATATGCCCATAGACACTACAAGCCTAGTTCGTGTAATGACAGTACAGTATTCAAATAGATAAGTAGTGTTTTGTACTTATAGACCTGGTTTTCTTCCGTTATCCTGCACCAAATTGGAGGTGGGGATAGTGGTGAAATATCAGGAAAACCCGTTAGGCCATATGGCAGCCTGGTTTTGCTGAGTGCAGCCAGCACCAGTTCCTCACGGCAAACCAATCATGCAGTGGGAACCGTTTAGTGCCCAAAAAACAGGCATGGTGCAGCCGAATCTGAGTCACCTTCAGCACATATGAATTTGCATTAAGTGCTTTTTTCTAAACTGACTAAATAATGTGGCTCATTGAGAATGTTAAAAGATTTGCCCTTAATTCTCCAGTATCACATTTCAATTTTGAATTTGACCTTCTGATAAAACATCAGATTTAATGGAAACGGTAGCATGGTGGTTATGTTACTGGACTCGTAACCCAGAGGACTAATAATCTGGAGATGCGAGTTCAAATCTGGAATAAAAAGCTGGTATCAGTAATGGTGACCATGAAACTATGGGATTGCCGTAAAAAGCCATCTGGTTCACTTTAAGGGAAGGAAATCTGCCATCCTTACCTGGTCTGGCCTATATATGACACCAGACCCACAGCAATGTGGTTGGGGCTGAAATTGGCCCCCCGCCGAAAATGCGGTGCACCTAATGTGTTTCAACTGTTTTCACCGCCGCTGTAGATGTGGTGGCCTCTTGCGCGAAATTCCGCTCTTCGGCTTTTTTTTTCCGAGCGGCCCGGAAGTCGGTCATAATGTGGCAGAAGTGTGGCACAGAGCGGATGTTCGCACACTAGAGGGGCAGAATTTGGGGGCGGGCAGAGTGTCTGCCACTGTCAGTCATCAGCGTAGCACTAATGACATCATCACGCTGGCGTATCACCATGTCTCTCCCCTTCACTTAAAGGAGAGGGCCTCTGCGAGCTCTGCGATTCTTTTAGTTAGGTCCACTGGGCCACCGGGGAGGGTTCAGCCGGGACAGCAGCCTGGCACCTAAGAGGGGATGCCGAGCTGCCTGTTGGTGGCCTGGCTGAACCCAGAGGGCATAATTGTCAACCTGACCTAGCAGTCGGCCGAAAAAAAAAGTAAGATGGCGGCCACGCGCCTGCCCCTTTAATGGCAGCCACACCGTCATTTTGAGCACACTCCAAGCACAGTGCACCAACAGAAAAAGCTGCCAGTGGCACCGAGTGGCGGCAGCAAGATTTTCTCTGTGGAATTTTGCGTTCAGGGGGAAACGTCAGCAGTGTGTGCTCTGATGACGCACTTAAGACGGATCGGCAGCAGCGGGGCGGAAGTGGGGGGAACGGGTCACTGTCGGGATACTGCAGGAGGGCAATTTTCAAAATGGCGGTCGTTCCACAAAAAATCAGCGGCCATTCCACTCCGCAGCATGGCCGCCGATTTCCGGCGGTAACAGGCCTTAAGGGAAGGGGCAATTCCGTCCCCGTTGACTCTTAACTGTCCTCTGAAATGGCCTCACAAGCCAGTCAGTTGTAACAAACCGCAACAAAACACAGTAATAAGAATAGAACAAGATGCACCACCCGGCATCGATCTCGGCACTAGCTTCGGACGCGACAAATGCACACCCAGCCCAGTTGACCCTGAAAAGTCCTCCTCGCTAACATCTGGGGAGTCATGTCAAAATTGGGAGAGCTGTCCCACAGACTAGTCAAGCAACAGCCTGACATAGTCATACTCAAAGAATCATAGCTTTCAGCCAATGTCCCAGACTCCTCAATCACCATCCCTGGGTATATCCTGTCCCACCGGCAGGACAGACCCACCAGAGGTGGCAGCACAGTGGTATATGGGAGGGAGGGATTGGCCTGAGAGTCTTCACCATTGACTCCTGTCCCCATGAAGTCTCATGAAATTAGGTCAAACATGAGCAAGGAAACCTCCTGCTGATTACCACCTACCACTCTCCCTCAGCTGACGAATCAGTACTCCTCCAGGTTGAACACCACTTGGAAGAAGCACTGAGGGTAGCAAGGGCACAGAATATATTCTGGGTGGGGGACTTCAATGTCCATCAGCAAAAGTGGTAGCACCACTACTGACCGAGCTGGCCGAGTCTTGAAGGACATAGTTGCCAGACTGGGCCTGCAGCAGGTGGCGAAAGAAGCAACACAAGGGAAAAACCTACTTGACCTCGTCCTCACCAATCTACCTGTTGCAGATGCACTGGTAACAGCGATCACCGCAAAGTTCTTGTGGAGACGAAACCCCATCTTCACACTGTAAGGGGCGGTGGTCCTGGGGGGTCAGGTTCACCTCTGACCAACTTGAGCGGTTCGAATTGCTCCCACTCCCTTGGGTTCTGGACTCTGGATTTATTTGGGGGATGTGATAAAGTGCAAAGGACGACTGGTTTGGTGCAAAAGAACTTTAATTTTATTACAGACAAGAAAATACAATGTCAAACTTATAATCACTCTAATAAAGAACAATACATTACACATTCAAAGGGAGTTACAGTAAAAATTACACCTCCCACCTCCCACCTCCCACCTCCCAACACCTAATTCTAGCTAGGTTAGACTCTAGGGCAGACAGGGACTATGCTTACCAATCCTTTCTGGTCAGTTGGTGGTAGTTCGTGGTTTCGGCGTTCATTGAATTCTGTAGGTTCTGCTTGCCGTACCCCGAATGTCGGAGAAGACATCTTGTTGCGCAATCTTCAGTTGGGTTGAGTCCGCTGATGCGGTAAGGTGCGTTTTGGATCTATGGGGTAAGTACCCGATTTTCTTCGTTAGAAATAGGTTCAAAATCTCTTTAGGAAATGTTTTCACCTGTTGGTAGTCGGGTCTTAGATTGTAGAGGGAAAACTTTCGATTCTTCGGTTTCTTTCTGTTGGAGTTTCGTTTCGAGTTTGGTCGATCATGGTGGTTTTTCGTTGGGACTACGTTGGCTGTGGTCAGTTCCTGCCACGATGGTGATGTTCTTCCTTCCTTCAGGACTTCAGGACTTCAAGGCTGGAGAAGTTAGTTTACAACTGTCGCGTTGATTTCTCTCCTTGTCTTGATGACACAAGTGTAGTATGGTACTAGGTGTAGTGTGGCATACCCTCTGTTAAAACAGGGGGCCAGTTATACGGTTTGAGTTGTTCTAATCTTGGCGCCAAATCAGTTCAGGATTCTTTGTTTGAATTTGGCGGGCTTGCCTTCTCTTTGTAATATTTTGGTGGGCTCGTTAAAAGTTAATATGTTTTGGGTGGGTTGATATTTGAAAACTGTTTCCTGATGGAAATATTAGCTTGGTAATTGCAATGTCCTTTTGTGCTTAGTTTTTAGCATACAAGCTGGATTGGGCCTCTTTGTGATGCATATGCTGAAACGGTTTTCCAGATTCAGGTTGATGGTTGTCTATCTCTGGGTTATTTGTTGTAATGTTAATGTCTCTTGTGGAGAAGGGTTCTCGAATACCCATTTCTCCAGACAAGTTACGTTAGTCCCAATACCCAGACAGCCTCAATAATCAAGTTGTCTCCTGTTAGTTCTTTAGACCCGCCCACAGTCTTGAATTTGTCTTTTAAAAGTCCAAAATTTGACTAAAGTTTGTAGTGTCTTCCATAAGCACTTTAGGATTTCAAACTTTTCAGTAGATATTCCCAAATTAAATTTCCTTTCGAATGAGCCCAAACACTGGGGGGTTCTCGTGAATTTTGCATCCTTTCAACACTGAGGACACTCTCCATTGTGTTGTGTGGCACTATGACTGTGCTAAATGGGATAGATTCAGATCAGATCCAGCAGCTCAAAATTGTGCATCCATGAAGCGCTGTGGGCCATCAGCAGCAGAATTATAATCCACCACAATCTATAACATCATGCCTGGCATAGCCCTCACTCTACAATTACAATCAAGTCAGACAACCAACCCTGGTTCAATGAGAAGTATAAACGAAGATGCTAGGAGCAGCAACAAGCGTATCTAAAAATGAGGTGCCAGCCTGGGGAAACTGCAACACAGGACTACATGCTTGCTAAACAACAGAAGCAGAATGCTATAGACAGAGCTAAGCGATCCCACAACCAACAGATCAGATCAAAGCTCTGCAGTCCTGCCACATCCAGTTGTGAATGGTGGTGGACCATTAAACAATGAATGGGAGGAGGAGACTCCATGAACATCCCGATCCTCAATGATGATGGAGCCCAGCACACAAGTGCAAAAGACAAGGCTGAAGCATTTGCAATCATCTTTAGCCAGAAGTGTCGAGTGGATGATCCATCTCAGCCTCCTCCTGTGGTCCCCACCATCACAGAAGTCAGGCTTCAGCCAATTCGATTCACTCCACGTGATATCAAGAAATGGCTGAGCACACTAGATACAGCAAAAGCAATGGGCCCTGACAACATCCCAGCTGTTGTGCTGAAGACTTGTGCTCCAGAACTAGCCGGGCCTCTAGCTAAGCTGTTCCAGTACAGCTACAACACTGGCATCTATCTGACAATGTGGAAAACTGCCCAGGTATGTCTTGTCCACAAGAGCAGCACAAATCTAATCCGCCCAACTACCGCCCCATCAGTCTACTCTCAATCATCAGTAAAGTGATGGAAGGTGTTGTCGACAGTGTTATCAAGTGGCACTTACTCACTAATAACTAATCAACTTAATCATTCACTCCCTCCACCACTGGCGGACTGGCTGCAATGTGTACCATCTACAAGATGCACTGCAGCAATGCACCACGGCTTCTTAGACAGCACCTCCCAAACCCGCAACCTCTACCACCTAGAATGACAAAGGCAGCAGGTGTATGGAAACACCATCACCTCCAAGTTCCCCTCCAATTCACATACCATCCTGACTTGGAAATATATCGCCGTTCCTTCATTGTCGCTCTGTCAAAATCCTGGCACTCCCTTCCTAACAGCACTGTGGGAGTACCTCCACCACAAGGACTGCAGCAGTTCAAGAAGGCGGCTCACCACCACCTTCTCAAGGGCAATTAGGAATGGGCAATAAATGCTGGCTTTGCAAGTGATGCCCACATCCCGGAACAAATAAAAAATAAATCTTTCCTTGTTTGCTCCAATTGGCTGCCCAGGCTTTCAGAGCTGAATTCGCACTGATTTAAACCCGGAAAATGTTCAGGGACAGAAATCAGCATATTACTAACAGACATGAAATCTAGTGTCTCTGCCTTCCTGTCCTCTAGTCCTTTCCCTCCTCTTCCCCTCCTAATGGGTGGCTATATTAAAAATTTTAAAATACACAATTTAAAAATATCTGTACCTGCATCTGACAGCACAGGTGGAGGCAGCTCTATAAGGTAAACAAGTTTGGCACTAAAGTGGCCAGCTCTATTATAGAACTGCTTGAAATGATTATATAGATCTCAAGAGAAATGCATCCTGAATGAAATTATTGTATTAGTGTTAAATTATGGCTAGGTTAATGTTGTTGATTCATTTCAATGTTAACTAGGCTAAGAGTGCATCATTTTTTTTAGATCTTAATAGCTTTCAGTGCTCAAAAAAATGTTTATGAGAGCTACAATGCAGATAGATATGTGGCTAAAGCTGTTTTACAACTTACTTTCCTTGGGAATTGCTTCAAAGTATCCAGAGATTCCTTTTATCCCATGCACTCTGAGGGATTTGAATGACAGAAACATGCCATTGCCAGTAGATACAAAGGAAACTGGGAAAGAACCAAACGGTTCGCAGGCTCTGGAATAAAAAGACATCAATGACAGAAACTAATTTAAATTCATTAAATGCTTGAGTAAGACAAAATGGCATTGGTCATAGATTTAAAAAGTTCTATTAGATTGAAGGACTTCTATTATCTATGATTGTAATGTAAAATAATCTATAATAAATAAATATATTGGTTTCATGCTTTCATACCTCAATTGCAAGCTGCAAATGTGCAAATTAAATGTGTTGTTTGCATAATGATTTTATACATCTTTCATAGGACTACAAAACTGAAGTTGAATTTTGGTGAGTACATTGCATCATTCATTGCAGCATAGATCAAAGATTTGTGCCACAGTGAAGAAAAAGATTGTCAGACAAACTATACAAAATGGGAATTATTATTTTCTATTGTTATGATTGTACAAGTAGTATCTTAATAGTAACTAAAATTTAAAAGAGAGGCTTTGGGCTGTATTTTGAGTAACTTGTTAATGAGCTGTGAAGGACAGTTTTCTGTTGCGATGTTTTTGAAGCCAAAGGCTGACCTGTTCAACCCAGAGCTGAGCTTCAAACCTCATTTCTTATTCATCACCAATACCATTTACTTCCATTTCGACAACATTGGCCGCCTCTCCCTCCACCTCACTCCAACTCTGTCTAAACCCTTTCAACACGTGACTTTTCAAACCCACTCCTCACTGGCTTCCAACCTCCACTATCCATAATCTCCAAATTTTCCACAAATCCAGCACCCACATCCTGACCTACACTGTGTCTTGCTCAGTCATCACCTCTTTCCTTGTTGACCTACATCAGTTTCCTGCGCCCAACATAATGAATTTAAAATTCCAATCGTCATCTACAAATCCTGTTACGAGCTTGCCCCACCCAACCTTCATCCTTACTTCCCCTCCTATGCCTTCCGGTACCCTGACTTCAGACATCTGTGCATTCCCTCTCCCTCCATTTGTTCCATCATTGGTAGCAAAGCCTTCCCCTACCCCAGCCCTACATTCTGGAACCCCCAAATCTCTACACCTCTGTACCTCTCACTCCACAAATCCCTTTCCTCTGACCAAGCCTTCAATCACCTCTCTTACCTTTCTCACAAAGGCTCATCTGCCATCCCTCTCTTTGTGAATTTCCTTGGGACATTTTTCTACATTAATAGCAATATATAAATTGCTAAATGTAACACAACATAGCTGACCCCGTCAGATCTTCCAATGTTAGCCCTACTTAAGCATTATCAGCAAGCTCCTTCTCAGGATTAGGATTCCTGCAGGGAGCTAGTTCAATGTGAGGTGCAATATCTGGTGACTACAGCTTTTAGAAGGCTACAGCTGCCTTTTAAAGGAGAGATATTTCTGTGAAACGGGAACGTTAAGCAGAGCCTGCAAATCTTATTGCTGAAATGATAGAGCATCAAGAATGCATTTCACGGACACAGCTGTGGAATTTCTGCACAGGAAATGGGCAGAAGGAGAGTTACCCTGTTCGACATTGCAGGATGTCATCCCCCACAGGTGAGTTGTGCAGACTGCATGCGGGGGGCGGGAGGGAGGGAGTAGAGGGAAAAAGGATTTAAGGACTAACAGACACAGTTAAGAGGGTTGTTGTATATGTATAATAAAAGTATACCCTGTACACACAATGTACAGTTACATAAGACCACTGAATGTATCTTCACACTGTATACACTATGCCTGTACCACCAGAGGGTGCAGCTGGTGGAGACCTAGGGATCACTTGTACACTGCAGGTAACCAGGTATAAAAGGAAGCTCACCTTACTGTACCCTCATTCAGGAGCTGCAATAAATGGACTAAGGTCACAACAGTTCAAGTGCAATACCTTACCTTGTGGAGTCACTAGAGTGCTTACAGACACAACAATTGGCGACGAAATTTCCACACGAAAAATGGCTAACCTTGGCAATTTTCAACAATTTGCTGATGGGGAAGATTGGGATGCCTTTGTGGAAAGGCTTGAACACTTTTTCATTCTGAACGACCTGGCAGGAGACACACCGACCTCGCTGGCTGATAAGTGCAGAGCTATCCTGCTCAGCAGTTGTGGACCCACCATCTATGGCCTTGTCAGAGACATGCTAGCCCCAGAGAAGATGACAACCAAAACGTACGCGGAGTTCGTAACGATGATACAGGAATAGCTCAAACCTAAAGAGAGCATCCTCACAGCCAGACACCGGTTCTACACACACCGCCGGCCCGAAGGCTAAGAAATCGCAAAATATGCTGCAGACCTCAGACGATTGGCTGCACCGTGTGATTTTGGCGACCACCTCACCAAAGCGCTGAGGGACATCTTTGTTATTGGAATCAGCCACGAGGGCCTTCTCCACAGGCTGCTTTCTGCGGAGACCACGGTCACCCTGCAGAAGGCAATTAACATCAGCCAGGCGTTCATGGCCTTGGCCTGCGATTCCAAGAGGATGGTGACTCACCCCCAGGACTCTAACACGGCAACTACTGTGAACCGACTGGCGCCCTTTAGAGGCAAGACTGTGACCCCGAGTCCCGCAACCCTGAGTCCGCCACATAGGGCCAACAGGCCAGCCCCATGCTGGTGCTGTGGAGGAAATCACAGGGCCCACCAGTGCCGTTACAAAGACTATACTTGCAAAGGCTGTAACGCGAAAGGCCATCTCCAGCGAATGTGTAAGAAATTTTACTCACCGAGTCGCTGAAGAGTTGGTCGATCATCCGGGATCCAGTGCTGATGAAGAGGAAGAGAGCGTCCAGGAGGCAGCTCAGCCCCATGAAGAGGTGCCACGGAGTGTTTACCTGCTCCATCGAGAGTTCTCCGTTGAAAATGAAAGTTGAAATCAACGGTGTCCCAGTCTCGATGGAGGTCGACACAGGGGCGAGCCAATAGCTGATGAATCAGGTGGCCTTCGAGAAACTCTGGGACAATCCAATCGAACGACCTAAAATGCTCCCAATCCAGGTGAAGCTGCTCACCTACACAAACGACATCATCCCAGTTGTTGGCAGTGTGGATGACCAGGTGTCCCACGGTGGCACGATGTACCTTTGTGGATCGTTGCTGGTGATGGTCCAACGCTGCTACGAAGAAGATGGATGAAACAAATCCAAATCTGTTGGCGCTGGGAAAGCCTCCAGGCCCCGGCGATCGACGTGCTATGTGGCCCCAAATTTGGATCCATCACAGCATCTGAAAATCCAACCATCCAACAAGACTGCGCGGCAACGACACAGGGCGCTCAACCCAACTGTAAGATGATCCAGCCCAAACGACCAGACCTCACCTTCCAGGCTCCAGTGGCAGGACTCCAGAGGAAGAAAATTGTTGCAGAAGGTAACTTCTCTATTTCCGTGGCAGAACCTGGGGAGAAAAGGATCACCGCAGCCTCGTGGAAAGAAAGAAGATGGCACCCACACCACGAGGTGAAGCGCCTGAAGTCAAGATGGCCACGACCAGACCATGAAGGGCAGCATTGAGGGAGTAACACGTGATGCCGAGCAGTGAACCGGATTGGGGTAAAGATTGTAAGTCCCTCTTAAAGGAGACCGGCAATCCAGCACAATTAAAGGGGCAGTTCCACTCTTTGTACAGCGATGCCGGTGATGCACATGTAAAAGATGTAATTAACAAATGCAAGTATCTAAATATAACTTTGAACAGCGATGCCAGTAGTATACATGGAAAAGATGTAATTGACAAATGCAAATATCTAAATGTAACCTTGTACAGCGATGCCGGTAGTACACAGGGAAAAGATGTAATTGACAAATGCGAATATGTAAAGACAACTAACAATGTCGAGTCAGGTGATTGCGGTTGGAGCCCAATGTGTCATGACTGTAAATGAAGAAATGATGTGCGATGCCGGGTTCTACATGTACGCTGACAAAACCAAGGGCAACCTCCCGTCGGAAGCACCAAGGTCCAGCGGGCTACCTGATCATGTAGCCTGCACCTCCAGGACCAATGTGATGGCCACACACAGAGGGAGCATACCCACTGCAGGGTGATCAGCGGACGGCAAAGGCACCACTACTGGCACCCTGCCCCAGATCGGCTCTACTTCTCTGGCCACCAGGACCAGTACTGGGAGCAAGAGGCTCGCACCCACCAGTCCTCCCGATGGGTCCTGGGATGACAAGGCTCCTACTATGCTGAACGGCAGCAGGGAGACCCTGCAGCCCTCAAAGGAGGACTGGGAGGCCACACATTCCTGTGGCTCTGCCCACCACTAGGCAACGGCAAAGACCCTGAGACTCAGCCAGGTGAGCGATCCGAGCCCACCCAGCTGGCAAAGGGCACAGCGCCGCAATCAGACAACCTGGACACAGTCCGGTTACTCTGGAACTAGCGTCCTCAACCACCTGCAACTATATCCCAGGGACAAGACTGTGATAACATGTATGTACTTTACCTGTGAAATGTACTTGTTCCACTACTGCTAAACCAAAACAGTAATGTAACTAATCCTATTTTTGTTTCTCTGTACATGTATGCACATGCAGGTGTTGAGCCACACACATGGTCTATGTATGGCGGGGGAAAATGGATGTATTTAGCCATGGACACACATGGATCATACCCAGAACCCACTCAACCTCCACTACAACCTCCAACCATCCATTGCTGACCATTTCCCAATGTTGTGGCAATAAGGACTTGGGGGTCTACAGAAAGAAAGCCATTCCCAAGCACAGACAAGGTGCAAGGGCTTTGGGCACTCAAGTCGAGGGCCAGAGCACACAGTGCAAAGGCCAGTGGCATAAGTCTTAGGGGAGGAGTGATGTTTTGTATGTATAATATAAGTATATACCCTGTACACTCAATGTACAGTCACATAAGACTACTGAATGTATCTTCACATTGTATACACTATGCCTGTACCACCAGAGGGTGCAACTGGTGGAGACCTAGGGGTCACTTGTACACTGCAGGTAACCAAGTATAAAAGGAAGCTCACCTTACTGTACCCTCATTCAGGAGCTGCAATAAATGGAATAAGGTCACAACAGTTCAAATGCAATACCTTACCTCATGGAGTCATTACTAGAGTGCTTACAGACAAAACAAGAGTGATAAGAATTGTGGAACAGATTATCAGTTTGGGGAATGTAACAGGAAACCATGGCAGGTTTTCAAAAAGGACCAAGTTAATTCCCATTAGGAAAAGGGAAGCAGGGCTATTACTTTAAGAACCACAATAAACAAACTAATGGGAGGTTTAGAAGGATAAGCTAGATGGACCAATGGTCTTCTCGTTCCCAAGATATTACTATGCTACTATGAGACAATTCACAAAGGTGTTTAGGTTATAATATAAAAACAAGAAATGCTGGAAATTTTGTTCTGATGAAACATTAACATTAACTCTCTTTTTCTCTCCACAGATGCTGCCTGACCCACTGAGTTTTCCAGCATTTTCTGTTTTTATTTCAGATTCCAGCATCCGCAGTATTTTGTTTTTGTATTAGGTTATAATATGTTTTTTCTTATTACATTATTTGGCTGGTTCTCGAGTAGCATGCTGTAAAGAGCTATATCTACAGCAAGCTTTCTTGACTTATATCCCTAAAAGGTAAATATAAATTGATATAATCAATGGGTTATCCAGCTGGGATTGAAATTTGAACTAAAAGTAATGAATAACTAATACCTCAGAGTTAAATTTTCCTGCAACCGGCAAATAGCTGGCTACTTAAAGGGTAGATTTTCCAAGGTCAGTACCATTTCGGCTGAAACACTGCACAGTTGGCTTAATCCCTGAGGATACTGTACATTGCCTATCTCATCAATTCTTGTGGGGGCAGCTATAATTTAATATGCTTGTCGAGTCCCTGGCCTGGATCAGGTCGCCTGCTGAGAACTCACAGAAGATGGGGAAGTATAATATCCTGTGTTGCTGCAACTTTTAAAGCTACACATTCAAGTTATAAGTTACAACTGAAACCCTGACATCTTATAAAGGCTTCAAACTGTAAATCATTTGAATATAGCCTAGCTGCTTGACGCATGATCGCTTAGTGATAGATAGGATAGGCTGTGGATTGAACATGTCTGTTACTGTATGCACTCCATCAAGTTACAATATCTCAAGCCTACTTCTCTGCTTGCAGGACAAGATCGCACACAATACAGAGGACTGGAATTGGAGGACGGCTCAGAAACAATAGACATTTGACTTCCAATGAGGAACTACCCTAAACTTCCTTGCTTATAAGAGTATACAGCTGGTGAAGGCATAGATATCCCCAAGTTCAAGGCTAGCACCGTCCTACAGAAAATACCCAGTAAAAGCAGCACTAAAAGAACACAGAATAAAAAAGGGAAATAATCTATTTACACATAGAACTTCCCTTTATGGAGACTCCAAATAGTCAGGCTATGTGTACTGTGCGATCCCATTGTAAACAATGGAAAATCACATGAGGGGTAATTTAAGTAATTTCCATGTTGTAAGGAAACTCTTGCACAGAATGTTGCAAGAATTGCAGCATAAATTGAGCTGGATTCAGTAAAATAGAACCTCATTCAATGTTCCCATTTCACCCTCTGTTAAAGGCTGGTTCTTCTTCCAGATCTGTGATCTGTATTGTTGGCTTCTGTTATCATTTTATTTATAAAATACCTACAAACAATTGTCCACTTTTTCTTTATTTTATCTTTTCTTTCCAACTTATTTCTAAGTTTTTACTAACTGCCAAATGTATTGGAACTTTCTATAGCCTGAGTGATAGTCTACAGCCTAGAAAATGCTGCTGCTAATAGTAGATGATGGTTGATAGTCATAAAATGTTACTTTGTCTGCTAGTTTAGCAGATGTGTTAACCAACTTAAAATAACTAGATTAATAGAGAACAAAGTAATGTCATCCAAATATAATAAGCATTCATCTGCTAATCTCCAACAGTAATGTCTAGGGTTATATTTCTATTTTGCACAGAAATGTGCCGATACAATACAATTATATAAGATGCTTCTTTAAATAACATACAAGTTGAACCTCTTTTATCCAGAACTCCCTTATCCGGAACCATCCCTCATCCTAAAACATTCTCGGGCGACGCATGCGCAGAACTCTGACACGAACAAATTAAACACATTGAAGTTCTTCCTCGCTGCCAACACCCGCAATCGCTGGCCTGACCCCGCAATCCACCACCCGCACACCACCACCCCCCCCACCCCACCCATGATCGCTCTGCCGCACTCCCAGACCCAAGCCAGCCAGCCCCGATATCCCCTTGCTCAGTATCTGTACCATCCAATTTAACGTGACCAACCCTCATCCAGAAAAATCCCTTATCCAGAACAGGCCAGGTCCCGAGGGTTCCGGACAAGGGAGGTTCAACCTGTATATGTAATGGTGAGAGGTAATATTACAAAATTATTCAAATGCTTGGATTATCATCAGAACATGAAAGGTGAAAGATAATCTTTACATATTATACACGACCATTTAGTATACATTATAATGCAAAACCAACAGAAATGTGAAATTGATCAGTCAACCAAGTTATTCAAAATATTTGAAGCACTGAAATTGGAATACATACCGGTACAAATTCATACTCCTGATAGGCATGAGAGAATCATAAATGCTGAGGGAATCTGTGACACAACTGTCAGGTTCAATCTGCAGGGAGATTAGAGTGAGGCGAATGACATGTCCTAGCAGTGAAGTGAGCTTGAAGTGGCAGCTTACTCGTCCAGACGCAGCAGTGAAGTTGAAAGGAACGTGAATGCCAGCCTGCTCTGCATACTTATCTATAATATATTTAGAACCTGGATAAAGCAAAATATCATTATAGATATTTTGACTGAAAATACATTTTTCCCTCTCATCCATCAATCTTCCCAGACCTGCACATTTTATACGACACATTCATTCAACCAATGCAATTACAAAATACTTTATTTGAGGCATTTCAATGTCAACCCTATCATGAACCATCTTGATTTGCCAACTGGGATTCTGTAGCTGCGATTTAGATGCTTTGTTACTCCCTAAACTTGCATGAACGTTTTGTATTCTAAGAATCCCTTTTTCACCTCCATCTTGTTTTTTTGATTCTTTCTGTTCTGATGAACTCTTGCAAATGCTTCAAATACAGATATTCAAAGACTAACGTTTCCGCAAGTAAAGAGCTTCCATAATTACACTACAGCTGTGTAATATCACACAATTCCAATCTGTATAAATGAAAAATATAAAAAAAGAATAGTGTAGTTGTAACTAAGGTCTGTGACTCCTTAAGATCCTTTAATGTCTATCAATCTTTCTCCAATTAAACACAATTGAGAATTTTCAGATGCATTTGGTGTATGTAGGTTCCAATTTTGCCATAAAGAAAAAAAAACTTGTATTTATATAGCACCTTTCACAACCACTGAACATCCAAAAGCATTTTACAGCCAATGAAGTACTTTTGAAGTGTGGTCACTGTTGTAATGTAGGAAACACGGCAGCCAATTTGCACACAGCAAACTCCCACAAACAGCAATGTGATGATGATCAGATAATCTATTTTCTGTTGATTGAGGGATAAATATTGGATAACTCCCCTGCTCCTCTTCGAAATAATGCCATAGTATCTTACATCCACCCGAGAGAGCAGACAAGGCCTTGGTTTAACGTCTTTTCCAAAAGACGGCAGTTCCGACAGTGCAGCACTCCCTCAGCACTGCACTGAAGTGTCAGTCTAGATTTTTGTGCTCAAGACTCTGTAGCGGGACTTGAACCCACAACCTTCTGACTCAGAGGCGAGACTGCTACCAACTGAGCCACAAGTGACACTAAAAATAACAAAAGGTATCAACAGATTAGTTAAATGCCATTCCTCCCTGCAAGATGAATGCTGGAGAGGCTGCAGCCATAGGGATACTGGTACGCATATTCCAGTTCTTTATTAATGCAGCCGCTCTGGGTAGCTATCCAGAAGGCTGCAAAGAGCATGACAGGTCTCTCAATCCCTGCAGATCCAAGTCGGTGCCTGTTCGGCCCATTCATGAATGAACAACCCAAACCCCCTGAAACATGCAGACTATCACAACTGCCATAGGTAGCTGCAAGACAATACATTCTCCGCTGTGGCAGAGCACAACCCTCATCACAACAAACACGTGAGTGATATGTGTGTTGGGCATATGCCACCTGGAACTTGGGATATAACAGTCAATCTCGAACTCATTTCTTGAAGACCAGATGGCAAAGCACCTCTCACACAAACTCAGACCAACCCCCTGCCCCATCCTCAAGAAAATCAGAGTGGAGCTGCAAGGTAACAACCCTTTCTGAGTGCTCCGCAAAAAACAATGCCCCGACCCTACAAGGCCCATCACCATATTTGTAAAATCCTTGATGGGCCCTGCCCCAGCCCAACCCCAAGGACCACTGTCAAATCATTTTAACCCCAATCAGCACTTTGTTCCCTACATGTGCACAATGTGTCAACTACTCCAATGTACTCAAGGATAGGTACCATGTGAAAACTGTGCAGTGAGTTCAGAAAAAAATATATGTGTACTTGTCTCTCAAGGGAAATTAATTAAAAACAGTAAAGAAAATGTACTTTCTCCTTTGTTTTGAGATGATAGAAAGCTTGCCTCAACTGGGTTTATTTAGAGTTATCACTTCCGTGACTTCAAGCAATGTCTTCTTGTACTTTGTATATCTCTCTCTCTCTCTCTGACTGGAACTGCCTGTTCTTCAGTTTAGATTTGGACGGCAGTCCCTATTCTGCCAACTGGTGAGTAGAGGAAAAAATCTCATGGAGGTACAAGCAAAATTTGAAGGTTGGTAAAACCAAGTACCTGAGCATGTTTAACCTGAGCAAAACATAAAAGCAGACAGATATATGTGACGCTCCATGACTGCTGAATATTTCCAGCATTTTCTGTTTATATATCAGATATGTTAGCCTAGGTTTTCTGCTGCTGCCTACCTGTTGTAGCAGCATAAATTAAGTAGGTCCAGCAGTATAGGAAGCACCTACCTCACACAGGACGGCAGTTCATTACAATATTAATTTAGGGGCAAGGACATCGTGCACAACATTTCCTAATTCCGAGCATGCAGGACATAATTTCTAAGGGTGCCAGTTTCACAGTACTAGGGAATCAGCTGCAGTGGTAGATAATTTAAAGATACAATTGTACATGGAATCGTCAATATTTAGGTCAATTTTTAATTGCTTTTCCTAGACTGTTACTATGCTGGCTCTTGGGTTCTCATGAGTCTTTGTACTAATTGTTAAATTTCCCACCCTCCCTTAGCAATACTGGCAAACCTGCAATTCCCAATGGAAACCAGGTATTTGAGGAATTTGAAAGTAAAAGAGGAGCTGGCCTAAAAGAGAGATGCCAATCATGCCAGTCTGTGTAAAAGCTACCCTGTGCCTACCGACCAGGACCTAAACACCCACATCCACAGACAGAGATGGATAGACCAGGCGTTGGCAGACAATTAGAACTTGCATATCTGGAAAAGCAGATCCACGGTACCACTATGATACAAATGCCTAACTACCCATCATTTCTCTATTCACCCTATGCCTTCAGTAGCACTGCAGGAAAGAAGCCATGCCAGAATAATAACTTGGCCATAACTGCCAGGATTACATAAGAACATAAGAAATAGGAACAGGAGTAGGCCATTTGACCCCTCGAACCTGCTCCGCCATTTAATAAGATCATGGCTGATCTGATCTTGGGCTCAGCTCCACTTCCCTGCCCACTCCCCATAACGCTTCACTCCCTTATCGTTCAAAAATCTGTCTATCTCCACCTTAAATATATTCAATGACCTAGCCTCCACAGCTCTCTGGGCAGAGAATTCAACAGATTTACGACCCTCTGAGAGAAGAAATTCCTCCTCATCTCCGTTCTAAATGTGCGACCCCTTATTCTGAGACTATGCCCCCTAGTTTTAGTTTCCCCTATGAGTGGAAATATACTTTCTGCATCTAACTTGTCCTGTCCTCTCATTATCTTACATGTTTCAATAAGATTACCTCTCATTCTCCTTAACTCCAATGAGTATAGGCTCAACCTGCTCAACCTTTCTTCATAAGTCAACCCCTTCATCTCAGCAATCAACCAAGTGAACCTTCTCTGAACTGCCTCCAATGCAATATATCCTTCCCTAAATAAGGAGACTAAAACTGTACACTACTCTAGGTGTGGTCTCACCAATACCCTGTACAGTTGTAGCAGGACTTCCCTGCTTTTATACACCATTAATAAAGGCCAACATTCCATTTGCTTTCCTTATTACTTGTTGTAAATGCATGCTAACTCTTAGTGTTTCATGCATAAGGACCCCCAGGTCCCTCTGTACTGCAGCATTTTGTAGTCTTTCTCCATTTAAATAATAACTTGCTTTTTTATGTTTCCTGCCAAAGTGGATAACCACATTTTCCCACATTATACTCCATCTGCAAAATGTATGCCCACTCACTTAGCCTGGTTATATCCCTTTGCAGATTCTTTGTGTCCTCCTCACAAATTGCTTTCCCACCCATCTTTGTATCATCAGCAAACTTGGCTACATTACATGCGGTCCCTTCATCCAAGTCATTAATATAGATTGGAAATAGTTGAGGCCCCAGCAACATTTGCCAACCGGAAAATGCTGCTCTCTGTTTTCTGTTAGTTAGCCAATCCTCTATCCATGCTAATAAATTACCCCCAACTCCGTGAGCTCTTATCTTGTGCAGTAACCTTTTATGTAGCACCTTATCGAATGCCTTCTGGAAATCCAAATACACCACATCCACTGGTTCCCCTTTATCCACCCTGCTCATTACATCCTCAAAGAACTCCACCAAATTTGTCAACCATGATTTCCCTTTCATAAACCATGCTGACTCGACTTGACTGTATTATGTTTTTCCAAATGTCCTGCTACTGCTTCCTTAATAATGGATTGCAGCATTTTCCCAACAACAGATGTTAGGATAACTGGTCTATAGTTTCCTGCTTTCTATCTCCCTCTTTTTTTAAAATAGGGGCATTACATTTGCGGTTTTCTAATCCGCTGGGACCTCTCCAGAAACCAGGGAATTTTTGTAGATTGCAACCAATGCATCCACTATCTCTGCAGCCACTTCTTTTAAGATCCTAGGATGTAGGCCATCAGGTCCAGAGGACTTGTCCACCTTTAGTCCCATTATTTTACCGAGCATTTTTTCTTCAGTGATAGTGATTGTTTTAAATTCCCCCCTCCCTATAGCCGCTTGATTATCTATTATTGGGATGTTTTTAGTGTCTTCTACCATAAAGACCGATGCAAAATATTTGTTCAAAATCTTTGCCATTTCCCTGTTTCCCATTATTAATTCCACCAACCATATCTGCAGGCACACCGAACTGGCAATGGCCATCTTCAAAGGGTCTGCGTAGTAGAGTGCCAGATACAGAGCTGTACCAACTCCTATAGTATTGGGCTCACACATCCAGTGTCAGTAATGGCTAGCTGAGGCCTGAAGTTTGGCTCCACCTCCGTGCAGATAAGCTGCAATGCTGACCTGTGGGGATGATGTTGTGGAAAGGCCACTATCCTCACACCACCTCCAGCTCAGTTGCATGATCAGCCGTGATCATATTGAATGGTGGTGCAGGCTCGAAGGGCCAAATGGCCTACTCCTGCACCTATTTTCTAGGTTTCTATGTTTCAGCAGCTATGACACAAGAAACGGAGTATTGCGTGCTCCATAGCTTTTGCTGCAGACTCATGCTTTACTTTGGATTTTGCTTCCCATCATTTTTACCTGTTACTTTCGTCCCCTTCAGCCCATGGAAAGATTCCTAATGTGTTGAGACATCATCTAAGGCTTTCAAAAGATTTTCTTAATTTCTGTCTCCCTATTAAGACACTCGACTCTTTGATTTTCCCCTTTGTTTTAAATTTCACTTACATGGCATCTTCCATTAGTACACTCCATGCACCTGTCCAAAATTGCACCTGAAACTGCAAATGAACTAACCTTAGAAATTGAGTGCAAACAGCACATTCCCATTTGAATCTGTCTAAACCCCACCACTAGTCGTTCAGGCATAGACTATGCCTATATCAGAAAATCTCAGCTTTATCACTGAAATTTCTTCAGCTCTATTGAAAAGAAAAAAAAATGCTTAGTTTTTTGTTGGAATGGGCTGATTCGGAAGCAGAAATGATTTGCAAACATTTGGTAATAGTGGAACAATAGCTACAACAATGTTGCCAACAACAGGGGAACACGTTCTGTAAACTGGACTCATATTCAATCCTAAAAACAGAAAATGCTGGAAATACTCAGCAGGTCTAATGAAAGATCATTGAGCTGAAACGTTAACTCTGTTTCTCGCTCCACAGATGGTGCCTAACCTGCTAAGTAATTCCAGCATTTAATGTTTTAATTTCAGTTTTCCAGCATCCGCAGTATTTTGCTTTCTTAGTCAGTAGGAATTGGAGGGACTCCAGCTAATTTTCCAGGGCCTGGCTATTTTGCGTACATTTACTGGGCTCCTGGGCCTCTGCCAGGGAGCCCACTTAGAAGCAGGCAGAGAACAGTTGTGGCAGGTCTTGAGAACCTATTGCATTGTAGCTTGAGATCTTCAGCACTAGACGCAGAAAGAAACTTGAATAAAATACGACTTTAGTATACACACCATAGTCCTGCTTAAGCTAAAATGGCCTTTTAAATTTGCATGACCCAGGCCCCATCCTCCTCCCTAGATCTAGCAACCCTGGACACCATAGTTCCTACCAGTATTGCTAGGATGCAGGTGATGGGAAATAGGTTGGATTATCTCAATTGAATGCAATTACAATACACTCAACCATACAAAGGTGCATCCAATATCACTTCCAGCACAAAATCCTGGAAGTGATGGAGGTGAGCAGGGAGCTAGTGGGACAGTTCTTAAAGCTTCCCGCTGCAATCCACTGGGATGCCAACCCAACTCCAGCAGAACAATTATAGCCAATAATTCTTGACCTAAATCCACCTTGATATGTAGAAGTGTTAATTAGCTACCATGACATTAGCTAATATAGCACTACAGATATGCAAAGAGAGAAGTTGGAAAAATAAAGAATCCTATTAAAGGGGCAAATTAATTATAAACATTTCAGTTCAAATTCAGGATTTCTTTAACAATGCTATTGCTTTCCATAATGGATACAAAGAATTTAGGCAGAAAATGCTATAGGGTAATTCTGCAAGACTCCTCTCATGGGCCCCAAGTTTCGGCCCGTGCCAAAAACGGTGCACCTCCGAGCTGGACGCCTGTTCTTCGCGCCTAAAAGTGCGCTAAAAAAAACTTCAATATTCTCCGGCTCCTCGGAGCTCGATCTCAGCTTGGCGCGGCACGCTCTTCACAGCGGGGGGGCGGAGCCAAACACTCGCGCCGATTCTGTAAGTAGTGGGGGGGGGCGGGTCCAATTTAAATGAGCCAACGTGGTGCCGGCAACCCTGCGCGTGTGCGTTGGAGCATGCGCGCACGCGCAGTGTCAAACAAACATTGGCACTCGGCCATTTTTAAAAGGACTCTGCTGCCGTCGAGCCACTGACACTGCCCCTTAAGCGTGGCCGAATGGCCTCAACCCCCTTGGAAAGCTGCGTGCGTCTGGTGTTGATCCTTCGGCTGCCAGCCAGCCACGAACAGAATGAAGGCCTGCCTGCAGCACAGCAGCTCAGCTCGAAGGCTGCTTGCTGCCGCTGTTGGGGCTGCCGTCGAGACACTGACACCACACCCCTGCCTGTCTCCAACATGAAAGGCCTGCCTGAAGCACAGCAGCTCGAAGGCTGCTGCTGTTTCACACAGGTAGGAACATGGTTTATTTAATCTTTTCTTGGCTTATAAATTTTTATTCAGGTTGGATTTATTTGTATAATATTTGTATAAGTATAACTAAGGATTGATTGTCGAATTTAATGACTTCCCTTCCCCCCCCCCTCCCCCCACCTCGTTCCCTACACCTAATTTGTAACCTACGCCTGATTTTCTAAAGTGTAGACAAAGTTTTTTCAAGCGTACAAAAATCTTCACTTACTCCATTCTAAGTTAGTTTGGAGTAAGTTTTCACTGCCAAAACTTTGAAAACAGGCGTAAGTGGCCGGACACGCCCCCTTTTGAAAAGAAATTGTGTTCCAAAGTGAAACTGTTCTAACTGACTAGAACTGGAGCAAACTAAATGCCGAGAATTTGAATTTCTAAGATACTCCGTTCTACACCAGTTGCTCCAAAAAATCAGGAGCAACTGAGGCCGAAACTTGGGCCCAATGTGTGGTGCCTTGCTAGACAGGAGCGCAATCTAGTGATAGGCCTGTAATATGATAGAGCCAAGTCTTCAATCTGCCTAAGTGAGACTAAATCAGGAGTAGATCCTCGCAAAGATGTCAGCTTTGGCTCAGTGGTAATATTCATACCCAAGTCAAGCCCTCCTCCAGAATGTAAGGACATAATCTAGGCTGACACTTCAGTGCAGTTCTGAGGGAGTGCTGCAAAGTTCAGAGATGCCATCCTTCAGAAGAAATGTTAAACTGAAGCCCCATCTGCTGTCTTGGGTGAACATAAAATATCAAAGACAGTATTCAAAGGGAATTAGAGGGAGTTTCCTGGTGCTCTGGCCAATATTTATCTCTCAACGCTTTAAGGATGTGAAAGGTGCTCAATAAATGCAAGTTCTTTCTTTCTTTCAATTACCCCTATTTACACTACAATGCTTGCATAAGATGTTACAATTAAATTAAAATTCTTACCTGTTGTAGCTGTAGCAATGTAATCTGAGCGGAGGCCAACTATCAATTACAAAAGTAGAAGTTCAAAAATTATCTTATGTTTCAGGGTATGCAGTTTAGTCCAATATATTAAGATAGTAGACTAGATACATACAGTTAAAAGTTTAAATCTTTCACCAATACACACATACACACACGCATGCACACACAGACTCACACAAATAATTTTCAGGGTTTATCATAGGTATGCCAAAAGCAAACTGAGGTTTTCTCGAGGGTCCATTAAAAACAATGGTCCTGAAATTATGCCTTAATACTCTAGTATTATGAATACTTAATAGGTTGATGTGAATCATCTTTTTCCTCTTTTAATGGAGGTGTTTAATTTAAACAGGTCAACAGCTTCACTAAAACAATGAAGAGAAGAATTTCAGAAAAACTTATCAAATATTTGTACACTAGTATCCTAGAGCATAATTCCAAGGTTTAAAGGTTTTCTAGCATTCTTTACATATACCCTCAAGTGCTGATTTCTATTAAGATACGGGGACGATATATTTCTAAGAAGAATATAGTTTGTTATTTTTAGGAATTGGCTCAGTTACATATACTAACTAATATGTAAAAAATCTTTAAATTTGATTCAAAAGCAAGGTCACTTTTGGACAAAGTCCAAAGTTTGACAAACCTGATATGATTCACTTCAACCTATTAAGTATTCATAATACTAGAGTATTAAGGCATAATTTCAGGACCATTGTTTTTAATGGACCCTCGAGAAAACCTCAGTTTGCTTTTGGCATACCTATGATAAACCCTGAAAATTATTTGTGTGAGTCTGTGTGTGCATGCGTGTGTGTATGTGTGTATTGGTGAAAGATTTAAACTTTTAACTGTATGATAGATATTGAAGATGGGGGTAATGCAGTGGATATTATGTACATGGACTTTCAGAAAACCTTTGACAAGGTGCCACGCAAGAGGCTATTGGAGAAAATTAAGGGGTATGGAATTAAGGACAGCAAATTGGATTGAAAACTGATTAGAAAGAAGGAAATGGAGAACAGGATTTAAAGGCAGTTTCTCATGGTGGCTGGAAGTAGATAGTTGTGTTCCACAAGGTTTTATTTAGGACCGTTTTTGTTCTCAATGTAAACCTAGGGCTAGAGGGAGTGGTGACCACACTTGCAGATGATACTAAAATAAGAGGCATAGTAAATAATTCTGAGGACCAAAGGTAGCAGAAGGTTACATTGATAAGATGGCAGAATAGGCAAAAACGTGGCAGATAGAATTCAATGCCAATATATATGAGGTGGTACATTTTCTTTTTAAAAAAGTAATAATTTTATTTTGACTGGGGTGAGGTTGCGTGCTGTGGAAGAGCAGAGGGATATGGCAATTCATAAGAACATAAGAACATAAGAAATTGGAGCAGGAGTAGGCCATATAGCCCCTCGAGCCTGCTCTGCCATTCAATAAGATAATGGAATATGATCATGAACTGAGTTCCACTTCCCTGCCCACTCCCCATAACCCCTTATCCCTTATCGTTTAAGAAACTGTCTATTTCTGTCTTAAATTTATTCAACATCCCAACTTCCACAGCTCTCTGAGGCAGCGAATTCCACAGATTTACAACCCTCTGAAAGAAGAAGTTTCTCCACATTTCTGTTTTAAATGGGCGGCCCCTTATTCTAAGATCATGCCCTCTAGTTCTAGTCTCCCCCATCAGTGGAAACATCCTCTCTGCATCCACCTTGTCAAGCCCCCTCATAATCTTATAAGTTTCGATAAGATCACCTCTCATTCTTCTGAATTCCAATGAGTAGAGGCCCAACTGACTCAACCTTTCCTCATAAGTCAACCCCCTCATCCCTGGAATAAACCTAGTGAACCTTCTCAGAACTGCCTCCAAAACAAGTATATCCTTTTGTAAATTTGGAAACCCAAAACTGCACGCAGTATTCCAGTTGCGGCCTCACCAATACCCTGTATAGTTGTAGCAAGACTTCCCTGCTTTTATACTCCATCCCCTTTGCAATAAAGGCCAAGATACGATTGGCCTTTCTGATCATTTGCTGTACCTGCATACTAACCTTTTGTGTTTCATGCACAATTACCCCCAGGTCCCACTGTACTGCAGCACTTTGCAATCTTTCTCCACTTAAATAATAACTTGCACTTTGATTTTTTCTGCCAGTGCATGACCTCACACTTTCCAACATTATACTCCATCTGCCAAATTTTTGCCCACTCACTTAGCCTGTCTATGTCCTTTTGCAGATTTTTTGTGTCCTCCTCACACATTGCTTTTCCTCCCATCTTTGGATCGTCAGCAAACTTGGCTACGTTACACTCAGTCCCTTCTTTCAAGTCGTTAATATAGATTGTAAATAGTTGGGGTCCCAGCACTAATTCCTGCGGCATCCCACTGGTTACTGATTGCCAACCCGAGAATGAACCATTTATCCCGACTCTCTGTTTTCTGTTAGTTAGCCAATCCTCTATCCATGCTAATATATTACCCCCAACCCCGTGAACTTTAACATGTGCAGTAACCTTTTATGTGGCACCTTGTCAAATGCCTTCTGGAAGTCCAAATACACCACATCCACTGGTTCCCCTTTATCCACCCTGTTCATTACATCCTTAAAGAATTCTAGCAAATTTGTCAAACATGACTTCCCCTTCATAAATCCATGCTGACTCTGCCTGATTGAATTTTGCTTTTCCAAATGTCCTTTTACTGCTTCTTTAATAATGGATTCCAACATTTTCCCAACAACAGATGTTAGGCTAACTGGTCTATAGTTTCCTGCTTTTTGTCTACCTCCCTTTTTAAATAATGGTGTTACATTTGCAGTTTTCCAATCTGCTGGGACCTCCCCAGAATCCAGGGAATTTTGGTAAATTACAACCAATGCATCCACAATCCCTGCCGCTACTTCTCTTAGGATCCTAGGATGCAAGCCATCAGGTCCAGATGATTTTATCTGCCTTTAGTCCCATTAGCTTACTGAGTACCACCTCCTTAGTGATTGTGATTGTGTTAAGTTCCTACCCCCCTATAGCCCCTTGACTATCCACTGTTGGAATATTGTTCGTGTCCTCTACCGTAAATACTGATACAAAATATTTGTTCAGAGTTTCTGCCATCTCCATGTTCCCCATTACTAATTCCCCGGTCTCGTCCTCTAAGGGACCAACATTTACTTTAGCCACTCTTTTCCTTTTTATGTACTATAGAAACTCTTGCTATCTGTTTTTATATTTCGTGCGTTTACTTTTATAGTCTATCTTCTTAATCATTTTTTTAGTCATTTAATCATTTAATTTAGGTTCCTAACACATTAAAATCAGCACATTGAGTAAATAAGGCCATTAAAATGATAATGGAAGAGTGGATCTTATCACAAGGTATTAAATATAAGAGGCCGAAATTGCCCACTGCTGGAAATGGGGCGCACACATCCTGTTTCTAGTGTTTTTACTGCCACGGTGGATGAGTTTGGTTCTTGAGCGAAATTTCGCTTTTGGTCTTCTTTTTTTTCGGCGGTCCGGAAGTCGCTCATAAAGGAGACAGATATGCAGCGGTGAGCACAACAGAGGGGCGGAATTTGGGGCAAGGTGTAGTGTCTGCCACTGTCAGTCATCAGCGTAGCACTGATGTCATCATCACGGCACTGAGTCACCACAGCTCTCCCCTTCACTTAAAGGGGAGAGCCTTCGCGATTGTTAAAGTTCGATCCATTGGGCCACCAGGGAGGGTTTCGGCCGGGCCAGTGGTCTGGAACCCAAGAGGGGGTGCCAGGCTCCCTGTTGGCGGTCTGCCCGAACCCAGGGGCATGAATGTTGGCCCGACATGCCAGTCGGCCGACAAAAAAAACATGGCGGCAGCGGCAGTGCTTCCTCCCCTTTAATTGGAGCCGCACCGCTATTTTAGAAGGCCACAGCCTCACTGGACCGCCTTAGAAAAGCAGCTTTTGGCACCGCCCGGCGAGAGGAAGATTTTCCTGGCGGAATTTCGCCATCGGGGTGGGGGGAGGTTGGGAACATCATACGATGCACTTAGGATGGCTCAGCAGCAGCGGAGGGGTGGGGTGGGGGGGAGTGGGTCACCGCTGGGATACCGCAGGAGTGGAATTTTGATAATGGTGGCCATTACACAAAAAATCGGTGGCCATTGCACTCCGCAGCGTGACCGCCGGTTTCCTTAACATGCCTTAAGGAAGGGGGCAATTTTGGTCCCTAAAAGTCAAGCTGTAATGGTGAATCTATTTAAACCATAGTAAGACCACAGTTGGAGTACTGTGTGCCATTTTGAGCTCCACGCTTTTGGAAAAATGTTGAGCAATAGAGATGGTACAGCACAGATTCACAAGAATGCTGCCTGGTATGAGGGAATACAAATATGTAGAAAGGCTTGAAAAATTGTGGCTGTTTTCATTAGAACAGAGAGAATTATTGGGTAATTTGATAGAGCTATTTAAAATTATGATGGGATGAGACAGAATAGATAGAAAAATGTTTCTCGTGATTGTGGGGTTTATAACAAAGGGTTGTAGATATAAGATGAAATGTAAGAGACTTAGGACAGATACAAGGAGAAACATTTTTACACAAGAGCGTTGTGAGTTCTGAAATGCACTACCAGAGTTAATGATTGAAGCAGAGTCCATGCCAACCTTTAGGAATAGGTTAGGTAGGTAGTTGAAGGTTAGATGGATAAGGAAACAGAGCGACTACTGTTTATATGAAGGATAAACACCAAAACAAACTGGTTGTGATCTCCTGTTTCTGTATTATAATTTGTATGTATGTAATCCTATATAACTTCTTCCATGCTTACAGCAACAAGAAAGTTTTATTATATATCTTGTCATTATATGGTTTGTGAATAGTAATTTTACTCATTAAAAAATTATAAAAAGTTATGACATCAATCTTAAGCAGAATCAAATTCCAATTAGCAATAAAATAATATATAATGCTAAATATAATTTTCAACAACTACAAGAGACAAAATACTAAAAAAAAATAACCATTAACAACAATTGAGTCCATGTCCACGGGAAGTCCCAGGAGGTACCCAACCGATGTGCGGTTTACCAGACTTGTCTGAATAGAGTCCTTTAAGACAGCGCTGACACAGTCCTCACATACAAACAGAGTCCTCACATTTGGGACCACAAAGACAATCCAGAAGTGAACAAGAATTCCGCCATTGTTGTTGTTACTGTATAAGAAACACAAGAAGTAATATTCTGAAGCACACTCATAAAAAAAACTTTTTTGTCAATATTGTATCATGATTTGAATTATGTGGATTAAATTTTTACTGGAGTTATCCCTATAGAGTTTCCAATTTCAGTCATTTTACATTTATTTAATAAATTACATGATAGGTTATTGAATGATATTTGATCTGCCCGCCTGGTTTTGGTTACATTTAAATCTGATCAAAGAAATGAAAAGACAGTACTCTGACGAAAGATGTGTCTCATTCCTGATTGTGAGATGTGGGCTAGAAATTGGTCTTGGGCAATGGTGCAAAATGGGCAGTATCAGATTGGCCACCCGTTAGACACAGTGCCTGATATTATGCGCCACTGTCCGAGATGATTTTCTAGGCCACTGTCCGAGATGATTTTCTAGGCCATTGTGTGCTTATAGAGTCATAAGCTAAATAATGTCCATATTTATATGGCAACTTATCACATTGAACTGTCTCGGCAGTTAGGGTAACCCTAACCCTAACCCTAACCCTAAATGTCTCTAATGAATTGCTTTTGTTATGTATTGATGCCTGGGGTCACCAGACACCAGAGGGCGCTACTGTCGGAGGTCATCTAGCTATATTTGCATTTGCGCGGTCACGGGTGTATATAAGCACGAGTACTATGTCAGGCGGGTCTTTTGGGCGTGAATAAAGATGATGCAGTTACAGTAACAAGACTCTTGAGTCATTACATTTGGTGATGAGGTAAATTAAGAACTTCGCATGTACAATGGGCACTACTGGAATTCTTCACGAATTCGTGGATGGTGAGGATTGGGTGGATTTCGTTGACCGCCTGGATCAATATTTTGTAGCCAACAAAATGGAGGAAGAAGTTGACACAGTTCGGCGCAGGGCGGTTTTCCTCACCGTTTGTAGTCAGAAAGTTTACGGCCTCATGAAGAACCTTCTCTTGCCTTTACGTTCAACGGACAAAGAGTATGAGGATTTGTGTGTTTTGGTGTGTGACTATCTTAAGCCAAAAGAGGGGATCATCATCTCATGCTATCGCTTCTATACGCACGTTCGTGCTGAGGGCCAGGATGTGTCGGGACTCATCGCCGACCTACAATGTCTTGCTGAGCCATGTAAGTTTGGGAATATGTTGGAAGACATGTTGAGAGATTTCTTCGTAATAGGCATCACCCACGATGTGATTCTTCAGAAATTATTGGCCGAAGAGAAACTGGATTTGAAAAAGGCCATCGCAACTGCTCAGGCATGCATGACGACTGCTGATAATTTGAGGCAGATATCATCGAAGAGTTGGAGCTCCTTGGGCAGGTACTGTAAACAAGATTATGTTGTCTTCTGGCAGAGCTGCTTATGGCATGGCCTACTCGACTGTTTATGTGAAACCTGTAGCTGCTCAGAGTCCGCCAACTGCTACGAATCTGATTTCACCCTGTTGCCGTTGTGAGGCAATCATCGACCTCATCAGTGTCGGTTTAAACAATACTTCTGTAATGGCTGTTCGAAAGTGGGCATCTTCAGAAAATGTGCCCACAACTGAGCAAGCATGCTGCTGCTCATCACATTGTTGATGATGACCAGTCCAGTGCTGGCCCGGATACACAACCCGAGGAGGAAGTGTATGGTCTATATTCGTTCTTGGCAAAGAGCTAGCCGATAATTGTTAATGTGAAGCTGAATGGCATGCCTGTATCAATGGAGCTGGACACGGGTGCGAGTCAGTCGATAATGAGCCAAAGGACATTTGACAAGCAGTGGGACACTGAGGCGGTGAAGCCTAAGCTGAGTCCAGTCAATGTCAAGTTGCGTACTCACACTAAGGAACCCATACCGGTGATTGGCAGTGCAGTAGTCAAGGTGTCATATGATGGTGTGATTCAAGATCTACTGTTATGGATTGTCCCAGGTAATGGCCAACTCTGTTCGGCAGGAATTGGATCGAGAAAATCAAGCTGAACTGGAATGATGTCAAAACGTTGTCCTCGGTGGATGACACTTCGTGTGCTCAAATGTTGAAGAAGTTTCCTTCTTTGTTTGAACCGGGCATTGGTAAATTTACTGGAGCCAAGGTGCAGATTCACCTGGATTCTGATGCAAGCCCTGTCTATCATAAAGCTCGGTCTGTTCCCTACATGATGAGGGAGAAGGTTGAAATTGAGCTTGACAGACTCCAACATGAAGGGGTCATATCACCGGTCAAGTTTAACAAGTGGACCAGTCCTATTGTTCCTCTGTTGAAGAGTGATGGCACTGTCAGGATTTGTGGAGACTACAAGGTTACGATTAACCAATTTTCAAAACAGGATCAGTATCCGTTACCGAAGGCTGATGACCTGTTCGCCATGCTAGCTGGTGGAAAGTGGTTCACTAAGCTAGATCTGACGTCGGCCTATATGACACAGGAGCTTGTCGACACTTTGAAGAAACTCACTTGCATCAACACGCATAAAGGACTATTTGTCTACGACAGGTGTCCTTTTGGAATTTGTTCGGCTGCAGCCATATTTCAGAAGAATATGGAGAGTCTACTGAAGTCCATTCCTAGAACTGTCATGTTTCAAGATGACATTTTTGTCCCAGGTCACGACGCTGCTGAACATCTGAACAATCTTGAAGAAGTCCTACATTGTCTGAACAAAGTGGGACTCAGGCTGAAACGTTCGAAGTGTATCTTCATGGCACCTGAAGTTGAATTCCTGGGGAGGAAGATTTGTGCTGATGGCATCAGGCCTACTGATTCGAAAACCAAGGCCATCAAAAATGCACCCAGGCCTCAGAATGTGACGGAGCTGCGTTCGTTCCTTGGGCTACTCAACTACTTTGGTCATTTCTTACCTAGATTGAGCATTTTATTAGAGCCACTGCATATGCTACTCAGAAAAGGCGAAAACTGGACCTGGATAGAGCCTCAATGTTGAGCCTCAAGATAGAGCCTTTGAGAAAGCTAAGAATCTACTCTGTTCAAACAAGTTGCTTGTTCATTATGATCCGTGAAAGCGTCTTGTATTGGCCTGTGATGCTTCATCATATGGGGTTGGCTGTGTACTCCAACAAGCAAATGAGTTGGGTAAGTTATAACCTGTTGCGTATGCTTCGAGAAGTTTATCAAAAGCGGAAAGAGCTTACAGCATGGTAGAAAAAGAAGCTTTGGCCTGTGTGTATGGGGTAAAAAAGATGCATCAGTACCTGTTTGGTCTTCGTTTTGAACTCGAAACGGATCACAAGCCACTCATTTCATTGTTTTCTGAAAACAAAGGTATTAATAACAATGCATCGTCCCGTATTCAGAGGTGGGCGTTGATATTGTCTGCCTATGAATACGTTATTCGTCATAGACCGGGTACTGAGAATTGTGCCGATGCACTGACTCATCTGCCTTTGCCCACACCTGATATGAAGACGCCTCAACCTGCAAATCTACTGTTAGTAATGGATGCTTTTGAGAGTGAAGGAACTCCTGTCACTGCTCAACAAGTTAGGATCTGGACCAGCCATGACCCTATCTTATCGGTTGTGAAATGTTGTGTCCTCAGTGGTGATTGGTCTGCAATACCTATGGAGATATGTGATGAGACCAAACCTTACAACCATCGCAAAGATGAACTGTCCATTCAGACAGATTGTTTACTGTGGGGTAATCGTGTCATCATGCCAAAGAAAAGTAGAGAAAAATTTGTACGTGAACTACATAGCACTCATCCCGGTATTGTCATGATGAAAGCCATTGCTAGGTCTCATGTATGATGGCCTGCAATTGACTCTGATCTGGAATCATGTGTGCATCAGTGCAATACTTGCATGCAGCTAAGTAAAGTACCAGTGGAATCTCCGCTGAGTCTTTGGTCATGGCCATCTAAACCATGGTCGAGGATACACATCGATTTTGCGGTCCTTTCCTGGGAAAAATGTTTTTTGTTGTGGTGGATTCATATTCAAAGTGGATAGAGTGTATCATTATGTCATCCAATACATCTACAGCCACTATTTTAGTGTAACAAAATTTGCAGATGACACAAAGATTAGTGGGAAAGCGGGTTATGTAGAGGACACAGAGAGGCTGCAAAGAGATTTAGATAGGTTAAGCGAATGGGCTAAGGTTTGGCAGATGGAATACAATGTCGGAAAATGTGAGGTCATCCACCTTGGGAAAAAAAACAGTAAAAGGGAATATTATTTGAATGGGGAGAAATTACAACATGCTGAGGTGCAGAGGGACCTGGGGTCCTTGTGCATGAATCCCAAAAAGTTAGTTTGCAGGTGCAGCAGGTGATCAGGAAGGCGAATGGAATGTTGGCCTTCACTGCGAGAGGGATGGAGTACAAAAGCAGGGAGGTCCTGCTGCAACTGTATAGGGTATTGGTGAGGCTGCACCTGGAGTACTGCGTGCAGTTTTGGTCACCTTACTTAAGGAAGGATATACTAGCCTTGGAGGGGGTACAGAGACGATTCACAAGGCTGATTCCGGAGATGAGGGGGTTACCTTATGATGATAGATTGAGTAGACTGGGTCTTTACTCGTTGGAGTTCAGAAGGATGAGGGGTGATCTTATAGAAACATTTAAAATAATGAAAGGGATAGACAAGATAGAGGCAGAGAGGTTGTTTCCACTGGTCGGGGAGACTAGAACTAGGGGGCACAGCCTCAAAATACGGGGGAGCCAATTTAAAACCGAGTTGAGAAGGAATTTCTTCTCCCAGAAGGTTGTGAATCTGTGGAATTCTCTGCCCAAGGAAGCAGTTGAGGCTAGCTCATTGAATGTATTCAAATCACAGATAGATAGATTTTTAACCAATAAGGGAATTAAGGGTTATGGGGAGCGGGCGGGTAAGTGGAGCTGAGTCCACGGCCAGATCAGCCATGATCTTTTTGAATGGCGGAGCAGGCTCGAGGGGCTAGATGGCCTACTCCTGTTCCTAATTCTTATGTTCTTATGTTCTTATGTTCTATTGACAGCCTTCATGTCATGTTTGCTACTCATGGCTTACCTGACATTGTTGTGAGCAACATCAGATCTTGTTTCACAAGTCTTGAGTTTCAGGAGTTCATGAAGTTCAATGGTATTAGACATATGAGGTCAGCTCCATTGAAACATGCTTCTAATGGTCAAGCAGAGCGTGCTGTTCAAACGTATGAAACGTGTAACTCAGGGTTTACTGCAGAGTTGTATGTTATGTATATTGCTCAGTTACAGAACACGACTTCATACGCTTACTGGGGTTACCCCTGCTGAACTACTGATGAAGATAAGTCTCAAGACCAAGCTTTCTCTTGTTCATCCTGATTTGAATGATCATGTTGAAAACAGACGTCAAAGTCAGCAATGGTATCATGATCGTGCTGCTGTGTCATGTGATATTTCTGTTAACGATCCGGTTTATGTACTGAACTATGGTCAAGGTCCAAAGTGGATCGCCGGTACTGTTACAGCCAAGGAGCATAACAGAGTGTTTATTGTCATGCTCAAGAATGGGCAAACATGCAGGAAACATGTTGACCAGGTAAAACTGCAGCACACGAATGAACTGAAACCATTTGAGGAAGATGCGATCAGTGACCAACCAACCAATGTTCATTCATCAGAGGACTCTGCTGTCATTCCTGAACTTGGACCTTCATCTCTGATGTGGTCATTACCACTCCCACCAGATCTGTTACTCAGCCTTCAGTCACAACTGACTCAGAACGCTCGCCTAGAACTGAAGTTGAACTGAGACAATCAACTCGTGAGCGGAAAGTCCCAGACCATCTTAATTTGTAAAAAGACTGATATTAAGATCTTGAAAGGGGGATATTGTTATGTATTGATGCCTGGGGTCACCAGAGACCAGAGGGCGCTAATGTCGAAGGTCATCTTTAACAAGCCAATCAGCCAATTCTGTGTGTGCGTGTGCACGGTCACGGGTGTATATAAGCGCGGGTACTATGTCACATGGATCTTTTGGGCGCGAATAAAGATGGCTCAGGTTTACACCTGACGCAGTTTACAGTAACAAGACTCTTGAGTCATTACACTTTTAAAGTACCATCCCTGTTAATATGTTGACACAATGTAACATTAGCCCTAGATAACAATATTAACGCAATGTCCTAAACTGGCATAAACAAAATAGAGCTAGAGGCAACTATATGATAAATGTCTCATAACATTGCATGTTAGTGGTCACTAAGAACAAAAAGACCTGAAAAATGTGATTCAGTGTGCCAAGAAGCAAGCCTGGAGCCTTCCCAAGGCCCAGTAGATACTCTTGCCATTGTTCAACAGGTGATTGTAAACTGTCTTTGAACTTCTGAATACCAGGAACATGATTTCAGAGAACTACATCACCAACAGAAATTTTCTGTCAATGCTAACACTAATCAGCCTCAAAAAGAGCAAAAATATAATAATTAGTTTTATTAAAAAGCTATTTTCCTGTTACTTTATCTTAACTTCTCTGTTCATCACCTCCCTATTTTCCAGCATGTGACCGCCGTTCTCTGATGCGTCATTCATTTTTATTAGAAAACGCTGGTTAGACAACTGCATACAAATTCTGCATTCTGGGAATTCAGCCTTTGATCGTTACAGTGAGCGCACTTGTGAAACACAATACCTCAAGTCAGAAATGGTCGATTGCTTGTATAACTTGGAGAAAAGCGATTTCTCATAAACATTATTCATCTGAAGGAAAAGGAAAGTACAAAAGTCAAAATGAAACAGATAAATTAAAAACAAATGCTGAAGCTGTTCCATACCTGTTTCAGTGACATATATTCATGATGAAAAAGTGTCTGTAAAGATCAAAGCTGTGACTATAAGTATGTCATTTTGTGACAGTGTAACGTGACAGTATTGCAACCAAAATCCAAAGCTTTCATGTTAAAAGAATACATATTTGATTTCTAAACTATCCAGTCAGATAAATTGGCTGATTGGCTTGTTAAAGAGTACATTGCTGTAACTTCACAGAAATAACCCCAACCCAAATATCACATCTACTTTATTACCAAAAGCTTTTTATGCCATAAAAATTAGATTACATTATAAAATTAGGTTCCTGCATTGTCCCTGTATGCCCATAAATGAAAGGGTGGAAATCATGGCATTGTGTTATACTGAATAGTAAAGAGGTTTAATACTCTCCTCCACTGAAAATTGGTAGTTTGGTGATGCCTACATGCTTACATATTAATCCTATTCTTTTCCCCTCACATAGTAACTTAGCTACCTACTCATGAGCAGTAATAACAGAACAACATAAGTATTAGAAACAAAAGAAGGCACTCAGTTCATCCAGCTTGCTTCGCCACCTTAGGATCTGATTAGACATTTTAAATATTATTTTGCTAGCCCTCTACTTACACCCATCTATTCACATTCAACCGTTAAATTCTATGGAAACTGAAAATGTGAAAGAGTTTTTGAAAGACAAAAATATAACTTTCCCTAAAATATAATCAGCATCACATATACATTTCTGCAGTTTATGAATTATTATTTGTACAGATTATAATCTGTACAATTATTTTGGAATATGGTTTATGCCATCAAATAGTCCAGTGAACCACTGAATAATATCCACTGACTCCACCAACGTGAAAGCTACAATGGATCAGCAATGTGCTGTAACAGCAGAGGTTTGATTCAACACTTGCCATATTGGATAAAACTATGTTCAGAGAAACAGGTATCTCACAAAAAATAACCATATTAGCTATTTACAAATAGCAAAAGAGCTCCAGTTTTACAATACTTATGTCATATGTGGAACTATTTCATGATAATCCAATTGTGACATAATCCACCTGAAACCTTTTTGTCTATGGATTTTGTATTTGAGTTATCATTCGAAAATTTTCCATATTTTAACATATATCATCATGTGTCATTTGGGGCTGGAACCTTCACTTTTGAGCTTATTGCCCAAAAATGGGCGTTATTTCCGGCGTAGGCGTTAAAAAAGGGTTTTCAGATCGTCAGCTTCTCGCCCATTCTCAAAACACTAGTTTCCATTTTGGAAATGGGCGTCACTGCGAGCGATATCAAATGGGCGGTAGCATTAAATTTTTTTGACCTTCTGCTGTAAAGTGTAGCCGTCCTTAGCAACGGCATGACAACACTCGATTCCCACGATTCAGGAGGTCAAGGGTCATCATGACATGCGCAGAAGAGGAGACAGAGAGAGAGGGAACTCAGAGGGACAAAGGGTGTGTGGCTGTGGTGTATGCTTGTTTGGCTGTTGTGGGAGGAACAACGGAGACTCACCAGTAGCAAAACGCTTACTAAGCACCAAGAACATAGTTGATAGTTGGCGCCGAGTTTTTGTCCAACAAATAAGATATAACATGGAAGGGATGGAGGAGGCCCTGGAACTAGTAGCCAGGAACACTGGTGCCAGAGGGCTTCCAGTGGTCCCGGAGCGCGGCACTGCACCCCAAGGTGCCGCACCCCCATTGCCAACCACACATGAGAGCCAGCAGCAACATCTTGCTTCTGCCTCAGAACCATCCTCTCCCGTATCACTCCAAGCAGTGATTCGGCAGTCACCACCCCACCTCCCCCCCACAATGAAGCATCACCTGAGGACCTCCTCAGCCAGGTGGCTTGGAGTCAGGAGGGGAAGGGGAAGGGGTAGAGGTGGGGAGGAGAAGTGGGGGTGGGGTGGGGGGGTTGGTTTGTATAGAAATACTGATGATTTCATACTAATGTTCAGTTTAAATGTTATTTATTTAATAAAACCTTGTAGCACATTGGCTCAGATAGCTGCACTATTAGACGCTAGTGATTCCTTTACATCAAAGGGTATAATCACACTTAATTTCAATCAACTTAAACTTTAACTGTCACCAAGGTGATGCCCACCATTGATGTATGACCTGCACACCCAGAAGTGTGTCAGCCTTGTAAATAACACCAATGTTCTTTCAGGCAAAGTAATCATTGATGAGCTCCTGACGTAAGGCTCTTGCAGCTATCATGCCACCATGGGCCCTTTTATGGCGTCTACAGGGGGGCGGGGGCATGGCTTCAGCATCAGCCTGATTGTCTGGGCCAATGTCAGCATCCTCCTCTTCCTCTCTCTGGTGAGGTGGACTGTCAGACTCATCAGGCAATTCTTATCCCCTCCTGATCGCCAAGTTGTGCAGCATGGAGCACACCACCAAGAATTGAGCTACCTGCTCAGGGTGGTATTGGAGCTTGCCTCCTGAGTGGTCCAGACAACTAAAGCGCTGCTTCAGCACTCCAATGGTTTTCGCTATGATATTGCGAGTTGCTCTGTGGCTCTCACTGTATCGCCTCATGGCTTCGGTGTGGGTGCCACACAGTGGGGCCATCAGCCAGGTGGCGAGGCCATATCCTTTGTCACCAAGCATCCAGCATTGACCTTGTGGCTGATTGTTAAACAAGTCAGATACAGTGCTCTCACGCAGGATGGGAGCATCATGGATGCTGCCCGGAAAATGAGCATTCACTTTCGGTATAATTTGCTGGTGGTGGACATTCAGGGAGTGGAATCCCTTGCGGTTCCTGAAAGCCTCTGCATCCTGAAAAGGTGCCCGCATTGTGATGTGCGTATAGTCTATTGCTCCCTGCACCTTGGGGAAGTTTGCAATTCTGGAGAATCCTAGAGCCCTCTCACTCTGTGCCTCCCTGGTCATAGGGAAGCTGATCAAGTCCCTCCCGCATGCGTACAGGGCTTCAGTGACCTGTCTAATGCAGCGATGTGTGGCATGCTGAGAAAGTTCGCTAATGTCTCCAACTGTGGCCTCAAAAGAACCCGAGGCGTAGAACGACAGTGCCACGGTGACTTTGACCTCGACGGACAGTGCAGTACTGATGGTGCTGGCAGGCTGCAGATCTCTCATGAGCTGGCATATCTCAGTGATAACCTCTGTGGAAGCGCAGTCTCCGAAGGCAGGTGGTGTCGGGCAAGTCGAGGTAAGACCGCTTCTCCTTATACTTGCAGTGGGTGTAACGTCTGGTCTTCCTCATCTGTCTGTCACATCTTACATTGGGCACATAATGCAGTGGAGCGTTCCTTCGGTGATGTCGAGTCTGCTGCATGTATTTGGTCACCAAGAGAGGGTGAGAAAAGACAGGCCCCATTGCTGTAGCTCTTTGTTTTCCACCAATTGGTCACAAACAAGGAATGTCCCGACGAAGACACCTCTTCAATTCCAATTGGTCACAGTATGGTCAAGATGTTTTTACAGATGTTCACATCAACTCCAACCATCTGCAGAGTACATCCGAACTCCGCCAAGGTTGAAGCACAGCAGCCTTTTAAATGTGTGATCTAGAACATAGCGTCTATAACGCTGTGATTAGTTTCGGATAGTTCCACTTTTTCTGGGCATTTTGTTGGGCGAGCGATATTGTGGCCGATATGTGTGCGAGGGGGTGAAATTGACGCAGGGCGGTCTCGTGGCCATTAGTTTTGGTAAATATACTCTTTACGACAAAAAAAAGTGGGTGGGCGTTAATATTGAATCGCGGCATTAAATCCGTGCGGAAAGTAACGCTGGGCGATATTATGGGCGTTGAATTCGCCCATTCTGTTGATTCCGCCCAAAAAAAGTGGTCGGGCAGTAATATTTTTTCCCAGCGATAAGCACATGGGGAAAGTAACGCTCAATGATAAGTTTCCGAAAAATGACTGCCAGTTTCCATTTTGTGCCAAAATGGATGATATATGGGCGTTATACGTCATTTCAGCAGTAAAATGGGCGTTAAGTGGGCGTTAAGCATGCAAAAAAAGTGGAGGTTCTAGCCCCTAGTGTTATAGAGCTTTCTTACCACTTGCTGAACTTTATCTGCCATGGAGAGAAATTCAGGGGAGTCCTTTCTTCGATACGCAGGAACAAATTCAACATTAGCCATACGGAATAATCCAGCGAAATATAAAGCATTACTGTTTTGAGTCCGCACTGCACAATGGAAAGAAAATTACACTTTTAACACATTTTTAATGAACGTGACACCACTTTTTAAAATGAGAGAAACATTTATTCCATCGGTGCAACGACAAGCTCAATTTACAATTTAATTCTACCTTTCTGAATGGATTGACAAATCTTTGAAGAAATAAACATTGAGGGAGATTTTGAAGCCTTCTGCCTGGCAGAAACAGGGTGGTAGCACCTCCAGATTTCCACTACCCTTTGTGTGAAGAAGTGCTTCCTGGCATCACCGTGAATGGCTTAGCTCTAATTTGAAGGTGATGTCCCCCAGCTCTGGACCGATCCCCCCACCAGAGGAAATGGTTTCTCTCTAACCACCCTATCAACTCATTTAATCATCTTAAACATCTCAATTAGATCACCTCTTAATATTTTAAGCTCAAGGGAATACAAGCCTAATCTAAGCAACCTGTCCTCATAATCTAATCCTATTAGCCCCGCTCTCATTCTGATGAATCTGCACTGCACCCACTCTAAGGCCAATATATCCTTTGAGGCACGATACCCAGAACTGAATGCAGTACTCCAGATGTGGTCTAACTAGAGCTTTATACAACTGTAGCATTACTTCCACACCTGTCAGGCCACCTAATATTGCGGTGGTGCGGAGCTGGCAGCTTGCTCTAAGTGCTCATTTTCTGCCTGCGACCCTTGGGTCCTGTCTCTCAAAATGGATGGGGCTCCGGTCAATACTAGCCATCCAAAAACCTCACGGAGGAAAATCTACCCCATTATCTCACGTGTTCATCCTGCCCTCAGTTATCAGGATTTTATTTAGGGTCAGGCACAAATTAGAGCCAATATGCATTTGGTTATTTGAATGGACAAGATTGAAAATACATGCGGCAGGGTTACATTTCTTATACAGAGACAAAAACACCAATCCTACAGGAAATCAAAAGCAAATGATCATGTTTTGTGACATTTTGACCATTTTCCCACAGGAAGTGTTTGGAAAAGAATTACATTTAAGTAGTCGGTTTTAAAACAAAGTAAATTTACTTGGGTACACAGATTTAAAAAGAAAAGCTCTAGGCATTTGCAAATTGTGTATTAATGCCAGACATTGATACAGCATCTGCAGTATTTTGATTTTTGTTTTATTGATATGATTACCCATGATGAGTGATCAGGAACAACAGGGGGTCCTTATTTTATCTTGGAGGCTTTCAGTAAATATTCACATCATTAATGGTTAAAATGTTCCTTCCTATTGAGCTTACATGAAGCTTGTTTTAAAGGGAGAGGGCAAGGTAGTACATTTGATAGCAACTCTGCAGGAAAACCCTGGGACAGGGGGTCGGACTTGGGAATGAAGCCTCAAATCCTGTGGGGACAGGAAAGGACATGTGTTCAGTCAGGTTTTAAAAGAGAAATCTGAGAGGGATTGTGCAGAGAGGTTAGAAATAATGAGGACAGTTAGAAGTAATTTTGTTGCAGTCAAGTTAGACAATCCACTGATGCGGGGTAGGACAAATTGTTCTATTTTGTATTATTATGTGAAGATAAGTTGTACTGATGGAATTAAGTAAGAGTCTGGTTAACTGATAGTCTTGGAAGAACTGTGACATACAGAATGGACCCCACAGTACAACATGAAGGATCAAATCTTCCTCGCAAACAGTGGACAGCCATCAACCACCTCAGAACTGGTCATGGTAGATGTTACCACCTTCTCCATAGATGGAAGATTAAAGCTTCCCCGTCATGCGACTGTGGAGCTCCTAATCAGACCCTGGAGCACATCATTGACCTTTGCCCTTAGAGGAAATTCGCAGGCAGCCTACAAGATATCCATGCTGTTACACCTGTTGGCCTGGATATCTGACTTAGATCATTTGATTTGCTTTGCTACTACCCATACGAAAGAAGAAGACTGCTATTCTGTATGTTCACCTTATTATGGAATAAAGTAGCTTATTGATTGGTATCAGGCTTTGTCTTGCCCAATATTTTCTTGCTCTGCTTTCAGCAAGATTAGAGAGGTACATGAGGTGATGTGTGGAAGACACAACTATTCAGTTTGGTTCACAAGAGGGTGCTACTGTTATACCCCCAGGAAGTTGATATAGGACAATGGGAGTCAACTCCCATAACAATAAGACACTCAAGTCGCTTACAGGAGCAGCTAATGTCATTGGACCTGAGAAGATACCTACAGCAGACTCTAAACTTGTAACACAAACTGATAACTATTTGGGCCAGAGTTAAGTTCTCAAATGTACTCTTGGGTTTGGGAGGAATTTTAATGCTTTCAACTTGGCTTTATAATCTGGTGTTAGTTTGTGTTAAATTGAGACAAGGCCATTCTGTTCATCCTTGGATTTATGGCACATATTTGATATCAAAATAGAAGTAATACCCGAGTAACCTATTAATCCACCGTAAATATAGATCATTTTCTACAGGAATAGGTAAGTGAAATACTCACAGACAAAGATCCACAGTAAGGTCCATGTTATTATCACAGTAACAAGAATCACCAGAGTAAAGAGGATAATTTTTTTGTTCATATAGAAACACTCAGTCGTTTCCTCAAGCCGGCATTTCCGTGATAATTTGGATTTCCTCTTCCCTTTTCGTGGGTGTTTCCTTTTCACGGGCACAATTCCATCCAAGTTGGTCACATAAACTGATATTTCAGAAACCTTCACATAAAAGGAGAAGAAAGTAAAATTGTTTTATAGTTCACAACAACAACTTGCATTTATTTAATGCCTTTCACATGAAAGAAATAAGTTCCAAAGTGCTTCACAGCGATGTAATCAGACAAAAAGGGATGCCAAGCCAAAGGAGGATTTATTAGGCGGGATGACCATAGACGTGGTCAAAAAGGTGGATTTTAAGCAGTATTTTATAGAAGAGCGAGGCAGAGAGGCTTAGAGAGGGAATTCCAGAGCATAGGGCTCACATGGTGAAGGGGGATATATAAGAGGCCAGAGTAAGCAAGACAGAGAGTTATAGGAGGCGGTTATAAAGTTGGAGAATTGGGATCCAATGTAAGTCAGCCAGGAGAGGGGTGATGGGTATGTGGGGCTTGGTGTAGGCTAGGATACAGGCAACAGAGCTTTGCTATTTTTCAGGCAATATATAGCAAGGTATTATCTTTTATCCATCATGCATCCAGAGATGAAATAAAACATGCTAACACATGCTCAGAATTATCATAAAGCAAGAAAGAAAGAATTTGTATTGATGTCCCAACCTGCTTCACGGCTATGAAGTACATTTGAAGTGTAGTCACTGTTGTAATGCAGGAAACATGGCAGCCAATTTGTGCACAGCAAGGTCCCACAAACAGTAATGAGATAATGATCAGATAATCTGTTTTTAATGAGGTTGGCTGATAATTAACAATTAGTAGACTGAGTGAAGTCCATGCTCTTCTTCAAATACCTCCATCTGAGAGGGCAGATTCATCCTCAGGTTTACATCTCATCTGAAAGGCAACATCTCCAACAGTGTAGCACTCCCTCAGTACTGTACTGAAGTATAAATCGAGATTATGAGCTGAAGCCTCTGGAGTGGGACTTGAAACCCCAACCTTATGATTCAGAGGCTAGAGTGCTACCATTCAGCCAAGGTTGACACCTTTTCCATTTTCTTCCACCAATAACTGTACAGCACACAAGCTAAGTAAGGGAAACCGTTATGTGAGCAGGTTGAATTAGTCAGGGGAGCTGCAGTCATTTGAAGTATGGCATTCAGGTGTAGATGCTGCAATGACCATTTTGTCCACTTGCCTTCAAACATGAGACTACAGTAGGAATTAAAATAATTTTGGAGGTTGAACTGCTGAACATTTACAGTGCAAAAATTGATTTGGATCCATCTGAGTTTGTTCGTGATTTGTATTATAATTATATAAAAGAAGGAGAAAGAGTTAAATTATTAGCATAGTGATCAGGACTGTTCACATGTCTGGATATTAATTGAACTAATGATAGCATAGTCCACTTTCTGCAAAAGCAAAAATTGGGACCACCTAGGCCAATATCATTTAAAGCCACTTATAGATATCTGGGACTTCGGTATTAGGAAATGTTGGAAATAGTAGATATGTACTTGGAATACAGTGAGATATCTGATCTGTTAAGAACATGTACAGTACTGGCTTTAATCTTATTATTTGCAATTTTAATACTAACAATTCTAGCTAGATTATTTTTTATTAATGTATCTACATAATGTTATACATTTTATAATAACATAGATCCTTACATTGTGATATAATAACCAACTGATAACGTCCAAGAGAATATAAACTGCATATAATCTGATCTTCAAATGTTCACGATACCCGAAACAGCTGATGGTCTTTTAGTATAAATGCTTTAAATAATAAATGCTGTGTCATTCCATCATTTAAGATAAACATAGCAGAATAGCTACATTATCCAGGTAACTGTATAGTATAGTATGTCCTTTCTTCCTGACGACATTATTTATTATGGAAATACAACACCACACACAGTAATGGACAGTAGAATCAGGATTACAGTTCAAAACATCTCTCAAAGCTTCACTGAGAGTGAAGCAGTAGAACTGACATTTCCCAGTAATCCAAAATAGATTTGGATCCATTAATATTATTTTTTAAAAAGGTATCAAAGAAAACACTGTACAAAGATTAATTTAGATTAGAAGGTGCAGACAATAGCTTTCATGACCACATCAGCCCCTTCATCAGGTGTGTAATGAAAATTAAAGGCAGATTTCCCATCACTGCCATGCTGTATAAACCACTCCACTAGTGGTGAACTGTACATGCACCATGTCTGGACATTGCATTCATTTACTGACATCTGCCCATTACCAGAATTTCAGATAATTTGTGAATGTGCTGAATATGTTCCAGAAAGTGCCTTCATAGTGTGTATATGTGAGCCATAAAAATTATCTTGTGTTTTTAATCCTATTATCAGAATTAAGAGGATAATTGCAGCAATAGAGGAAATTATAGCCGTTGCTATTCTGAGTGAGAATCTCTTAGCTGGTAATAGCAAGTGTACCTGAACAAATGATGTAATTACTACCTTTATCAGCATTTGGTAATATTAATGGTTTAAAACTGTCAGGATGCTCTTTATGGTGAGTTGCCAGTGCCAGCTGCAGCTCGCCCTTCAGGAGGATTGAATTTTGGCCTCAGGTAATCCCCAGGAGAGTGGAGGTGGTGGAGCTGGGGGGAGGGATACAGCAGGAGTACAGTTGAGCACGGCTGGCAGGAGAGCTGGGAAGCTGGGAGGAGCACTCATGTTAGGCCGCATCCACACCAGCAAAACCTGAGCGGAGTAAGCCCAGCACCTGCTCCATTCAAGAATCCAATTTCTCTGAGTGGTCCTAATACATTAGCATAGGCAGGCGGACTAACACCTATTTTAGATGGCCGCCCCGGATGCCTGAAAATCGTCCGAGGCCAATTTGGCTTCTGATTTTTCTTTAAGTGTCTTTGGTGCACATGGTTTGGCCCTATAAAATTGATCATTTCTGCCTCCATTTCCACCTGGTAAACAGGGAGTAACAATGACAATTCCTCCCCCTTCATATTTCCTGCAGCCAAATACATGCTGTTCTCCCTTCAGAATATTACCTTACCGCAGTCTTTGAAACAAAAAACTGTTAGATTGGATGCTGGAAAGTGACTGGATAATGAAATGGGATGGGTTGGTTCAATGGCCTTTTTTGATTCATACTCTTTTTATATTCTTATAGTTCACCGGTGTAAAAAAAGAGGTTTCGCCAAACAAGACGATTAATTACTGAACTTTTAAAAAGTGGATAAGATGAGCACTTTGTACATACCTTTTGCACCTCTGCCCACATACTGACATGCAACTGATCATCCTATATAATACAAATCAATTTCTTTTAAAGGATGCTCACTAAAACAGTAGTTTTCATAGTATATTGTAGCTAGTGTCAAATCTTGATAATGGACACTGTTGTGTATAGTCCACATCTCACTTTAAATGTTTTCACAGCAAGGCAAATATTCCATCGCCATTAATTTCCATGGGCTGGGTGTGCGTTATCCTGATCATCCACTGTAACTTCGGTGGGAGTCTGCTGCAACGTTGGCGAAATGGCATAGAAACATAGAAACATAGAAAATAGTTGCAGGAGTAGGCCATTCTCCTGCACCATTCACCTCAGTAGCCCTTTCCCACTTTCCATACCCCTTTAGCCGTAAGGGCTATATCTAACTCCCTCTTGAATATATCCAATGAACTAGCATCAACAACTCTCTGCGGTAGGGAATTCCACAGGTTAACAACTCTCTGAGTGAAGAAGTTCCTCCTCATCTCAGTCCTAAATGGCCTACCCCTTATTCTAAGACTGTGTCCCCTGGTTCTGGACTTCCCAACATCGGGAACATTCTTCCCGCATCTAACCTGTCCCGTCCAGTCAGAATCTTATACGTTTCTATGAGATCCCCTCTCATCCTTCTAAATTCCAGTGTATAAAGGCCCAGTTGATCCAGTCTCTTCTCATATGTCAGTCCAGCCATCCCTGGAATCAGTCTGGTGAACCTTCGCTGCACTCCCTCAATAGCAAGAATGTCCTTCCTCAGATTAGGAGACCAAAACTGAACACAATATTCCAGGTGAGGCCTCACCAAGGCCCCGTACAATTGCAATAAGACCTCCCTGCTCCTATATTCAAATCCCCTAGCTATGAAGGCCAACATGCCATTTGCCTTCTTCATCGCCTGCTGCACCTGCATGCCAACTTTCAATGACTGATGAACCATGACACCCAGGTCTCGTTGCACCTCCCCTTTTCCTAATCTGCCACCATTCAG
Organism: Pristiophorus japonicus; assembly: GCF_044704955.1. Lineage (NCBI taxonomy): Eukaryota > Metazoa > Chordata > Chondrichthyes > Pristiophoridae > Pristiophorus > Pristiophorus japonicus. The sequence goes on along the minus strand of NC_091987.1, from coordinate 78,729,747 downwards.
ATAATACTCTGCCCTCGTGTTTCTGCCACCAAAGTGGGTAACCTCACATTTATCCACATTATACTGCATCAGCCATGCATTTGCCCACTCTTCCAACCTGTCCAAATCACCCTGCAGCCTCTTAGCATCCTCCTCACAGCTCACACCACCACCATGACGCTAACACCATTTGTCTGGGTTTCCAAGGATTTTCCACTGAGTTACAGGGAACAATAGGGAGAGCTGCCATGAAAATTCAAGCTCCATCACACTTTCTACCTGGCTTAAATAACTACTGTCTGTAAAGTTCATTATGTTGATTCATTCAAACATAGTGCAAAAAGCTACCAATTGAGAACAAGGAACCTGTACAAAATTAGCCAGTTAAATCATTCAATTTTTCCTCCTAAACGTATCATAATATTAGTGTCAGTCAGTGGCTCAGTGGGTAGCAGACTTGTCTCTAAGTCATAAGGTTGTGGGTTCAAGTCCCACAAAGTGACATAAATCTCGGGACACTCCAGTGCAGTGCTGAGGGAGTGCTGCACCATCGGTGGTGTTGTTTTTCAGACGAGCTGTTAAACCACGGCCCCATCTGCTCTCTCAGGTGGATGTAAAAGATCCCATGGCACTATTTCGATGAAGAGCAGTGGAGTCATCCTCGTTGTCCGGGCCAATATTTATTCCTCAATCAATACAACAAAAACAGATTATCTGGTCATTATCACATTGCTGTTTGTGGGAGCTTGCTTTGTGCAAATTGGCTGCTGCATTTCCCACATTACAACAGTGATTACACTCCAAATGTACTTCATTAGCTGTAAAGCGCTTAGAGACATCCGGTGGTCATGAAAGGCACTATAAAAATGTAAGTTTTTCTTTTAAAAGGAATCAATATGATGAAGGGACCACACCTGAAACCTCATGACCTGTCTTTTCTCTTCACAGATGCTACTGACTTGCTGTGTAGTTTCAGTATTTTCTATTTTTGCATCAATTGCATCACTCAGTTTATTTTTGAAACTGGCATGTTAGAAATGAGGAAGTTTCTCTTCTCTTTTCTGAAACCTGGGATTGAGTTCTAATTGTGTTCTCTCGCTTCCATCATGTACTTGGTCTTTGGATGAATGAATAAGAACAGTAGCATACTCCCAGAATTGACCAGTGTCATTCTGCATGGTGAACTACAACTTCTAGAATGGAGCTCTGTTACTGTGGATGTCACTTTAAAGGATTTCAGCTCAAGTCTTCCACTTTCTATGGAGTGTATTTATTGTCCTTCCTTCTGATTGAAATACAAATCCAGGGAAACAATTCTCTCAGAACAGCTGCCATTACAGTTCATCTTGCCCTCGGCCTTATTAAAAGGTAAGTCAAGTCCTCTTGAAGACCAGAATTAATTTTAAAATGTTGTACTCTGCTCCCTCTCCTCCCCCAGACATGCTCCATCTTGCTCAACAAATACTGTGCCCCGCTCTCCATCCCTCTTTGTGCTCTATTATCTGTCCTCCCGACTCCAATCGCTGCTCCCCTTGCCTTCTCCACTTCCTAGTCCACATGACTGTTCACCACTCGGAGCTCATTGTATTCCACTTCCTAACTCCCTTACCAACTGCTGTATTCCACTTCCAAGCTTAAAATGGAACTACTCTAAACATCACAACCATGCTCTACACCTCAAACTACCTGTGAACAAAGTCACTGGACACCAGTCAGTCAATATTTTAAGTATAAATACTTTAAATAAGTACAACATAAAAATCAGGTAACACAGTGCACCTAAATGCTGATAATGTAAATAAACAATGAGTGATAAAATAATAGTGAAACAAAGGAAAAATGTTAAATGATCTTTCAATAATTGTAAATCTATTTATTATCTCCTTTGCTGTGAAATAGGCTGACCAACTATATCACTGCTTTAAATAAATATTGCACTTTAATGCACAAATATGATGCACCAAATTATATATTTAATACTGGCCTCAGTTCTTACATCAGCCACTCTTAAACATATAAAATTACTTTTCACTGTTATTAAATACTTATCCAATATACTAGTATTTCATAGTCAGCTCTTGCAACCCAAATAGATAAAGAAAGTGTTATAATAAGTCCTTTACTTACACTTACACCTAGATCATCCTTTGGTTTGGTACATTGCTCACAGCTTTTATTTTCTGCCATCACAAATGTTCAAACTTGTCTTCCTTCCTTGAATAAACAGAGGTGCGGGACATTGGAATCTACAGCTTTTGTTTTAGACACATTACAGTTCACGGAGCCCTAGTGATTCTGCCACACATAATTAATTTCTGCTAAATCATTTGATGAATAGTTTCCGAATGGAGGTGTACGAGTAATGCTCGACTCTTTCTGTTAGAAGAGGTATTGTTTTACCTTGTTAGTAACTATGTACCATATGACAGGAGCAGCATGGAAACCGTTGCTAGAATGACATTGATCATGTCAAATGCACTCCAATTTTAGTACCGATACTTCAGGACAAAAATAAAGACCAATATTTTTACAAAGCAAAGAAGCTTAATTCATAAGATCCTATTAAATCCTAGGTAGTAAACATTTGTCTTTTGTATAATGGATGAGGTTCATTTGTTTGGTCTATATTTTTGTCCAATTGCTCCGATATGTTTATTTTCGCTTGTAGTTTGGGGCAGGGTGAAGCTGTAGTAGAGGACAGGTGGGTGTAGCTACAATAAACATCAAAATAGCATTTGACTGAGTGCATCATCAAGGACCCCAGCAAAACTGAGCTTAATGAGGGTCAAACGGAAAGCCCCCCTGTGATTGGAGTCATACTTGATACAAAGGAAGATGGTTGTGATTGTCAGAGGCCAATTATCACATCCTCAGGACATCAATGTGGGAGGTTTTCAACATAGGAACAGGTGGAGACCATTTTGTCCCTCAAGCCTGTTCCACCATTCAATGAGATCATGGCTGATTTTTGTCCTAAATCCATCATCATCATCATCATCATCACAGGCGGTTCCTCGTATCGAGAGTGACTTGCTTCCATGCCAAAAAGGGATGAGTTCACCGGTGTTTCAATGAAGAACCTAAAATTCCAGGTTCCGAACTACATGTTGAAGGGTGGAAGATGCCTGTGCGTGGATTTTTTTAACATGTGGTGGCTGTTGCACACCAGCCACCACACGGGCTTGACAGAGCTAGGTTTTGGTCCAGTGGCAAGGATTAACCAAGATGACTGGAGCCCAGCTCTGCTCCATATACCTGCCTTTGCCCCATATTCCTTAATACTTTTGGTTAACAAAAATCTATCAATCTCCAATTTAAAATTAACAAATTGAGCTAGCATCAAATGCCGTTTGCAGAAGAGAGTTCCAAACTTCTACCACTCTTAGTGTGTAAAAGTGTTTCCTGACTTCATTCCTGAAAGGCCTGGCTCTAATCTTTACACTATGCCCCCTAGTCCTAGACTCTGATAGGGCCGACTGATATTTTTATTATTGTGTTTCGTTAGCTGTTTTTTCCAACTGATTGGCTTGCGACGCCACTTCAGAGAACATTAGAGGGGTACTCTGCTCTTTGGGGCAAAGTTCAGGGAGAGGAGGTTGCTACATGCCCCTTTCCCTCCATAGATGCAGTTACAGCCATTTTCTGGGGCCTACCACATCCTGCCCCATGGCAGCCCAGTGAATCAGCGGCAACGCGGGCGGAAAGATGGAAAATCAACTTTGGCTCTGCCACCATTTTCATGTGCCGGTTGAGGAAGGAGAAAGCAGACATTTCAGGCAGGATTTGGGAGGAAAATTCCCCCAGAGTCAACTACATAATGTGGACTGGAGTCAGAGTCACAGTGTCATTACGGCGCAGAAGATGCCCATTTGGCCCATCAAGTCCATGCCGGCTCTATGTAGAGCAATCCAGTCAATCCCACTACCCTGCTCTATCCCCATAGCCCTGCAAGTTTATTTCCCTCAAATGCCTATCCAATTTCCTTTTGGAATCATTGATCGTTTCCACTTCCACCAACTTCGTCGGCAAAAGGTTCCAGGTCATTACCACTCGCTGCGTAAAAACGTTCTTCCTCATATCCCCCCTGTATCTCTTGCCCCAAACCTTAAATCTGTGTCCCCTAGTCCTTGTACCATCAGCTAATGGGAACAGCCATTCTCTTTCTACCTTATCCAAACCCCTCATAATCTTGTACACCTCTATCAAATCTCCCCTCAACCTCCTTTGCTCCAAGGTGAACAACCCCACCTTCTCCAACCTAACCTTGTAGCTAAAATTACACATCCTTGGAACCAGTAGGCCAGACTGGATTGGGCTGGCAAGTTCCCTTCAATGGGCCCAAATTTGGCCAGGAGGTGCTCCGTTTTTTTTGGAGTAACTTGATTTTTCTGGAGTATCTTAAAAATCCCCATTCTGCACATTTAATTTGTGCCAGTGTAAGTGAGTTAGTTAGGATTTTTTTTAGTTTCGTTTTTTTTTCAAAAGGGGGCGTTACCGCCACCATACGCCTGTTTTGGCCATTTAACTCAGTTTGGACAGCTAATAGCTGCTCCAAACTAACTTAGGCCAGTGTATGTGGCCACTTGTGGCCGCACAGAAAACCCTTGCGGAGAGTTAAGAAATCAGCGCAGGTAGCCTCCCCATGACAGTGTTATGATAGGAATGTTAGTTTTTTTTTTAAATCCCAAGCAGCAAGACTGGACAAGGTGTAGGTGCTATCAGCCTGATTAAACTGAGTATGGGGTTTTTACAAGAATAAAAATGATCTTGTAATGAAGGCTGAAGTATAGGGGCCAGTTAAGCAAGGAGAGGATTTTCTTTGTAAATTATAGATCAAGAGCACCAACGCTCTCACCTAATGGATACGTGTGCGGCATCACACTACATTGGATTTTGACTTCTGCAGCACCAAAGAATTGCCCTGACTAGGTTTAGAAATTTAAAACGTTAGACTTAACAAAAAAGCATGTCAAAATGTAAACTTAAATTTTGGTGTTCAGCATTGCGCAGTGTGACTCTGATAATTAGTAATATTTTAGAATTCTATGCAGTAGTGGGTGAGCTGTAAGATACTGCAGATAGGGAATTTTTAGTAAAGATAGCTAGATATTAAAGTACTGGAAAATCTTTGACGATTCTTTCTCTCCCCCCCACACCCGGATCAAAACTCTTCCCCCCACCCCGCCCGGATCAAAACTCTTCCCCCCACCAACCTGTTTCTTGTAGCCCTCAGTGCGGGAAGGCAGCGGCCGGCCTGTGCGGCAGGCCACTCATCCCGGGAAAAGGGCGGGATACATTGGGTCCCACACTGCAGGCATCATCATCACAATCATGGGAGGAGCTACTGCACATGCGCGAACGCTCTCCTGCGCATGCGGACAGCTGCCGGCACTGTTTTCGGCGCAGAGCTGTAGTTCCACCCCACCACTCCACGAGAAACGCCGCGCCAGAACACACAGCGGAGCAGCCAGAATTGTTAGTAAGTTTTTTTGAGGCGTTTTGAGTGCACAAAGTCGGCGCATCTTGGGAGCGTGCGTCGGAAAAAGGGGTTGGGGAAATTTGGGCCCATTGAAACTACTGCTGTTGTTGTGTACAATAATTATGTGATTATGTCACCTCCACATTCTGTGAAATGATGTGTTTCATCCTATAAAACAGACTACATGGTATGTCAGAAGGTTCAAGCTGCAGCTAGACTCTGGTGTATTGAGTGTTAAACCAAGCAGAAATACTCTGTGGTATACTGGGTGTTTAAACCAAGCAGACAGACTCTGGTGTACTGGGTGTTTAAACCAAGCTGCAGGACTTTGGTGTATTGGATTTTAATCCAAGGTATTAGCTTTTGAATCCTAGCAGACAGACTCTATTGTATACATGGTATTTAATCTCAGTAAATGGAGTCTGTGGTATCTGGTGTTTGATGGCCAACAGACTCTGTAATACATCAGGAATTTAAATAAATAAATTGTGCGGCACAGCCAAGGAACAAAGAAGGACCGAACCCAAAATTGCAAATGGACAGAATTATGGCAGGTGGAATTCAATATAAATAACTGCAAGGCATTACACACTGGATGAAAAATGATATATATTTGCTCAATAAATGAATTTGAAGTAGCTGGGGATGAAAGAGATTTGGAATAAATTCACCAATCCCATGCTCCCAGCTATAACATTTCACTAACTATTTTACTGCACTTTTTTAGACAAACATGCGTCTGTCAAGCCCCGCCCCCCATGCCTCATCTGTCAAGCTCCGCCCTCCTCCCGGCACCAAATCATTCCCTCCACGTGGTGCCAAGAAGCAGGACCTGAGGCCCGGGACTCCGCCTGCTCAGGCCCCGGTGGGTGGGTGGGCGGCGGCCGGGGAGCCAGTTATTTTGCGGCTTTGTTTGTGAGTGCGCTGGAGGGGGATGGAAGAGGGAGAGAAACTGGAGGGAGAGACAGAGAGAGACACAGAGAGAGGCTGGGGAGAAAGAGAGAGAGGCTGGGGGGGGGGAGAGAGAGAAGGGCTGGGAGAATAGAGAGAGAGAGAGAGTGTGGGGAGAGTGTGAGAGAGAGAGAGAGAGAGAGAGTGGGGGGCGAGTGTGTGTGAGAGAGAGAGAGAGAGTGTGTGGGGAGAGTGAGAGTGATAGAGAGTGGGGGGCGAGTGTGTGAGAGAGTGAGTGGGGGGCGAGTGTGAGAGAGAAAGAGAGAGAGAGTGGGGGGCGAGTGTGTGAGAGAGAGAGAGAGAGAGAGAGAGTGTGGGGGGGCGAGTGTGTGAGAGAGAGAGAGAGTGGGGGGCGAGTGTGTGAGAGAGAGTGGGGGGCGAGTGTGAGAGAGAGAGAGAGAGAGTGGGGGGCGAGTGTGAGAGAGAGAGAGAGAGAGGGAGAGTGTGGGGGGCGAGTGTGTGAGAGAGAGAGAGAGAGTGGGGGGTGAGTGTGTGAGAGAGAGAGAGAGTGTGGGGAGAGTGAGAGTGATAGAGAGAGAGTGTGGGGAGAGTGAGAGTGAGAGAGAGAGAGAGTGGGGGGCGAGTGATAGAGAGTGAGTGTGGGGGGCGAGTGTGTGAGAGAGAGAGTGGGGGGCGAGTATGTGAGAGAGAGAGTGGGGGGCGAGTGATAGAGAGAGAGTGTGGGGGGCGAGTGTGTGAGAGAGAGAGTGGGGGGGGCGAGTATGTGAGAGAGAGAGTGGGGGGGCGAGTGTGAGAGAGAGAGAGTGGGGGGCGAGTGTGTGAGAGAGAGAGAGAGAGAGTGGGGGGCGAGTGTGAGAGAGAGAGAGAGAGAGTGGGGGGCGAGTGTGAGAGAGAGAGAGTGGGGGGCGAGTGTGTGAGAGAGAGAGTGGGGGGCGAGTGTGTGAGAGAGAGAGTGGGGGGGCGAGTATGTGAGAGAGAGAGTGGGGGGCGAGTGTGAGAGAGAGAGAGTGGGGGGGCGAGTGTGTGAGAGAGAGAGAGAGAGAGTGGGGGCGAGTGTGAGAGAGAGAGAGTGGGGGGCGAGTGTGTGAGAGAGAGAGTGGGGGGCGAGTGTGTGAGAGAGAGAGTGGGGGGCGAGTGTGTGAGAGAGAGAGTGGGGGGCGAGTGTGTGAGAGAGAGAGTGGGGGGCGAGTGTGTGAGAGAGAGTGGGGGGCGAGTGTGTGAGAGAGAGAGAGAGTGGGGGCGAGTGTAGAGAGAGAGAGAGAGAGTGGGGGGCGAGTGTGAGAGAGAGAGAGTGGGGGGGCGAGTGTGAAAGAGAGAGAGTGTGGGGGGCGAGTGTGTGAGAGAGAGAGAGAGAGAGAGAGAGAGAGTGGGGGGCGAGTGTGAGAGAGAGAGAGAGAGCGTGGGGGGCGAGTGTGAGAGAGAGAGAGAGCGTGGGGGGCGAGTGTGAGAGAGAGAGAGAGAGCGTGGGGGGCGAGTGTGTGAGAGAGAGAGAGAGTGGGGGGCGAGTGTGTGAGAGAGAGAGAGAGTGGGGGGCGAGTGTGAGAGAGAGAGAGAGAGAGTGGGGGGCGAGTGTGAGAGAGAGAGAGAGAGAGTGGGGGGCGAGTGTGAGAGAGAGAGAGAGTGGGGGGCGAGTGTGTGAGAGAGAGAGAGAGTGGGGGGCGAGTGTGAGAGAGAGAGAGTGGGGGCTGAGTGAGAGAGAGAGAGAGAGAGGGCTGAGTGAGAGAGAGAGAGAGAGAGAGAGAGAGAGAGAGAGAGAGAGAGAGAGAGA